>NC_051410.1:11484430-11484797 GCF_015228065.2 Penaeus monodon
TTGAAAAAATATCTTTCCTGTCAAAACCTAGAGACATATTTGCCTGGCAAGTTTCCTGATTTTAGTTTGGACTCGCCCTTGCAAAAAATATAATAGCAAATACAAAAAATAAATAATACTAATAAAGCAATATTACGCCGCGTCCAAACTGCAGCACCGGCAATATCTTTCGCGCAAGATATAACTCAGCTGGGATTGAGTAACTCAAGTTCTGACTGTATTCAATTTAGTCCTTCGTCCCAGAGGTGTCATTCCGTTCGTTTCGTACGTTCGGGATTGCATCGTTCATTCCGGGAAAGTTTGACTCGCCCGATGGCATGACAATGAGCTGGTGACTAGGATCAGATCTCAGGCATTCATTTACGAA
>NC_051410.1:11485076-11485344 GCF_015228065.2 Penaeus monodon
AATTGTCGTTTATTATCTCTTTTAAAACCTGTGATCTTCCCTCCCGACACACACGCTCCCTTTGAGCCCTCCTACTGAATGTGGGAAAAAAGAAAAGAAAAAAAAGTTAATAACTATAGAAATAAACGATAAGAAAGATAAAAACGATATGGAAACTCTAATTTAGCTCGCGTTCTAAAATCACAGTCAAAATTGGTTTTCGAGAATGGATCAGTTGCAAGGCACCATGTTTTCCTAACGTATATCTTCCGTCCTCTGTCAAATTATA
>NC_051410.1:11485684-11486026 GCF_015228065.2 Penaeus monodon
TAGCAAGAATGATCCATGAGAAGCAACCTCCGTGATATCAAGCGGCACAACTAATACTCTTTTTCTCCACGTGTAATTATTATGGCCTCTGGGCGCGCGCGATAAAAAGATTAGTTCTTTCTGAAGGATGAGTCGCTGCTACTATTTTCTCCTTAAGTCCTCATAAAAGACGCTTAAATTATGGCTGAAAGGAAATAAAATAGTTTTACTCTGCAAGGTAACGTTATGATATAGTTACACGGGAAGAAATACATAGTCAAATACAGACATACAAACACACAAAATACAAGTGCAACCGCGTGCTTGTTCGCGTGTAGTGCTAAATCCTTGTTCTGTCTCATA
>NC_051410.1:11486506-11486790 GCF_015228065.2 Penaeus monodon
CAGTGCCTTGCACAAGAGTTTTACTCGCAAATAGTATTTTAAAAATATCGGAATTCATCAGATCCTGGTAATAATTTTCTACTTGAAAAAGAGGAGCTAAAACGTTATATTTTCTGTTCTTAATGCCTGGTGCATAATGTAAAAATATCCTTTCCAAAATCTCGAAAGGATTAAATTATATATAAGATACACACAAATTTATGGATATTTTTTCTCCATTTAGAACCAAACTTTGTCCGAATAAACAAGTAGTACGTTAATTGAGAATCATCTGTTTTCTTCTA
>NC_051410.1:11488510-11489237 GCF_015228065.2 Penaeus monodon
ACAACATCAACTATAGAGAGAAACGCTTTCGTTTTGCTAGGGGAAAAAGTGCTTAGTTTTACACTTGAAAAAAAACGGTATAAACTATAATAACATTAAATTTAAACACTAACGCTTGTGTGTCATCCGTTACAATTAAAACACGAATAAATAACTAAAGTGAATAAAAATAATCCCCTCATATATCCATACTTTTTAGCTGGAGGCGAGGGGGTGGAAGGGAGGGGGGAGTCCGAACAATGGAGCACCTCAGGTCATACAAGACCTTTAGCCCGTTAGTGGAGAACGAACATCTCCGTTTATAAATAATTCTCCCGAACCAACGGCGGCCGCAAACCGTACCAGCTAAGAGTCTTTCTGTTGGCTACGGAGTTTGACGTCATACAGAGGAGTCCGAGGTGATCTTTTCCTTTGCGGTTTGTATCAGGGTAAAGCCAATTAAGTTCTGGAGTTAATTAAGCGGCGTGCTAGTTGTATGGCTGTGGACAGAGAGCCAGGTCTGGGGGTCTGGTTAGCTTACAATATGTTGATAGCCTTATTTTGTAGTTTTTCTTCCTCTTGGCAAGTACGCCTTGGATGCCACTTTTTGTGCCTTATATCATGATATGTCATGTATCACTATGTGTCATTTGTCACTCCAGTTGTCAACTTTTCGTCCCAAAGACAATCAAAGTTATTGCCATGAAAAACATTTTGTTGTTAACGCAAACATTTATCACATCAGGAA
>NC_051410.1:11489280-11489614 GCF_015228065.2 Penaeus monodon
CAGCAACTCCCCGTCCCCCTCCTCCTCTTCCCTCCTCCCTATGATTATTAGATGATTAAGTGATCGCATATAATGACCACCTAGGTAATATTCAGTGATTAAGGCTTCGATCATCACACACACATGCGGAATTGAATACTCTCCCTGTGGAGGCGCCCTATTAGTGTTCGTAATTGGGCCGCGCATAATCTGCAGCTGTCATCATTAATCTGACGGCTCTACTCTAATTGGAGAAGAGAGCTGGATTTAGTTACACAGTTTGGATGATGTTAAGGGTGTCACAGCTGCCAACGCTGTGCTACCGTGGATACAGTAACGCTGTTCGTTGTGTAAT
>NC_051410.1:11489684-11490553 GCF_015228065.2 Penaeus monodon
TGCTGATAACGAAAGCCGAGGCTATTAGTGGTGATAAGGATAATTACATCACTAGTAAGTACTGCTTCTCGAACAGATTTAATGATAAAGACAATCTCGGTGTCAGTGGCTAGTAAAACTTACCGTAATTACCTGACTAAACATATAAATATATTATAAATATGCAATCAAGATGCGTCCCAACGGCTTATTAGCATAAGTGAACAGAGAAACAATAAACCTAATGGGACGATAATTATTCACAAGGTCATAACACACGGTAATTGTAAGAGATGATGATGAGGACGGAAAAAACTTGTGAGAGTGGAGCGTGAGATGCGAGGGAGGGGGCAGCTTCAATAATGGGGTTAATATCATCATCGGTGGAGGAGGAATAGCTTAGATTTGAAAGATAAAGGTCATGGCGGTACAGAAAGAGAGACAAGTAGATAGACGCAGATAAAATACAGAAAAAAATAACAAGAAAAGAGCAGACTGTTAATATAGGAAGGTGTGATTACGAAGAGAAAAACGATAATGATGATAATGAATAAGTTAAGGTAATTCTGATGCTGTTATTGTTGTTTTTGGTAGTGGTGGTGGTAATGAGTCTAATGGTGATTAGCGGAATAAAAAAAGGAACAGATTTGGGAGAAGGACGGGTGAGAGAAAGTGAACAAAACATGTACTATGTAGTTTATTTTCTCTTGAGCCTAATCCTAACGACCGCCGGCAACCGGAATGAACAAAGTGCGCAAGAATAAAATGACAAAATAATTTCCGTTCCCTGTTATCAAAAACCTATGTAGCGGTATGCTAACGAGAACAAAGCCTTGTAACTGTGCAGACACACATACTTCCCATGCACGCACACGCGCGTGCACATACAT
>NC_051410.1:11490660-11490765 GCF_015228065.2 Penaeus monodon
GTCGAACAAGTGCGTAGACAAAAGGGAAAGTGATTGCCTGTTCTACCAGTGTTGAATATCACAAATTGGAGTTTCATCTCCGAAATGAATAGAAGATAAAAATGG
>NC_051410.1:11490905-11491208 GCF_015228065.2 Penaeus monodon
ACGAATAGAAAAACAGTGAAAGAATATCAGTTCACACAGCAATCTGCCCTCTAAGACTCTAAGTAAGAACGCAAAGCCCTACCCGATTAGTGGAAATCAATCAAACCCTACTTTTCAGAGGTATGGGAGGAGGAAGAGTGGGAGGGTACGGGAGTGTAAAAATGCTCTGGAAAAAGGAAACGAAGATATTCCCACTGACGATAGAAATAGATATAAGCCTATCGGAGGAATGGTGAAAGTACGCCCATATATTGGTAGGCCTCATGTCCTCCATAACGCAGATCCTCATCCTGCCGTGGTTAT
>NC_051410.1:11491483-11492229 GCF_015228065.2 Penaeus monodon
CTTCGCGCCCGTCCCGCCAGATCAAGCGATGAAACCCCCATTCACTTCATCACATGAGGAATCTCAAAGCCATAAGGCGAGACTTGTACAACCCACTTGAGCGTCGTTACTGTCAGCATCTATTGAGTGAAGTAAGAGGGAGTGCGGAGGGAGAGAAAGGATAGAAGACAGGCACAGAAAGGTAAGTGAGAAACAAAAATGATGTTAAAGTAACACGTTTAGCAACTTATCGGATAATTGTTTCAAGCCCGAATCACACATTCTAAACATTTAATAACCCATTCTTGAACGCACAAAAATGCGACAACAAATTCACCACATATATAATTTCGCAAAACAATAATTAACAGACTTAAAAAATAACTTCCTTCACTCTTGTTTTTAACACCTTAATTCTCCCCATCCCTTTCCAATCTTTTTCTCCTCTATAATGACCAAAATCTTTAGTCTTTCAGAACAAGAAGCTAATGAATGAAGATAATACGATCTCCCGAGCTCCCGTTCTTGACAGTCCAATTACATTTAACTCGCATTATCCGCAAGCTATGGATACCAACCAGCCCGTGTGTGCAAGTTAGTGCTCTTGGGTAAAAATCAGATTTCACCGCCACCCTCGCCACACTTCTTTCTTTTTGCATTTCTCAGTGTTTTCCTCTCTATAGGCCACTCTCTCGCTTTCTCTTTGTGTCTCTCAGTCTCTTCTCTATAGGCTTATTTCTTTCTTTCTTTGTCTGTCTGTTTGTCGT
>NC_051410.1:11492312-11492971 GCF_015228065.2 Penaeus monodon
TTCTTTCTTACTCCCTCACTCCTTCCGCACTTCTGTATGTGGATGTGTGTGGGTTTCAGTCTGTTTCCGTTTCTCATATCATTTCTCCAAACAAGAACATTCTATCCCCTCCCTCCCCCATCTTTGTTACTCTCTTGCTTCTTCACATCACCATTTTTACCCACTTCAACCAACTTCATAACTACCCCATTACCCTCCCCCAGTTCCTTACACATTTACAAAGCGAAAACCCCGTTCTTTTACCCTCATATCAAGAAGACAGGGCGTGCCTGCTCTAACCCAAGGGAGGCGTTGTAATACAGCGTGTTGCTTGTTCTATGCTCCAGGGATGAAAATATGTTCAAAACACGTTTGTGTCGAGGATTTACCGTTAGCTGTTCCATCGCGGAATATCTACGCCGTTACAAACTTCCGCAGTTTGCAATGACGTCAGGCGGGTAAAGATGCTGAGGAACTGAAGGGATTGGTGGATATAATCTACTCTCTCCTCTCTCCTTTAATCTTGATTATGATTACGATAAAGTGCAAGGTTGTAACTAGTACTTTGGATCTACGGGATGGCAAAGCTTTTGGCCATAATTTTATACGTTCTATAAATAATATGAACGAAAGCCTCCTGAAGATGTTTCCTTATAATAACTAATACACCCTTCTAACAA
>NC_051410.1:11493889-11494077 GCF_015228065.2 Penaeus monodon
TGCTAACCTAATCATTCACATTTTCCCTCAAAATCTCCTAGTACTCGAAAGTCATCAGAGCACAAATTCCAACGACCGACTCGGAGGCGAAATCCAGCGACAAAACTACTTCACTCGCGTCTCCACTTCCGCCTCTATAGCTTAACCATTTTCTTGCCGGTCGAAAGCGAATTCTTCGGGTGATTTGT
>NC_051410.1:11494347-11494844 GCF_015228065.2 Penaeus monodon
CATATCCTTCTTAGCCTTCAGGGAGGGTGTGTTGGGGAGGGGGGAGGGGGCGGAAACAGCGCATGAAGGACTGAGGTGTAGTGTGGGGGGCGGGGGAGAGTGGACTGGGTTCATGACGGGAATGGAAAAAGGCAGTGGAATAGGAGTTAAGAGTATGGAGTTGCTGGGGATAAGATGCGGATCGTGAGTTTATGGAGGGGCCGGGAGGGGGGAGATTGAGTGGGATGAGGTAAAACTTCTTTGCCTACTGACGTACATGAACGAGAATGAAGTACAAAAGACTCTGTTCCGCTAAAACAATGAGAGAAAAAACACAATACAATAAATGATTATATTGAAAGACAAAATACAACAGATATTCAAAGATAAACAATATCTGAAGACAAATCGGGAATGATTTCGAAACTACAGATTCATCTTTTAAGAGCCTTGTTTTATATAGTAATTAGAATTACCAAGAAATAAGGTTATAGATATAAAAGCGTGTGATCTATTAC
>NC_051410.1:11494967-11495175 GCF_015228065.2 Penaeus monodon
CTCTAACTCTTTTCGCAGTAATATCTCACAGGTATTGGGTTATCAGAGGTCAAGTATCTCCAACCCGAGCTGCACTGAAGATTATACAAGACTGCTTAACTTATCCAACTTTGCCTCTTTAGGGACATCGTCACGGCGCAAGTTTACGAACATTCACCCTAATGATCAGGAGTTGGAGAGAGCTTTATCAGCTGTAGTTATGCAATGC
>NC_051410.1:11496144-11496287 GCF_015228065.2 Penaeus monodon
AAAACCAGGATGTACCAGCAATGTCAGGCAAGAAAGCAGAGAGACACGAGAGCCGAGCATGCCCGCACGCCCGGACCCACATTAATAAATGCAAGGGCGCCCTCTGTCCCAAATCCTTTAAAATACGTCCTGGCGCAAAGGAC
>NC_051410.1:11496380-11496942 GCF_015228065.2 Penaeus monodon
TCTCTTTTTTTGCGCCCCATTAAACTCCTGCTCCACAACAAAAGACTTCGCCCATACGCGGTCAACCCTCCCCTCCCTACCCCATTTTGCCCTATCCTCTCCCTTCCGCCTTGCTCCCTACCTCCCTATTCTCTTCCCTTACCCCTCCCTTCCCTCTTTTCCCCCATCGCCTCCCTTCGCCCTACTCCCTACCCCTACCCATCCCTAGCGTTACCCCTCCTTCTCTCTTCCCTTCCCCCACACCCCTCACCCCTCACCCTCCCTCTTTCATGCCAGTCTGTAAAAATCCGAAAATGAATGGGAATCGTGAGGGGAGACTCTAGCATATAAAAAAGTCATTTACATTAGGCTCCTTGGAAGACGGCGGCGGCGACGTTTGCTATTTGTCTTGGGAGTACAAGTCGGGGATCTCTTCGCCCTCTGCGCTTTGGTTCCTTGGGGTGAAAGACTGGGCACCCATCAATTATAGAAAGGCTTGTATTTCGTTTTATTTTTCTTTTGCACGCTACACATTCCTTCAACTGCCTCTTACTTGCTTGCTTGATTTCTCTATCTCCGCCAA
>NC_051410.1:11497021-11497226 GCF_015228065.2 Penaeus monodon
GACAGCCTCTTAAAATTCACAGGCTCACTACCTAAATAGAACTTGCCTCCGGCATCTAAATGAATGTCCGACTTTGCATCTTCACAGCATAATTTTACTAACTTTACTTCTTGCGGGGCACCAACATTATGTCCGCGTGAGTTTGTATTTGTATACAAGTTTACTTAAATAGAAAAAAAAAGCATTCTGTATGAACGTCAGCCAA
>NC_051410.1:11497495-11498068 GCF_015228065.2 Penaeus monodon
AAATAACAATGTACACTCTTTAAAAAAAAATGATTATATTTTTAAATTAAGAAATACACAAGATGGATTAAAAAATCAGCGAACAAAGCGAAAGCGAAACAAAAGGCGGGCGTTGTGCGCAAAGTTGCCAACAATCGTGTTTAATGAATTCAAATATTTTGTTAATGAACACTGTGGTTCCTAGCGTCTTAGAAACAGACACTCAAAATGAATAAATTCTGATTCAATCTATACTTTTATCAAGAAACTAAAAGCTAATAAACTATACTCAGATAGATGTGAAGAAATTTCAACAAAACCATAACGATTCGCATACATACGTTCCCAAAAGTCTTGTAAAAGCTAGTAATAAAACCACTCCATCTATTTCACACAGACACCACAATCCTGGTCTGAACGGATGAAATATTAATAAAACACCGGCGATATCTCTCCTGCATGAAATAATCCAGACGTGAGTGGAATTGAAATACAAGAATGTCTTAGAATCTGCCACTCAGATGCCACAAGACAAAGAATTCAAACCGAAGTGTAACGGAATGCGATGATCTTTTTCTCGAATCTAACATAGGA
>NC_051410.1:11498371-11498542 GCF_015228065.2 Penaeus monodon
ACCCAACATCGAGACTCGCCCTCCTGGTCCCTCGTCTTCATAATCACCAATACCACCAGCAATTAATACTACTATCACCGTACGGAGTCTGGCACCTGGCACACATTCCACGGGCGTTGGATGGCACTGTCGAGCACCGTATTAACATCCCTTGTCGCGTCCGGTAGGGTC
>NC_051410.1:11498569-11498645 GCF_015228065.2 Penaeus monodon
AACAGAGTCACGTGTTGCCTCTCGCGAGGGTGAGATGAGTTCGCTCGAAAGGAAAACGTGTTTGGAACGTGTTGTG
>NC_051410.1:11498702-11499274 GCF_015228065.2 Penaeus monodon
GGTATTTCAAAGGGAGGACATTTTTTCGCTCGCATTTATTGGTTAATTGGTTGGTCCCCCAGTTTATTAGTTGGTTTCCTGGTTTCTGATGGAATGGAACCATTTGATTAGATTTTGGTAGTAAACCGAATGCATAAACGGATCTAGGTTCAAAATAATAGATTCATCGTCAGTGTGATGGGTCCTTTAGGAAGTTTATTTTCAATGAAAATATGTGTAGCCTAAACTATTTTCAGCCATTGTTTTGGAGTTTTGCTAGAGAGATATGCGCTCTCTGAATTGAACCTGATGCATCATATTTTCCTTTATTTTACACTCGGTCTTTGTTATTGTTTTGGTAATCCAAAATATTAGATCATAAAAAAATACATAATAAAACAGGATCAACGCATCTTCTGATTTACAAACAATTAACTGCCGAAGCAATTAGATTTCGACATTTTAACATGCTCATATCGCTGAATTAACAGTTGCTCTTGGTGCTCTGAAAGGCAATTACTCTAGTTATCGATCAACATCAGTCTGTATGGGAAAGTTAACAGGGTTTTCCCAACGCTGCAAGAGTCAGAGCA
>NC_051410.1:11501179-11501262 GCF_015228065.2 Penaeus monodon
TCTGTAGCCACGCCATGAGCACATAAAGGTGGGAAAACATGATCTTATTCACTAGCAATGTTTACATTTAATTCCATGACAGG
>NC_051410.1:11502617-11502758 GCF_015228065.2 Penaeus monodon
GATAAAATAAGAAAATTAAACATGCAGCAAAACTGCCCTTCATTACTTAAACGAGAGGCGAGATGTCTGTCATTTTCGCGAAAATGAGAAAAAAGGGACTGAATTTAGGAGATATAACCAAAAATGGATGGAAACTTGATA
>NC_051410.1:11503212-11503421 GCF_015228065.2 Penaeus monodon
TACCCAAATGCAAGTATACGCACTGCTCTCTAAACACTAACGTCAAACCACCCACTTTCACGCCCATTCATCAACTGGTCTAAATCACCCACATTCCTGACTGCCCGCACGCCTGTCATCCTACACATTCCCCGCCCACTCGCATGCGCCCGCACTCTAGTTGTGATCAATATGACGATCTGTGCTGAATGTGGGTGATAGAGGGAGAA
>NC_051410.1:11504741-11504893 GCF_015228065.2 Penaeus monodon
TACACCGACGGAAAATAAAATTTTGCTTCCGTATGCAAATTAATCAATATATCAATCGACAAATTACTAGATTAATTATCCAAAAATATAATTACAAAATAAATCTGTGATACCACAACAGTATACGTGTGCTTTTCCATATCATATAATTT
>NC_051410.1:11504998-11505324 GCF_015228065.2 Penaeus monodon
CTTCGAATACTTCCAAACAACATTTCATGTGAAAACTTACTAGAGTAAGAATATAAGTATCGACAATAAACACACGAAACAGACGAGTCAGAGAAATGAAAACTTTAGCCCAAGCTTTGTTTAAATAATTGCAAAAGTCTCAAGAACCGGAATATAATAATGGGAATGTATTCAACGCGAGAGGAACACAAGTATATATATATATATGGTACAAATGTAGTCAAGCTGAGGAATCAACGGCACGTATAAAACTCCATATATGCAGGCAAAGTTTCTTCAATGTGGAAACTTTTTGGAAGTCTTAAGGACGTCGAGACACAAGATGG
>NC_051410.1:11505397-11506033 GCF_015228065.2 Penaeus monodon
AAGAAAGAAATGGAGCTAACCATCTCAAGACGACAAGGACATTATCATCGCCATAAACACGATGTCTCGGACTGCCTCGAGAGCCTCAACTTTTAGAATATTCTGAGGGCACGTTATCGAATTGCATGAACGCGCAATTGCTAATAACATGATTTTGGGCAGGTGCTACAGGAGTTAATAGGAAAGGAAAGAAATGCAGAAAGGTAGAAGTACGAATAAAAACGGACAGAGAGACAAGAGGAAGAAAACAATGAAAAAGAGAAGGTAAGACAAACAGAGAAAAACAAAAACATACTCCTAATGGTCGAAGGGAACAGACCAGAAACTTTATATTGGGCGATGATGGCGACGACTACGGCAAGGGAGGTGGAAGGGAAGGGACAGAGGGCTGAATTGATACCTGGAATAGACCACTAATGATTTACTAATGGCAGACAGGAGGGGGAGGCCGGCATCTGACGGCCACTAGGGACAAAATGAAGGACAAGGAAGGCGGCACAAGCAAGCGATAATTGTTATGTTATCTCTGATCACCGTAGCCGCCTAATGAGGTGCGGGAGGGCAGGGGGGCTACTATAATTGCCCTGCGGAGGCAACCGGAGGCATTATTTCTTTATCGTTGAAGAATGGTACTAA
>NC_051410.1:11507064-11507427 GCF_015228065.2 Penaeus monodon
TTCTCTATATCTTAGGGGTAAAGTCGTATTATAGAGTTACTATACTTATCAAGAACAAAGCGATTTTTTTTTTACTCGATACGAAATAACGTGTTAAGCTCATAACACGAGAAAGTAAAAACGCACGAGAAAATTTAAGCGACATTAACCAGTAATTTGGAACATTAAGTAAAGCCCAAACGGCCTATCAACTAGAGCTTGTGTGGGGACCAGGGTTAGCAGAAGGGGGGGGGGGGGTAAGTTCTATCACACTTCAATTAGATACGAATCCTTGAAACTGATTCAGAATTTAAAAGCGAGATTTGCAAGTATATGTTCGAGAAGGATAAAGCAGTCATAATGGAAGAAGATAATAAGCATAGT
>NC_051410.1:11507507-11507878 GCF_015228065.2 Penaeus monodon
ATACAAGCTATGAACGAGGGAGGGGGAGGGATAAGGACGAAAAGAGGAAAAAGATGAACGCTGTAAGGAAAGACAGAAAACCCACAAGACAATAAACGGAGGCTAGGAAAGGGACAGATTTGAAGGAGAATGAGAGGGAGGAAATGAGGAGTACTGAAATAGTGGATGAGGATTGATGGGGAGGAGGAGGCTTGATGGGGGAAGGGAGGGAGGCGCTGTTGCTTCGTGTTTACTAGTCCTTGTAGGCCAAGTGGTAATATCTTGAGTTGAGTGTCGTGCAGCCTTGACTATCTAATTCTTGGTTATTTACGAGGCTATTAGTCGACACAGGATCGCTCTTTAAGGACAGCCTTCGCAGAGCTTGGCGTTTT
>NC_051410.1:11508539-11508752 GCF_015228065.2 Penaeus monodon
CTGCCTCGCGACCGCTCCTAAGACTCAATATTTTCCCCTCTGCGCCTCCTTTATGGCAAGCTAGAGCAACATTTCTACCTCCGTAACCTCCCTGAATACACGTCACTCCGCAGCACACCTCACTTTATTGTGTTTCTCCTCCAAGTCGGCTTTCACAATGACGCGATTTTTTTCCCTCTCAATCCTGGTCCTTTTTTTTCGAAGGGGAGGGGC
>NC_051410.1:11508923-11509274 GCF_015228065.2 Penaeus monodon
CGCGCGCGCGTGCGTATTTGAGTGAATGTGTGTTTGGGGGGTTCATATCTATGCCTATCTGCGTCTATACCTTACCTAAGTATCTTTCTGCAATTATAAATTCGTGTGTCTATCTGTCTTTATACCTCTATACATTCTACTCTTCAACGTGCAGAAAATATACCATTCAGGATGTTTCCTGTCTGAATCATCAATCATAATTTCAGCCCCGCCTCCCTCAGCAGTGACTGGAGTCCTTCCCTCTGACAGCTGCTCCTCCTCCCTCGTTATGTCTCCTCCCCCTCCTGTCCTCGCAAATCTGGTGCTAACCCTCGCTGTCTCCTATCACGTTTTATCACCTAATCTTGGTAC
>NC_051410.1:11509680-11509918 GCF_015228065.2 Penaeus monodon
TATACTTTTCTCTTTTCTTTAAATCTGTTTTCCCATCACTAGATCCGTGTACGTGTCGTAAATGGTTTCCAAAACCTTAAAACATTTACAGAATTCCTTACAAAATAAGCGACATATTACTTTTCTGAAAGAAATGTTCTTCACTATCATTTCCAGATGCTCAGATGAGCATTATCATTTGCCTTTTCCTTTCATGCTGCTACATTGCCTGAGGTTACACAAGATTACTTTCTGTAGT
>NC_051410.1:11510180-11510532 GCF_015228065.2 Penaeus monodon
TTTACTGCACAAGAGGGATTAATAATGACATCGTCCCTCTATTTGCTTGGAGTTTTTCTTTAGTCCCCCTTTACAGCTCTGTGGCGGTTTCTCTTGACATGTGATGTCCCTTCATTTCCATAGGATGTTTACAATGCTTATTGTCTTTCTCCATCTCCCATCTCCATCGTTTGTTTTCTTCCCTCCCTCTCTTCCCCCTGAATTCGCGTGGTTCTCTCTTCCCCTCCCTCTCTGTTCCCTCGACGTCCTTTGCTGCTTTCTGTCTCGCTTTTTGCCTTGAAGGGTTCGTCAATTCCCCTCCTCCCACTGAAGTCTTCGTCTAGATCTACGAGCGGTTTTGTCTCCTTTTCTT
>NC_051410.1:11510576-11510760 GCF_015228065.2 Penaeus monodon
TAACCTTCCGGGCCCCAAGCGAGTTTGTCTTCCCTTCCCATGGGTGTTTGTCTTTTCAACTTGCCGCTGCCGCTCCTTCAAAGTTGCCCGTTAAGGCGTGACGTTAAAAAAGAGACGATTTCCTATTCCTGAAAGCGATTAGATTCCGCCTTCTTACACCCTCCCTTTAGTCTCCCGTTCCTCT
>NC_051410.1:11510868-11511163 GCF_015228065.2 Penaeus monodon
TTCGTCCTTTCTCTTACCAGACATACTTCTCCTAACTTGCGACACCCTCATATACCCTCCCCCTTTTCCTCGAACCCCTTGCCTCTCATTCCTTCCCCCATTCTGTCGATGATCTAAAGCAGATCAAAGATTCACATTCACACACTTCCCCCTACATCCAATTTAGACATTAAAGATGATAGCTTGCCTTATACCCTTATTTCCTCGCCTTAAGCCTTTGCTTATAATGGCTGTATGTACCGTCAGGTTGGCACAAATTTATAGAGTTACTAAGGTAGATTATCTTATATATCTT
>NC_051410.1:11511310-11511827 GCF_015228065.2 Penaeus monodon
CTGTGTGCATATGTAATGGGCAAGACATCTGAGTCTTCTTATCCTGTCAAAACCTGACATTCCCTCTTGGTAAGTTCGTATCGGAACTTCGGGGGTTCCGGTGACTGGCCCACAAGCAAGTCATTCAAGGCCGCAACGTCAAGGGGCTCTCACCTTCCCTTCTCCTCATCATGACGCAACCAGGACGTAAACGGTACCATGCCATTCACCTTGTCTACTTATAATTCTTCTAGCAACAATAAAACTTTCACCAGCAATTACAATAGGTATCACAGTCGCCATCGCCATACTACACACATATATTTGTGCGTCTGTATATGCATATAAAAGATGTACAACCCAGGGAGCTCGAAGTGTGTCAACACCCGCCCCCTTTCCCCGAGGCACTGCAACAATATGGGCTACATGGACGAAAACTTTCTTGTGCAGGAACAGGGCTCTCGCAGGGCTGGCGGTGAGGCCTCGCAAAAGACTCCGCATGGAACAACACCATTGCAGAAGCCACTTTGCATATGTA
>NC_051410.1:11512382-11512706 GCF_015228065.2 Penaeus monodon
AAGCCCCGTCTTTGCCCTGCATGCAAGTACGTACGAGTATGCGTGGATCTGTGTACCTAAGTTATAAAACACCCCAAACTCATTCCAAAGGTAATTACCCACATCTGCTAATTGGGGTTGTGTAATCGGGCTTAATTTCCGCGGGTTCCAGGCCCTTGGCAGAGGCAAGACAGAACCCCCCATCCCCCACGGCCGCTCCCCCGACAATCCAGAATGATTGCCCAGCAGGCCGTGACACTGCTAACGAAGTCCCTAGTAAAGGGCGTGTTATATTTACCTTTAATGGCGTTATAAATACAATTACTATCAATCATTACTATCATT
>NC_051410.1:11513689-11514227 GCF_015228065.2 Penaeus monodon
CAATCGAACATAAAGGTGGACGAGAATGATAGTCATCTTGCAACTAGGAGAGAGATCTTAGACTTAATCCTGCGAGATATGACACGGTTTACCACATTAAATCAAGCTTTATAACGCTTTATGCCCACGTGATTGCGCAACCTAGGCTTCTTTTGTGTTTAAATTTTTGAAAATCAGGTGTCAAGCATCTATAGTTTCTTTTTATTTTTTCGCGTCTTCTAACACGGCGTAAAAAGTGTTCGTACACTGTATCCTAAACACGACTCTTTTTAAAACCCAAACTCTTTACCGACTCCTTGTTAAAAGTAATTCAGGGTCAGTCTTTTAACTGATCATCCCCCCCCCCCCACACACACACACACAATAGTAACCCCAGATAAGGAAAAATTAAAGCTATTGCTATAAACTCACATAGTCAGCTGCCCCGTTACAGTCCGGCTCACAAATGCAGTCTGTGCATTCGCTTTAAAAAGAATAGGCCTTGTTCTAATCACTATTTCACGACTGCGACAAATACAATCGAGTAGGACGAGGGGAC
>NC_051410.1:11514960-11515100 GCF_015228065.2 Penaeus monodon
GCGAAGTTAACCTTACCCACTCTCCACTAACTTCATACAAAGCAAGCCAACCGCAAGATCGACATCCACTTGAATAAGTCCATGATGAAATGACACTTATCAGCAAATTCCGAATTTGTTGGGTCAAAATACCATTTCCG
>NC_051410.1:11515476-11515937 GCF_015228065.2 Penaeus monodon
AACACCGACCACCGAGTCAGAAAGCTCCTGAAAGGCGCACTGCCACTGCCTAAACCAACGCCAAATCAAAAATAATGGTCAGTCAGCGGTGAAAAAGGAACATTACCACCAGAGGAATGAAGACAAGTATTGGCTCAAACCCTTCGCAGCCGAGTAGATGGGGGTGGGAGCTCCTCCTTCCCCCAACTCCTACCCCCCTCTATCCTAACCCTTCTCTCTCTCCACCCTTGCCCCATCTCCACCCCTAACCCCTACCATCAACCCACACCCCTAGTCTTTATCCTCAACCACACAGACGGGGAAATCCTACACTCCTTAGGGGGAATTTGACGTGACGTGTCGAGGCAGTAGAGTAAATAGTGGACAGTTTGCTGGGGAAGAACTGGAGGATTACTTGAGTAGGATTGTTGTAACGACGGGCGAGGATCTGCTATTGGCGATGGATACCGATGCAGGAGTGC
>NC_051410.1:11516848-11516949 GCF_015228065.2 Penaeus monodon
GAACAAGGACTGCCAATGGTCCGTGCGCTGATTTCTGATTGCTCCAATACTTGCGTCGTTTTTAAAAGCCTTCCAAATCACCTGACCAAGTTGCTTGTTTG
>NC_051410.1:11517128-11517302 GCF_015228065.2 Penaeus monodon
CAGCCATATAAACATATATGCATAATACCCAAATCGCAGGCATTTCACAGCAATCAACAATAATAATAAAAATATATGGCAAAAAAAGGAAACAAAGTCAGAGAAAGGAAGTAAGGGTGCTTGGTGGAAAACACAAAGAGAACTAACGAAAGATCTTGCAGATTGCAAATGATC
>NC_051410.1:11518017-11518430 GCF_015228065.2 Penaeus monodon
GGCAAAAAGGAAGACAGAATGATGACTGCGGGAGAATTATATTGCCTAACGAAAAATTGACCTGAGAGACACGGCACCAATGTGAGGTAGCCTACATGAAGAAAAACGTTGTACTAGGAAGAACGAATTCTTATAAAGAAGGAAAAAGGATAATTACAAAAACCAAAAAATGAAGGAATTGATGTTTGCGACAAATGGGAAAAAATAACTGATTCCACAAGGCCTAGACGAAACTGTATACCCACAAAACAAACAAGCATAGGACATCGGTGAAAACAGACGAATAAATACAAAATGCTATGAACCCACCAGGAAATGCATTCTGAAACAATGTGAAGATGAACAAACAATTTAAACGTCGAGGAAAAATAGTGAAGTACACGTGGTGAAAACAAATACAAAGTTCAAATAAC
>NC_051410.1:11518452-11518609 GCF_015228065.2 Penaeus monodon
ATAATGACGCGGGAGGGGATAAAAAGATAAACAGCGAGGGGACACTGGAGTCCGAGGAGAGAAGAGGGGGAGAAGCCAACATAAGAGAGGGGAAAGAGGAAAGTAGAGGGGACAAAAGAGGAAGACGAACAAGAGCAAATGAGGACAACGAACATGG
>NC_051410.1:11519093-11519172 GCF_015228065.2 Penaeus monodon
CCTGTATCCATTCTTGCGTGTGTGCACGCGTGTAACTGTGATTTAAATGCAACAGGCATCCTTCGACAAACTTTAAAAG
>NC_051410.1:11519308-11519673 GCF_015228065.2 Penaeus monodon
TTTCATCATTGCTTGGAGCCTCAAAGTCTCATGGCTTCGTCAAGAAAATTTTTATCACGTAGGTGGTTCATTTTAAGGGAGTGGAGGAGTGGCAGGGGTGGGGGGGGGGCGGGAGGATGGGGAGAAAGTTAGTGATGTGGAGTTTAAATTATAAGAGTTTAGTACTGATAATCGTGCTAATAATTGTGATTGTGTTGTGATGAAGGATTATGAGATATATTAGTTATAGTGACGAAAATGTTAGTTGGGATGATTGTTGCGACCCTGATGATGATTTTAATCGTGATTTTGTCGCTAATAATGATTATCATAAATGATAAAAAATGGCAGAACAGAATGTGAAGAGAAGCAGTTATAGTTATAAG
>NC_051410.1:11519980-11520804 GCF_015228065.2 Penaeus monodon
GTATATAATTAATTAACACATAACGAAAGTCGCTTCAAAAAGATAACGAAATAATTACCCTGGAAGCCCGGTAGAAAAACCAACACCCCCGTCGACTGGTACCTCAGGCGCTGCGGAAGTTTTCAGAGACGAACTTCTTTATCGCTGTTATCATTAATATCTTCTCAAGGACGAAAGTTCGCAACTTGGGCAATATGGAAAACCGTTTATGATAATGGTAAAGGGGTCTTTTATAATTTTTTTATTTTTTTTTTATAAATTTTAATTTTCTTATATTCTACTTATTTTCCTTTTGTTTTGTTGTTAGTTAAGATGAAAACGTCAACTTATCTCTGTCTATCTATAAATATATCCACAAGTAGGCTATATTCACACCTCAACTGCGAATAGCCACACATAGCCACAAGCATACCCCGGACAGTAAATAAACGAAAAACAAATAAACACCCAAATAACGCACCACCCGCCAGATTATCCACAGCCTTTGAAGAATTTCTAGGAGAGACAGCAAAACAAAAGAGACATCCCAAGAAGAAAACCGTCCAAGCTGCCGGGATTCCAATTGCACCGTCCCTCGAGACATGCAACACTCAACACCCAGTCAAGGCACTTAACTTGGACAACAATCCTATTTCAAGAAACGGGCGAGGCATCGGGCTCTCGCTTTACAGGCCGTGAGATGAAGGATCCGAGACTGCCCACGAAGCAGGGAAGTTATTCAGTTGGGTCGTAGGAGGAAGACACCTGCACGGGGGGGATTACACAGACTTACAAACTCGCATATGCACTCCCACGCAGATAAGCAGATAAGAGGCATGTATGAG
>NC_051410.1:11520993-11521161 GCF_015228065.2 Penaeus monodon
TATCCCCAAGCAAAGATTAAAGAACAGCATCTTGGCTCGCTATTCGGGTCCCCCAGTCTGGATTCAAGGACTTGTATCGAGATGCTGAACAACTTCCGAGGGAATGATGTAAAACAGGCCGCATCCAGACCACGGAGTCTCGTAAACTCGCAGAAACACTGGCCTAGC
>NC_051410.1:11521542-11521758 GCF_015228065.2 Penaeus monodon
CAGAATAAAGCTATTACGCAAAAATGATTGCATGTCGGGCCTGGTAGCGTCAGGCTCATTTCCGAAATAATAAACAGTATAATCCTCGGAATATCACTCAATAATTTTCCAGTAAAAACGAGGCCATGGCTCTGATATACCTCCACCAGAATGGGATAACTACAAAATCTGATCATGTGATGTTTTGCGTCCAAAATTTACTAGTCACCCACAGGG
>NC_051410.1:11522248-11522434 GCF_015228065.2 Penaeus monodon
GATTACATGCAGTACAGAGGTATGGCCAGGAAATTCTTTAATACACGTATATGCATAACCAGAATGAAAATGTTACTGACTTTTCATCTTCTTTGACACAAGTAGTGTTGTCATATCGAGGACATCGTTCGCTAGTTCGCTAGCTTACAGACAATTAATAGTTACATATGTTGACAGGTTTCTCTT
>NC_051410.1:11522768-11523060 GCF_015228065.2 Penaeus monodon
TGCTTAGGGAAAGAGTCACGTGTCACATTGTGCATTAGCAAAGCCTGTAGAATTCCTAAGTAGTAATTTGAGATCCAATATTCTCACCCAGAATGCTTATTGGGTCCTTTCGAAAGCATAAACAAAAGGGGATGGTTCCCTTGCCAAATTCCAAAACACCTTCCACGAGAAAAAAAGGAATATTTATAGATAAAAATAATCAATGAATGAATACCTTAAACGAAACAAATACGTATTGATAACGCATTAGTAGAGAAATTTGCATTTTCTTGATATTGGATACGTATATTCT
>NC_051410.1:11523087-11523181 GCF_015228065.2 Penaeus monodon
CTATAGTGATATAACGAATAAATATATGAAATAGATAAGTATAGATAATACATTAGTAAAATAACTCGAGATTTCTTGATACTGGATACGGATA
>NC_051410.1:11523251-11524175 GCF_015228065.2 Penaeus monodon
GTGTGTGTGTGTATGTATAATCATAGTGATGCGAATCTAAAATCACCAAAATACGTTTAATCTCGTGAGAAATTGTACGAACGACCCGCACATAACACAGGCGACCTTTGTTCCTTGCGTTAAATTGAGTCGCTTATCAATAACATTAACCTTTTTTCCGGCCCTTTGTTCTCCCCGCGGAATTTACGCAGAGGGGGAGAAAATGGAAGACACGAAGGAGCAGAACAAAGCAATAATAATGATGATCCGGCTTTAAGTGAAAAAAACGATATCTTATTTGTTTTTATTGCTGTTTGGTCGTCGTCATCATCAAAGTGAGTGATTCAAGGAACACCTAGGCCATTTCACAAAAGTCGTACCATGAAAGGTCGACGTAATGCAAGTTGCTGAAATGGACTGCCGTTTTTTTCCTTTGACTTGACTTATAACTTATTTCAAAGCGTGAAAGGTCGCCGTAATATACGTTAATGAAATGGAGTACTATTTTTCTTATATGACTTATGACATAAAGGTCATCCCAAGAAAGTTAGCAACAAAGGTCATCGCATTTAATGTTACTAACGGGGAATGATCTTTCCTTCGTTTTTCTTTTGACTTGACTTATGGCATCAAGGGCATTTCATAAAAGATAGTAACGTAGTACAAGTAAAGATTTTTTTTCTCTCCATTGATCTGACTTATAACATCAAGCTCATTTCACAAAAGTTGTTGCAAGAAAGGTTGCAGTAATACAAGTTGCAGAAACGGAATACGTTTTTTCTTCTTCTAACCTGACTTATGGGGCCCATTTCCAGAACAGCTGACGCCTGAGTCTCCTTCGTCCCTCACCTCAACTCCCGCAGCCTTTTCTCTGCCTCTGACGGGGACTTTCCTGGGTGGGTTTGCATTTCGTCTTGTTTCTTCTTATCCCATCTGAGTTTCATC
>NC_051410.1:11524510-11524885 GCF_015228065.2 Penaeus monodon
GTCTTCAACATTTTTTATAAAAGCGGCAATTTGTTAGAAAATACAAACAAACAAAATCTCGAAATGAGTAACGAAACATCTACGTCTCAGCTGTTCCAAGACGTTCACTAAAGTGGCTTTCTTGCAACGCCGAGTCTCCGCCTTTACGTGCGCGTCAGCGGCACTTTGTCCTCGTGGCAGTAGGCCTCAAACTTAATTTCATTCTCTGGCGAGAAATGAGAAGTGTTGTGTATATCTCTGGAGCTATCTGTCTTCCTCGCCTGGCCTTCTTTGTATCTTTCCTTCAACGTTTACTTTCCTTTGAGATCTGCTATTTCTACTTTGCTGCATTCTAGATTCTTAAGCTCGATAACTTTCTAATTATATATTTATTGC
>NC_051410.1:11524934-11525182 GCF_015228065.2 Penaeus monodon
TCACCCCAACTACTTGCCTCTGCTTCTATATTAGTTTAGCTTCCTTTATCCTGCCCCTAATTCCCCTCTCTTATTCCCTTTCTCTTGTCTCCCCTCTTTTTCATTACTTCTCTTATGCTTTTGCCATTTTTATCTTTGCCCACCGATTCACCTTCCTAGTTCTTCTTGTCTTTACCTAGTCATGATATATACTATCGTGTCTGCCTCTCTTCATACATATATTCTTATAATAATAGGGAGCTGGACAA
>NC_051410.1:11526390-11526657 GCF_015228065.2 Penaeus monodon
CATACAAGAAGGAAAAAAATCCCTCTCTTCGTATCCACTAACTATATAAACTTCCGGAAACCATATTGAGAGAAACCGCCCTGAAAGGCCCCGAAGGAGAGCAATTTAGAATCCGGCAGATAAATTCCCAACACAATTACAATAAGTGCGTTGCGTCATACCACTCGCACTCTTTCAATATTTCCCTTTACGAGGGAGCGTCTCCTGGTTCTTGCTAGCTATCCCACACATTTCTATTCCTTCTATTTCCTTCCTTTACTCCTAATG
>NC_051410.1:11526793-11527628 GCF_015228065.2 Penaeus monodon
GCCCACCACCTTATCGGCGAACCCCCTTTCCCCACCGTAGGTTTTCTTGCCGGCTACTTACGGGCGACGGACTTGTGTTTACGTGAGTTATTGCGTCGATTTCCCAGGCTGACGTGTGACATATCCCGAATAGCTGTTTACAAGCAGAGAGCTGCCTGTTTCTGTCTTTCCCCCTTTTATTAGGGTTTCGCTTATTTCTGCGTTTTCCCTCTTTCTCTCTTCGTTTCTCTTTTGTGTACCTATTTTTCTTTGCGACGCAAATATTTGAGATCGAAAATGATAAGTTTAGAAATTTACACACACACGCGCGCGCGCGCGCATATATATTTAATCACAGACTAATGGAAAGTGTAGTTGACTTCTGTGCTAATCTACATTAGCACATTAGCCTTATTTTATACCCTCTATTTTTTCTCTTAGTTTTTCTTCGTTTTAGGTGTGTACGCACCTGAAATGTAAAAGGATATACATATATTATATTACCAATAATTGCGAGCTATGCAGATGAATTAATAACATACATAAAAAAGTGTAGACCATGACAGCCTTAACATTCAGTCATGGATAAGAGAGAAAAAAGACCCCAAGGAAAGGATGAGATCCATTAACGTTCATACGACTTCTTGGGTTCAGAAGGAACAAAATTATAGAAAGGCTTATACACGATTCCCCCTTAGCCCTCCCCCTTTTAAATTGAGGTGCCATGCCCTCTGGGGATTATGTGAATTAACAGGATCAGCGGGACAGCCCCGGGGTCTGGAGGAGGCGACGCCGGGGGAAGACGGGAATAATTCAACTGTTGCTTAATTCGGTGCCAACGAAGACTCCCAAGTTT
>NC_051410.1:11527973-11530843 GCF_015228065.2 Penaeus monodon
GTGGCCTCATCGTTTCCTAACAGACACTAACAAAAACAAATCTACATCCTTCCACAGAGCATAATTTCACCAGCCGTCGGGCGAGGGACATGGCCGGAGGTCACCGAGCAAGAATAGAATTTGGAGCCACTAGACGGCGTCGTGAGAGCAACAGCCGGATCCGGAGAACAAAAGGCTTCGCGCGCTACAGGCTGCATCCACGATGGCTCTGACAAACAAAAAACAACAACAAAAAAGGAAGAAAAAGAACATGAGGCCCACGGGCGAAATGTTCTTCTGTTATTAATTCAGTGAACAAATGCTTCTCCTTCTCGCAATGAAACTACTGCTGAAGAGAAAGTGTGTTTCGTCGCTCCAGGTCATTGAGTTTTGTTTTAAGACCCTTGGGACATTTGGCTTATTAATGTTAAATTCTCGTTGCCTACGATGATACTTCATTACTACATTTTTTCTTCTTTCAACCCAAGAGATTATTTTTTTCTATGAGACTGGATGTGCATACTGATTTTCGTTTTTTTTTCTTTGTACGTGTTGGCTTCTTTACTTTTCGCCCATTCATAGTAGCCGTTTGTCAAATTGTTATCATATCACTGCATTTTTTGTTCTTAGTTCTGTATATTAGTAATACTGATATAGGAACTTTCAAAAATATATATCTTAAAATGGTAATTAAAAAAATCTTGGTATCTGGGCTAGATAACTCGCTGTAGAGAATAGCTCATAGTTATTTCGCTTATTCCATAATGAAATCAAACCATTTTTCTGCATTAATATAACGAAATCTAGGCAAACGATGGAAAATCCGCATTTCTTAGACAACAAATTAAAGAAAAATGGACGGAGCTTCAGATATATATCGGTAAGATATCGGTAGATAAAAGGAATGTACCCAGTGAATGACAAGTGAATGGGAAAAACGAAAATAAATGCTTTCAGCTTCTGGCGAAACGAAGGTAGATGGTGGGATAGAAGTGAAAAGGGGTCACTACCCACCCCCCCACGCACACACAAAAAAATGTAGTAGACAGTAGATATCGGAAGGAGAGGAGAGAAATATGAGAGGAAAGGGGCTGACAAGAGAAGACCATCACCCGCAAGAAGCCAGGTGGCCTGAGGTCACTGGAGACGGGGCGCAATGGCCACACATTTTTGTAGTAGAGACCTCATGTCAGAGTTGGTTTTGCAATGCGAGAACTGAGAGCTAGCCAAGGGTACGGAAACAGAGCAGAATGAAGAAAATTCGGCCCACTAGTCCACTGTATTTTGAAATAGTCTACAACGTTCTCGCTCCCACAGACGTGATAAAGATACCAACACTACGGAAAGAACCACCATTCTTGACTTTTCCATCGACAGATTTTTTCCTATTCTATTTCTACAGTGGTTTGTTTCCAGAAATCGAGCGGTGAATGTACTCTATGCGTACCCGTATTCATCTTAGTCGAGCCGTGCCTGAAAAACTAGGGCACAGGGCCAGGAATTATAGAGGAAGCTGACTTTATTTGTGTAGAATATCTGCGAAGTACTTTGGTAATTGAAAGGGTTGGTGGTGAGTTATGGCTCCCGGTTTGGAATCGTGCGAATATAAGTGCAAAAAAAAAATGAATCGTAGGTATATAATGGCCTAAAATCGTATTCGTATAACGACGTAAAAAGATTTGAATCGTGGCTGTATAATAAAAAAAATAATCGTGGGTATTTGATGGCGTATAAAGAGTTGAATCACGGATATATATAATCTGTAAAAAGAGTTGATATACCTGATATAATGACGTAAAGATAATTGAATCACAGGTTCATCTACGAGTGAAAATAATTGAATTTTGAGCATATAATGGCGTAAAAAAAAAGATAAATCGTGTGAAAGTAACAGTATAGAAGAAATTAATAATTGCAAGGAAACAGGACGCAAAAGCTTAAGCGCAAGTGGAATGTTGATTGCGGGTCTTGGACTATGATTTAAGTTCTGGTTGAAAAGATTGAAGCAGACGCAGAGAGGGCTAAAGACGTACTCGAAAGTGAGATTAAGAGGTCTAAGTGGTAGTAGTGGTAGTTGAGGAATTAGAGAAACGCGGTTGAAGGATCTTTTGTTTGTGTTGCCTAATTCGAGTTAATGACTTAAAAGGAGGATACAAAGTTTAGGTGATTTTTCGTGTGCTCCTGTTGCGGAATTTGGAACTTAGCTGGGAGTTTAAGTTCGTGGAAATTCCCGTTAAAGAATTTCGTTTGGAGAGAAAATATTGGCCGATTGGCTTGAGTGGCCATTAATACGACTGAACGTCGGGTAAAAGGTTTCAAAAGGAGTTAGCAAACACGGATGACAGTAGAATATTTGGCTAATGGTCGCTTCAGAGGATTTCAAGAAATTGTAATGCAAACCGAGAGTTGGAAATGGTTATTAATGGCTATTTGTGAGGGGTAACTGAAGTAAACTCTATGTACTGAACACAGAAGGGAGAGCGACAGCAAACGTATAATAATACAGAAACTAAAAGCAAGCGGAAGTATATTGTAGTGAGAGAATCAATGTCCAAACAACCCTTAAAACACATATATGATAAAATAGTAATAGAAAAGATCTCAGAAGAAAAAAGAGATCCATATAACACGCAAAATAAGAAACACCGAAGCAAAAATTATATATAAATATATCCCACGACCTACGGCTTTAGGTCACGAGTATAAAAATGTGTTAGCAGGATGCGCCATATTCTCAAACCTCTCCTAGCGCCGCCACGTGGCCGCTGGGCACTCCCACCCACCCATTCATCCTAACAATAAGGTTCCTCGTGAGGACCAAAGAACCCTTTTAAGTTGGAGAGATGACCTCGCCGAGTCCATACGTTCTCATGCTCTCTTTAAACCCCTCA
>NC_051410.1:11530985-11531199 GCF_015228065.2 Penaeus monodon
AGCTTTTACTCTAATTGCCCCTTTTCCATTTATCCAGTTCTTCCTCCCTCAGGTCTTGCTTCCAATATCATCCAATTCTCCTACCCTCCTCTTTTCTTCCTTCTCCTATTTCCACTTTCCCCCCGCATCCCGTGGAGGCCCTCCGGCAAACTGTAATTGGTAAACAAGTACAATTCCTTCGACCGCACTTGTGAGGGGGGGAGAAGTCAGACAA
>NC_051410.1:11531285-11531601 GCF_015228065.2 Penaeus monodon
AACGAAATGGAACGGGATGGAGCGACTCTCTTCGCCTCCGCGGAAAAGGGGCATGGATTGTTTACCAGAGTTGAAGAGTGTCGCCTCCAAGTGACACTCTCGCCAGAATGGGCCACTCGAGCACCGAACCTTTTGTCGCCACGAGGATATGGGGAACCCGAACCCCTTTAGATGGTCTTGGCGCTCTATCCAACTCTCCATGTCTGTCTGTTTCTGCGTCTTCTACTAAATTTCTCTCTGTCTCAAATTTTTCCTCCCTCTCTTACCCCCTCCATATAACTCCCTTTTGCACTCCCTTTTCTTTCTGTGTATGTCT
>NC_051410.1:11531725-11534106 GCF_015228065.2 Penaeus monodon
TGGCCTAGATTTCATTTAAGAGTGGGGGGAGTATCCTTATCCGGGTCGAGGCTTGTGTGATGCATAACAATGGAATTAAGAGCCATCTATGTTACACAGTTCATAAGGTCACTCGATGCGTTTTACTTTTGTCGCGTCCGAATGTAAATGGAATGGAATTTTGTCTTTTCGTTTGGATCTAAATTGATTCTTTAAGAAAAATACTGGGGATAATATTTTAATTATAAAAATACTATATTCCCATATTTTCAAAGACAAACTGATCTTTGCAATGAAAATCCACAGAATTTAGCAGCATACTCTAAATATGAATAAATGCGTTGGGTATTAAACCTTAATTCTATTTTTACAGATATCAGCATGTGGCATTTCCGTTTTGATATGAGATCTATATAGAAAAAAAGCATTGATGAATACTTTCAATGACAGTAATAATATAATGAGTAAATTTGCTTGTTTTAAAACACCATTTTCGTAAACTCGCCATCAATCATCATTTAAATAATTATACAAATCATATGAAAGTTTTTAACTTTGTATTTCCAAAGCACAAAAATGTGACATAATTTGAAATATTACATATTAAACAAATACAGCTTATGGCCATCATCACTCTCACAGCTCACATTTACCAAACTTGAATAAATCAAACCTACTGAATATGACATCAGTTAAAAAGCAATCTGAGTCCTATATAATAATTATTATAATAGAGACAAATCACTTATTACACTTATTGAACATACATAAATCTAGCAACACGATGTATTACACAAGCAAGCAAAATGGGCATTCTTGGTCACAGCACCTGAAATAACAAGACACAGACACAATGCTTGCATTAAATCGTTAAAAGAACTACCATCTATTAACACTTGATATGTCATCAATTCATCCAATAACATACTTACTTGGAAGGAAGCGGGAGAGGAACAGCATGCAGAAAAAAGAACTAGACACACGAGAATAACTTAATGCTTGAAAACTAACTGAAGAGAACGCCTGACTGCATGGATATGTACCTGTTGCAAATATCAACTGTCTGATCTTATTTGATTAATATAACGAAGGATCAGTCAGGCGTCTTATTGTTGTCAAGCATCAAGCTAAATCGCGAGTTCAGTTCTTTTTTGAGGGAATAAGGAGAGATCCAACTTACCTGAAATAAATAAAATGCATTTGTTAGGTTTATAGTTATTATGATTAGTTTTATTCCTCCTCACTGACATATTTGTTTGCAATAGACAGTCATAATATCCATTCTATAAGAAAGCGAAATAGCAGCTGTTATTGAAAATTATATTAAGCCTTGATAATTTCTTGTTATCTGTCCTTGAATTTTTCACAAGTACAAATTTATACTAGATTGGAGCCATTGCTTGTTATGATAGTTCTTCAAACAGTCTTATAATTCAATTTACAACAGTATATATGTTAATTTTAAATGTTTTCCATTATCCAAAAAATAAACTCATAAAATTCTAAAGTGACCCGTCATTTACCAATAGTTATTCTAATATGTGCAGAATAATTCTATAGCTGCAAAAGTAGTCATGTGTGCAATTCGGTATTGCAAACCAACTATGCGAAATTCTAAGATTTTCTCCTAAATATTAACTATATGCACGGTCTCCTCTCTACATTTTAACTGAAGGTGCTCTAATCTTATAGGTTTAATTTAGGTGTGTTAAGTGGCTAGTTCTACAATGGCCGAGAGAGTGTTTTTAATGGACTGTTATTCCCATCTCTACTCGTAAGTTCTGCACTTTTGTTCATTCAATCAAGTACTATATTATTCACATGTCTTCATATTCAACTGATCATTCATCTTATATCACGGATGTAAATCTAAACTTTAGAATGCAACAATCGAAATTTTCCACTTTCATCAAATGCCAAGAAATATATTAATCATAAAAAAGTGACCGATTGACGGATCAGAAATTAGAAAATAGGCTTCCTTTTACTGTACGCCTGATAATTCCTTTATATCTTGTAAAAAGCTATTAATGTGTGGCTATCAAAGCTTCGTTATACAGTGGAACGTTAATAGTTCTGTCATGGAGTAATCATTAGAGTTGAGTTATTGCTACGTGCCTTTAGCTGTAATTATCATTGCATCGTTGTTTGTTTAAGCTCTATGCATGCAGCGCTCGCGTCTGTGTGTATGTTTACATTATTTTTACAAAGTTGGATGTCATATTTCATTCATAGCCACATCGGCATTTTAGACGATAGCAATATTAGTCTCTCCCAATTACTATCTTAAACACAAGAAACAAAAATGTAAAATAGATCAACACCAATTATCATTCCTCTTCCCATGAACAATCTTTGGAAGCAATTCAGGCAAGTGCAGTAACGAGCGAAATGTTGTATAC
>NC_051410.1:11534144-11534779 GCF_015228065.2 Penaeus monodon
TCTCTTGACCGTAACACATGGTTTTGGTTCCATGCAGAGATCATAGAGGCTCGATGCACGATGGGCGGGGCTATGGGAGGAGCTTAAGGGAGGGTAAGGAGGCGGAGCTTCGTAAAGTGGGAGGAATGATGGTTGACAACTCACAAGGGAAGACAGACTTGGGATTCGTTTTATTTGCGGGATGGGGATTTATTTGAGATAAAAGATAAGATAGATGAACTTAAGAAGAGTGAACATCGTTGACAATTAAAGACAAGGGACAGCTGAAAGAAGAGAACATTAAGAGAAGTTTGGAATAAGTTGTTTTTTCGGTATCCAGAGTATGTGAGGTGGATACGTATACAGATGTGTATGTGATGATAATAAACGTGATGTAAAAAGTATGCCTGAATGAAAGAGTAACTAACACAAATCCTTTTAAGAATTATTAAAATGAATATTCATTGGGGCAAAATGTTCGTTTCTTGTTTAACAATAAATAAATAAAATAATAACAATAATAATAATAAATAAATAGATTTTAAATAATAATAAAAAAAAATATATGACAATTCATAAAATAAGACATAAACTACAAAAATACTTAAGAACATAACATCCCAATTCTCAACATAAAATCCTGGTTAATTAATATC
>NC_051410.1:11534926-11535415 GCF_015228065.2 Penaeus monodon
GAAACGCTAGAATAAAGTAAACCACCACAATAACAATAATGATAAAAACAAGAACACCCAAATCTTCCCACATCTTTTATTTCCCCCCCAATCTAGAGACAAAAATGGACTCTCTCGCGAAGATATGGCGGGATTCGAGGCGCCGTCTTGAACTCGGATCACGTAGCCAAGTCGTCGTTCAGCCAATCAGAGAAACGGATGACGGAACTTAAGTCTCGTCTGAATTATTCAGAAAGACTCAAGAAGCAAGGAGCCAGACAGAATCAGAAATGGAGATGGATTTTCGGTTTTATGTTCCAATGTTGAAGATTCTGTCTATCTGTCTATCAGTCCGTTTTTTTTATCCAATGTTTAAAGAATTCTTTTGAAATGCCATTCATATGATAAAAAAAAACGATTAGTATGGGCACACCTGTCACTATTCCAAAAAAAGTTCTTATCAAATGACACTCGTTTTTGAACACTAACGCTAGAAAAATACTGAGTCAT
>NC_051410.1:11535473-11535712 GCF_015228065.2 Penaeus monodon
TCGTCTCTATCCTTTCAGGCTTTTCTTATCTATAACAAAATCCTGGACAGTTTAGCAATTAAATATCGATGCCATGACAACCGTCCTATCCACCGCCAACCTGCCCGTGTCTACGTATTGCTCACGGTAGGAAACAGCGGGAGCTCTTCGCCCTGATCACCGGCATTAGGATCAATCGGGCCCGTGCTGAGTTGCATGTCATTTGCAACAGCGGGGTACACGCGTGGGCACAAAATGGT
>NC_051410.1:11536988-11537453 GCF_015228065.2 Penaeus monodon
TGGTGTAACTTCTTCCCGTGTCGTGCAATTTCTAGCATATGTGTCTTTCCTGATTATAGGATCTTAAGCAGGAACATTTAATTAAGAGTCTAAACAGGGGAGCGTGTGGCACTGACAGGAAACACAGCTGCTTTTGGCACGCGCGTGGCCTTACACAGCGCCCAGGAGCCTCGACGACGGAACTTATTGCTAAGTCTGTCTTCTGCAGCTAGTTTGATCAGTTACAAAAAAGCAACATGAGAAGAAGAAGAAAACGCTAACAAAGGAGAAAAAATAAACAGAGTAGCGAAGATGATATTTCTGAATGGCGAATTTTGGGCGTATTGTTTGTCATTAATAATATCAATGATGTTTTTCTTTTTTCAACACTGCAATTCACGACAGCTTATAGGCTTGTTGATATTTCTTTCTTTTCCAATTTTTTGTCTATGAGATCGAATAGTCCCTTACACACGAAAACGTGAG
>NC_051410.1:11537704-11538488 GCF_015228065.2 Penaeus monodon
GTACAAAACACGAAACACCTCATGATTTGTACGTCTTTCTCGACTTTACGCTTGAACGCACTTCCAGATTTTTCTTGCCATGCCCTCTTTCGCCATGAATAAAATGAATTCATAACCAAACGTATGCGAAAATGCGAAAGAGAGAGAAGGTGAAGGAAAGATGTTAACGTAAAGTATAATGATCTATACTGTATTTTATTTATCTCTTTCATCCGTTGCGTGCTATTGGCAAAACCTCAGCTGTGAGGATCGTTTTTGTATCACGCGGTGTAGAATAGAAGAGAGTACTATTGAAGAACAGCTACTTCCTCCCCTGTTCTTTACCCCCCAACCCCCTCTTTTCCCTAAATTCTTCCCCTTTCTGCTTAAATTCTCCTCCCCAACTCCTCGTCTACCCCTTTTTTCCCTATCCCCCTCCTTTCCTCCTCTACGTAAACCTTTCCCGGTCCTTCTTCTCCCCTTCCCTATCCCCTCCTCTTCCCCTCTCTCCACTCCCCATACCGACTCATTTCCCTTACTCCCTTTCTTCCCTTTCCTCCTTCTCTTTCCCTCACTCCACTTCTCCCTGCGCTCTCCCTCCCCCAATCCTAGTCACCCCCCCCCCATCGCTGCGTCCAGCTTTGCAAGGAATGGAACGCAATTTGCATGCGAATGGTCAGAGCATAGTCTAACTTGGGGCTTGTTAGAGGCCTTTGTGTTCACCTTTTGTTTCTCTGTCGCGTTTGGCGCACGTTGGTTGAGCCTTTTATTGCCTGTTTGGTTCTCGCGCCGTTAATTCCTACCC
>NC_051410.1:11538549-11538669 GCF_015228065.2 Penaeus monodon
GTTTCTAAAAGCCACACGTCAGTGATTTAAGTGATATGGAATTCAGTGTGCAGCCTTTATCACATCTATATTTGTATATTTGCTTATCCTTATCTTTGTTAACTGTCTATTGTAATTTTT
>NC_051410.1:11538804-11539132 GCF_015228065.2 Penaeus monodon
CCGCAGTATTAGAGAAGTTTCGCCTTAATAGCGCGCAATTCCTGTAACAAGAAGCGAACAACGATTTCTTTAAAGTCATCAGCGCTCATGTTCTGCTAAAGGGAGTCATCACGGGATCGTTACGTTGACCCAAAGACATTTCCTTCACCGATAAAGAATGAACGGCTGCCACTTCAAGAATCCGAGAATAATCCCCGTTTTCTTTTTCTCGATCATTTTCTTGATTTCTCTCAAAGCTGAGTCGGTGTTGTCGTTATCACCTTAGTCTTTCTTGGGTAAAGGTGCCCCGTCGGTGGGGTCAGCCGATGTCATTCTGTTTCTCGGTTTT
>NC_051410.1:11539446-11540248 GCF_015228065.2 Penaeus monodon
TTTGAAATGACATTCCTGACTTTCTAGTACAAAACGATAATCAAATAACGAACGAAGATGACCGAAAGACGCGCATAAAACAGAGATGTTCCTTGTGGAGAACAATAATTAAATAACGGCAAAAAGAATTCAAGAACTGTAAAAATAGCTATATCAATAAAAATGTTTTAAAAGAGAAAGATAAGAGTCTCATACAATATACGTGTCGCGCTAACGATAATGGAAACGCTAAATTCATCTCAGGCATTTCATAGTGATAATGATAAGTCGAGAGATTACTGTAGAATGATGGTTTTAATATCATCATAAAACACAAATAATGATGGTGATGGTACTATAATAATGGCTGATATGACAGAAACGACAGAGAATGCATGTTAAGAGATATAATTAATGGAAATAATAGCAAGTAAAATGTATTTTATAATGAAATGAATTAGTGTGGTGCAAATGATAATAGAATTATGTAGTGAAGAATGTAATTAATGATAAAATTAAGCAACGACGAGTGTGGTGAATGATGAAACTAAATGGTAAAAATGTAACTACTGTGAATATTAGTTATGAAGAAAATAATAATTAAAAAATAGACAACGAAAAATATAAACAGTAAACTACATAACGAGTCAAAAATATTGTGAGACTGTGTAGCAGAGGAAAAGGTTAAGTTGAAAAATGGGTAATTTTGAAAACTTAGGTCAGGTGGAGAAACGATGGGCACAAAAACGATGATGACGTCCTGAGAAAGACATTGAGAAGAAGGGTTATTAGCACTTATGAAAGACAGACAATACCACAGGAC
>NC_051410.1:11540392-11540486 GCF_015228065.2 Penaeus monodon
TACAAATAACCAAATAAACACAATTCACACGAAGAACTGATAAACGTAAAATAAAGTCCAACCATCCTGTCACCGCCACCAGCGAAAAAATCAT
>NC_051410.1:11540623-11541140 GCF_015228065.2 Penaeus monodon
GCCAATCGGGTACACAACCTAAGGAAGAAAAAGGAAGAGGAAAGGATAGGAAGAAGAAGAGAGAGAAAGGAAGGGGAAAAAGGAAGTGGGAAAGAAGGGGGGATGATGGGGAAGAGGAAGTGAGAATTTGAAGTAGAAGATAAACTTTGGAAGAGGAAGGGAGAAAGGGGAAAAGGGATGGAGAGAGGAAAAAAAGGGAAAGGCAAAAGAAGGGGGAGAAGGGAGGAAAGGGGAAATGGAAAGGGAGGGGAAGGATGAAGGAAAGGGGAAAGAGAGGAAGATGATGAGGGAGTCAGAGGAAGGGGAAAATGGAATGGGGACAGGAACTGAGGAAAGGAGAAAGAAAGAGGTAGATGAACTGAGAAGAGAGGAAAGAAGGGTAGGAGGAGAAGAAATGAGAAAGAGCGGGGTTGAAAAAAAAAACGGGAGCTTATGAGGAAAAGAGTGAGTGTTGTATGGCTTTGGGGAAGGGGGGGAGAGGGCTTAAGGAAAAGGTAGGGATGGAAAAAGGGTAATA
>NC_051410.1:11541175-11541387 GCF_015228065.2 Penaeus monodon
GGGAGCCGGAGTACCAGACAGGCCACAAACTTACCTCGGAAAAAAGGAGTGAAAACTTTTAACGGGGGATCATACCGACCTGCAGTAAGAGACTGGTTAATAAGAGGGACACGTGGAATAAGAAATATGGGCAGGACCTCGTTAATGCACAACATGGGGAGTCCCGAGAGCATGTTAAGTAGGAGGAAGAAAGTATAAAATGTGTAGACAAA
>NC_051410.1:11541544-11542184 GCF_015228065.2 Penaeus monodon
TGTTGACGAGGAAGAACGAATGATGAAAGACAAGAAATAACAGCGTAAGAAACAAAGTTCTAAAACAGACAAAGATACAGAACAAAACAGTAGTAAAAGAGAATGGAAATATACATGGAAGGAGACAAAGAAACACAAAAGCCAAAGAGTAGTTGGCTGACGGTTGTGTCCCAGGCCCCACATAGACATTAACGAGGAATGTCCCCACAGTGAGGGAGGCCCAGTCATACACGATGAAGGGAAGCGTTTTCTGTGGCCTCTCTCGAAGAAAATGAGAGGTGATGAACGAAGAGTTTGTCCAAGAAAATATATATACTGAGCTGATCACAAGGCTACTACAGACAAACACAAAAATGCAATATATACATTTTGAGTGAAATGGCATTTGCTTTGATAGATATCAAGGTAAATGCAGACTTTTTCCCAGAAGGGCAGGAAAGAAGTGGTTTTGTAACAACAATTACCAGACTTGTGATGTATTTGCTGGTTAACAAGACAAATATGTAAATATAGGCCTATCATAGATGCATGTATGTATACATATGGGAAAGATATAAATAGAATAAAATAAGAGAGAGTCAGGGGAGAGATAATAAGAATAAGACTGAGAGAAATATGCACAATAAACCTCACAATGAGC
>NC_051410.1:11542436-11542762 GCF_015228065.2 Penaeus monodon
GCAGACAATGAGAGAAAGAGAGAGAAACAGACGAAGCGATACATACATTTAATCCAAAAGGCGTCCCTTCACAGATGTATCGATCGAATTACAAAAAAGTATCAATCTACAACTGACGAGATTATAGTAAAGTACAAAGAGTAACAGCTACAAAAATGGACATATCACAATTAATTCCCTCTTGAGTACCAACATAGAGAGATATTAATATAAAAGTATTTTAATCCTATTAGTGTAGAAGACCCATGCTACAAATATATCACAGATATAATTTTGATAAGCATGGTCATGCATTGTTGTCTTTGTTTGTATGTTTTTATTTATCA
>NC_051410.1:11542872-11543513 GCF_015228065.2 Penaeus monodon
TATTTATGTTCTGTTTTATCGTTAGAAATAATAAAATTATGATATACATCCACAGATAGTAACAAGTTGAAATAACTAGCGATACTGAGTCCGCTTTTAATCTTATCCTCATTTCTAAACAAACAAGAAAATAACTACATATAACCGCCAAAATTATCATATACACAATAACAAACAGTAACAAATGTTGCGAATTCATGAGCACAAAAAGGAAGACTTACGCAATGAAAGAAAGAAAAAATCTAAAAGACAAGTCATTCACCAAGAATAATCTCTAGATTCAGACTAACTGCCACTAAAAAATAGGCCTTTAATATCTGGAAATTTAGAAGGATATGTAGGTCCTATGAACTCCTGCGTCAATGGCTAATAGAATCATGCTTCATGACTAAGGAAAGGTCGAAAGGTTTAATCCATTCAAATGGAATATGCTGTAAACAGGTATGAATGAAAATGACTCATTTAACAATGCAAGAAGCGTAATTGCTAATGTCGACAGCTATATCTTTTGAAGAAATGTGATATAACAATCGAGACGTAAATTACACAACTTGTATTTCAAAACTACCAGTCTTCATTCATAACTAATTTCAACATAGCTACTTGTTGTTGAAGTTAAAGCGTCATATATTTATAAAATG
>NC_051410.1:11543586-11543659 GCF_015228065.2 Penaeus monodon
AATAGTAGTAACAATGATAATGAAAATTCAACGAATAAATAAATGATACTATATCCACACCCCCACCCCCATA
>NC_051410.1:11543968-11544427 GCF_015228065.2 Penaeus monodon
AAGGCTGCCATTTTATATGTATATCACTCTATGAATATTCCGCTGCAAGCATTAATACACCAGAAAAAAATGCTAAAATGACACACCTGGAATAGCTATATGTAACAGACACGGTATAACACGTGAGTGGTGAAGCTCGCACATTTTAGCGCTGCAAAATTCCTACTATCGAAATTATTTAGCGAAAGAGGTACGTCCATTCTTTTACCTCTATTTATCATTCATCATTATCTTATCAGTTATTTACTTTTTCTACTGATCGTGTTTTTATCAATATATCGATGGATGGAAATGAAAATGTATTTTCGATTTGACAGCCAAAAAAAGGGCTAATTGCCGGTAGATCACCGATGTATATAATCCAATCTAAAAGGTGATTTGTGTATGCATGATTCAGTTGGTAATTCAATCTATGTATGCTGATTCGAAAATCCTCTTTGGTACCTGTCTTTTGTTTGT
>NC_051410.1:11544728-11544909 GCF_015228065.2 Penaeus monodon
AACACAAACACATAAAAGAAAATAAGAAAAGACTTAAAAAAACAAAAGAACATCAACACCTGCAAGTAATCAGGAGAGCAATCGAGTTTCCCCGAACCAGATCTGATCAAGCGGAGGCTGCAGGTGCCTCTTCGTTCACATCCGCCGTGCTTGCCTGGATTATCTCGAGCCTCGCGCAGAC
>NC_051410.1:11544944-11545097 GCF_015228065.2 Penaeus monodon
TGATGTGGATTAATCTTTTATATTCTTTCCTTCTGCCAATCACGCATCTTATCTTGGGCGTCAGGTAGCGTGACAGTGTCGCTTAGAGACTGAATTTTAGTTTTATACCATAAGTGAGGTCGGTGTACTTATTTATAAATGTTTTTTTCCTTT
>NC_051410.1:11546467-11546787 GCF_015228065.2 Penaeus monodon
CCTCAAACCAGAAAGATCAGAACCCATTTAGTGGTCGGTAAACACCAATGTTCTCATGAACGATATTATTGAGAAGAAAACTAACCGAAACCCCGAATGTAACATACAAATCTAACCTTCTTCATCAGACAACCCCAAAACTCCCTGTGTTTCTTCAAAGAACACCGGCAAGGAAAGTTTTAACTCGGATCACATCTTCCAGGGCCACTTAGCGTTAAATGGACACGGATCTCCGAACGGGACGGAAAGTGCCCGAGGACGAAGTACAAAGCCCCGACCGTCAGCCCTGATGGTTGGCATTAGCTGGTGTTTGCATAGTT
>NC_051410.1:11547750-11548184 GCF_015228065.2 Penaeus monodon
CCCGCAATGCTGACTACCAATTTAAATTTCTGAAGCCTACATTAGTCTAACAAATGACATCCGGGTCTCTTGCTAACAACGCCAGCATTTCATATGCAAAACTCGACTCCACTTTCATATACGACGTTCATTACTCCCTTTGATTATCACCATATCCTCGATTTGCATGTAATTAACCGTTCTCACACTATAGGCGCGGAAGAAGAACTTTATATCAATTTATTCAGCGTCGGATTACTTCATTTCATTACGTCATCTCCTTCCAGGGTGAACGCCGGCTCCGACGTCTTAATTCATCCGGGACCTCTCGCCCTCTCCTTAGGGCTTCCGCGTCTCGTATATCAAGACGTGATCTAGGCAAGAATCCAACGACAGCGTAGAGTCGGTCCTCTCCCGGAAGGGGATTGATGCTGTCTACAAGGGGGTCTGCAGGG
>NC_051410.1:11548337-11548895 GCF_015228065.2 Penaeus monodon
GTTACACTACCGGTAATTGGCATCACGCATGGTAACTGTTCTGTCTGAAGTTCTGTTATTCATTAATAAATATTCATAACGTGTAATCAGCATTGGAAGTTGCTGCTCCTTCAACAAATATACAAGAAAAAAAATATAATATGAATAGGAAAACGAAATAAAATTAAAAACGAAGTGAAAGAACAATGTAAGCATACGTATATGTCATACATTTTTCAATCTTCAGTTTATATTCATCCATCTATCTTATGCCGTCATCATTTACCAATCGTTCCTAATATTGAATATCCACAACAAATAAATGCGAGTAAACATAACACATACCAGTCAAAAACAATCTAATCAAATATAAAATGAAAGGACGAGTCTGCGAGGACCTCGTAGATAGATGAATAATAATGAATTGACAAATCGTCAGATAGATGAATATTGAAGTCAATTAATTCCAGCCAGGCCACACCAGTCTCCCAGTCTCTCACACAGAGAAATGTGGGCGCGAACAGAGAGATGAACTTCGAGCGGGGAGTCATTTGTAAAAACTATTTGATCAAATATAAA
>NC_051410.1:11549450-11549572 GCF_015228065.2 Penaeus monodon
TCCAAGACAGCTTTATCAGTATTCAATAGCTCGGCTCTACCTCTATCCCTTCCAACGGAAGCGCTGATCAGCAGAGAGCAAATACCACTAGTAAGTTTCTCTTTTAAGGATGAAGGCGCTTA
>NC_051410.1:11550817-11550897 GCF_015228065.2 Penaeus monodon
ATCCCTTTTCCTTTGATTTTTTATCATCTATAAAAAAAATTTTTGGGGGGTTAAATTATTAGGGGCCTTTTTTTCCCCTT
>NC_051410.1:11550941-11551110 GCF_015228065.2 Penaeus monodon
CCCTTCTTCCCCTTTTCCTCTTTTCCCCCCCCTTTTCTTCCCCATCTCTATTTTCCCCCTTCTCTCTCTATCTATCCCTTCTCTTATCACCCCTTCTTCTTCACCCCTCCCCCTTCTTTATCCTCCTCCTTCTTTTTCCCCTTCTTTTATCCCTTTCCTTATCCCCTTT
>NC_051410.1:11551711-11551898 GCF_015228065.2 Penaeus monodon
TGAGAATTTAATTTTAATTTTTGTAATATAGCGTAATATTTTCCTTAATATTATAATATTTTTTTTTTTTAAAAAACCTCTTCCTTTTAAAGTTTTTATCATAATTAACACCACACCATTATTTTAATAAAGGAAGAAAAACGCGGTCTTTAATTAAAAGTGGGGAAAGCATGAAGGAAAAAGGAAA
>NC_051410.1:11552019-11552351 GCF_015228065.2 Penaeus monodon
AATAATAGACAGCCACACATGCAGATAGAGAAAAGGGTTAATCAAACACAGATATAAAAGAAAGACAAAAAGAGACAAAAAAAATCTTTTTCCCCAGATATTAAAAAATCAAGGATTTTTTTCAAAAACTATGAAAATACGCCTGGTCGGGCACATTTAAAAAAAAAAAAAAATTTCCCCAAACTTCAAGATGCGAAGTGGCGAGTTCATTCAAACCATTTATTTCTTGAATTCGCAATCATTATTGATTTTTTTTTATCTATCCATGGTCTTTTTACACATCCATTTTGGGTCTCTTAAGAATCGATAAAAGTATGTTGATGTGTTATGTT
>NC_051410.1:11552463-11552556 GCF_015228065.2 Penaeus monodon
GCGGTCACGTATGAGGCAAAGAAACAGTTGCACCAGAAAGGATAATAAGTAGCAGAGGATGATTGATAGATAAAAAGGGAAATGACAAAAAAT
>NC_051410.1:11553068-11553409 GCF_015228065.2 Penaeus monodon
AAAGCGACCGTTCACCACCCTCCCCAATCCATCACCAACAAAGACCGATTTTCAAGCTATAAGTCACCATCCCTCCACACTCTCACTTCCCTTTACCCCCCCCCCCCCACTTATAGTACCGCGGTGATAATGGCAACCAGGTAGTACTAAACCAAGATAAATCTTTGCGTGTCATAGTCTTGGCGATGTGGGTCTACCTTCCTCCTCTACCTTCCTCGCCCCCGCACTCTGGTTTCTGGCACCTAAGGCGACGTGTCTCCCTCTCTTTTTTAGTCACTCTTTCCATTGCTTTCCTTCGCGTTTTCTTTATATGCTTATGTATATGAAAACGCACACGCGCT
>NC_051410.1:11554392-11554828 GCF_015228065.2 Penaeus monodon
GTTTTCTGGTCAACTGTTAATCATCAAATAGAAGTGAAGCGGTCGAAGGGGCATATTAAAGGCTGCCAGAAGTTACAATTAAAGTCAGAATTTTCATTTTCGTTCACGTCCGAGGTCGGAGAGTTTCAAAAGCGAATCTACAGTGCGTGAGATAGGAAATTCACGCACTCTTCACCCCCAGTTCCCTTGCTGTCGAGAGACCTAAATGTTATTGCATATTCTCTCTATCACAAACTTAATACAGGCGTCGATAGTGTTTGTTTTTCAGTGTTACGTTTTTGTTTTCCATTTTTTAAGCTTTATTACACATGCTTTTTATGTTCTTCGTTGTTATGCTTTCTGATATTCTGAATACATCCATATTATCTTCATCCTTATATATTACATGCTCATAACCTTTAAAAAAATATATATATATATACAAATGCAAGTGTGA
>NC_051410.1:11554950-11555231 GCF_015228065.2 Penaeus monodon
TGGCCCCGATCCTTAGTCTATTTATAGCAGGAGATTACGAGCAATCAAATATCCTGAGGAACATCTTGGTGGGCACTACGCTTCCTCTGATCCCAGCGTGGAGGAGGTGCTAAGTGTGTAAATGAATAAATGAATATACATATATGCTTAGTTATTATGTAAACATATGATTGCAGAATATATTTGCTCATGATGATTAATTAATTTGAATTTTCATTTTCTGTTGATGATTTTTAAGGTGAGGATAACCCCCCCTACCCCCAAATTATACCTAAACCTAC
>NC_051410.1:11557385-11557839 GCF_015228065.2 Penaeus monodon
GAGATGCTGATTATGATAGATACAAATAATCATGTTCTTAGAAAGTGTAAGTGAAATGAAACAATGATCAGGATCAAGATCTACTATCAAATGCTAATGAAACATCACATTCAAATCTCTCATAATTCGAAGAATTATCAATTACTTAGAACATCAACAATATTCCCCAATATGAGATCATCTCCAGTTTCGTCCTTATTACCTTTTGATCATAAGAAACATGATAAGCTATCATTGCCTCAGAAAACAGACAAAACAAGAAAACTGGAACAACAATCAACTCCTTGGAACTCGGCGACTAACCAGTCCATTCATAACCAATTTCGAATACTAATCACACGAAACTTAATGAGCTACGGAGTTCATAATCCAAACAAAGCTGGTTATGATATAAAGGGTAGGGATAATGAAAACAGAAAATATAAAGATTAAGAATAAAACTCAGAGTAAGTAA
>NC_051410.1:11557953-11558133 GCF_015228065.2 Penaeus monodon
CATGAAAACGAATGAGAAACCTACGAACCAAGAAAATGGGGATAGATATCTGTCAAAATGACGGAAATTTTGCACTCATCAAGAAATCAAGATCTCCCTGCCTGCCTCTCAGCCTCTGTCAGATTTTCTTTAATGGATCCTGTGCGAGGCCTTATAGTATCGAAATACCCCCACCCCTTA
>NC_051410.1:11558417-11558482 GCF_015228065.2 Penaeus monodon
ATTATAGATATCGATACCATTAACTTCATTAGATCATGGGCTTTGACTCTCCGGAACATTGTTGA
>NC_051410.1:11558522-11558691 GCF_015228065.2 Penaeus monodon
TCGTAGCTTTTGTCTGCTGCCATAGCATTTGTTTAACGATCCGGTTTGGTGACATGACACAAACAATAGCGTATTGTCTGCTACGTCTGTCTACCGCATTGATCAATTTGACTATACTGTATTTCTCGTTATAGATTTGATTGCGGTCTACATTTTTGCTCGTTCTTGG
>NC_051410.1:11558831-11559014 GCF_015228065.2 Penaeus monodon
ATAGTCTCTTCCCTCCCACTCGTTTCCTCGTTTCTCTTACCGCTTTCTCCTCCCCTTCCCTCCTCATCAGGATTTTTTCTAACTCTCCCTTTCCCTCCCTTCACTTTCTGACTTCATCTTGCTTAATAAACTTAAACATTTTACGACAGGAATTTGAACTAGTTTTGCTCCTGACTTTCTACA
>NC_051410.1:11559494-11561272 GCF_015228065.2 Penaeus monodon
TGGCATGCTTAACCTATACTGTAGGTATACTTTGAAATGCATCTCTTAAAGACTATATCCTGGTCCGTGCTGTATCATCGAAAGCCTTCAAATTACAGTGCTTAGTGAAAGAGAAAGGACTGTTTTTGTTATTATTTGTTTTTGTTTCAACCTGCCGTTGAAATGCTCGTTAGAGAGAGCCAGGGGAGCTTTGTTCAAAGTGGCGCTTTCCAAACGTTTCCAAAATCAAAACACAACGTTTGTTTAAAAAAAGGAAATAAATAGAGAAGTCACTGAAACGAAAATAGGAACTGGGATCCTGGACAAACTAGTAGGTAGTGGAATAAAGGAAATTATATAATTTAAGGTTCAATCAATATTGGGGTTTAAATGTAATGTATTCCTAATCAATTAATTATTCACTCATTGGTTTTCAACGTCATGTATTACCAAACGTGAGTATCTATTCACAATGAAATTTGTATAGCTGATTCTGTTGGGGATTCTTTGTGGCTGATATCTGCTTAACCTCTATACTGACAAATTATTTTACAGAATGTACTAATTACTAATTCATACAAAATTGTTAGTGAATTGTGTACAGTATGTTCGTATGTAAGTGCATGTATAATCACGTACGTAATTATACATATGCTTACAATCTGCCCTTCTACATATTCTTTCACACCCATAATTATACCCATGCACATCCAGCTACACCCACTCGCTCAACAACCCACCAACCCACCAACCCACCTACCAATACACCTACACAACAAACCTACACGGAGGGATCCACATACACACACACCTACCCTCACACACATGCAAACATAAATATAGAAAAAAAAATGAGGTCTTCAACATTTTCCCCACAACTTAAGGTCTGTTCCAGCATACGCAACATAATTTATCTTCTACAGTGTGAAGCTGATAATACAAGTAGAGAAAAGTTAACAAGGATCCAAACCTTATCAGCCCATTTCCAAACTTTTAAACAAGCCCTTAATTTTACACCTTGCTATAAACTTAGATAAAAAAAGAGTGAAAAAAGAGAGAGAAAAAAGTCGAACATAAAGGAAATACGGAAAAAACATCAATCTGCGCTGGCAATAGGACTATACCTCTTCATTCTAGGAGCTTTTACGATTTAAGTTTTCTAAGGTCGACTTTCGCCCTTTCAATTTTTTCCCCTTTGGCAACCGTCAATGCTTTCTTTTACTTTTCCCTTTTCCTTTCTTTCTTTAATAAAACGTTTTTTTGTCTTCGTTATGATATATATAGGTATTATTCTGAAATACTGGGTACATGTACCCATAGTTGTGTTTATTATGACGTTTTATATATATAAAAAAATGTGTATACAAGTACGACAACACAGGCATTTAATTTCTTTTTCTTTGAGGTGTAGATACACTTGGCAGATTGGTGATGATTGGCTACAAGTTGACAGCTCGATGACGATAATCACTTCATGATTAATAAGTTAGTGGTAATTATCTGAAACTCATCTACATCATTCAGACATGTTGCATTCAGTCAATAACCACCAACCACTCAAGTGCATATTTAACCCAATACAAAAAAACGCGTACAGTATCTTATATTCGTGTTCCTTATATGCTATAAAACGACCTTCACTTAACAGCCTATGAAATTTGATCAAGGAAGAAAATGGAAAGTCCAGCCGCGGCTCGCATGGGGGACTGCGATAACCAGTGGTCTCCTTGCTTCAATGAACAACGAGAATTTGCCATTTATACGAGAAAAAACAGCGAAATCAATTAAATGCAAGGGTA
>NC_051410.1:11561742-11561836 GCF_015228065.2 Penaeus monodon
ACAGCACGCTGGGTTACATACATACAAAATAAAACAGGAAAACTAATAATGCATCATCAATATCTGACTAAAATATATTTTCATTTTATATGTG
>NC_051410.1:11561932-11562034 GCF_015228065.2 Penaeus monodon
CTATGAATGTTATTTAAGTAAAGTACATACATCTGTTTCTCTACTAATGTGTAGTAGGGTTTATATAATTAAAAGCAGGCAGACTAGTTTACGACTATTCTT
>NC_051410.1:11565643-11565841 GCF_015228065.2 Penaeus monodon
TCTAAGATACGTGAACGATAAGGAAATAACACTATTTTGATAATAACAATGAATAACTAGGCAAGCAGTTAGTTACTATCGAGGACATTTGATAATATTATCGCTGATAACTTAATTTCCTTCTTTTCTAGTTTTGCTTAATTTTATCAAAATATTGCTCCTTATCCTCCAAGTGAGACTATAGATCGTAGGGAATGT
>NC_051410.1:11565888-11566251 GCF_015228065.2 Penaeus monodon
AGCGATGCATGCTTCCGCCAGCAAAGTGTACCTGGACCTGGAAGTTTAAAAAAAGAAAGAATATATATAAATATGCATAAAAAAGCTACCTTTTATATCGAGCGTAACCGTGAGATGAAAATTGAAAAGTGCACTTGGTGTTCGGTGCGATGGCCAGTCTAACACAGGGAGTGGGGTGAAGAACACAGGGAGTGGGGGAGAAGGAGTGGGGAGGGGGTGAAGAGGGACCATGCTCGGGGGAGGAAGGCTGGTGGGAGGGGGGGGGAGGGCTTACAGGGACTCATTGTGTATTAAGTGCCGTGTGATGTCTTGTAAATTGTTTATTGTGGGAAGCTCCACGAACAAGGAGCTGAGGTAAGATAC
>NC_051410.1:11566359-11566603 GCF_015228065.2 Penaeus monodon
ATGCATTTGAATCTTCATATGCATTCGTCGAATTTATACGAAGTTATATGTACAAATATAAAAAAAAAGTAGATTGGTCATTAACCCAAGAGATGTGGTCGACAGAGGAAGAGAGTCCTTAGAGAGTGCCACGCGGGCTGAAGGAAAGCATGGTGTATGCAGGATCGGAAGAGCAGGCAAACATGGCTGCAGGGCCAAGGGCTTCATTGCAAGCTAATCATATACATTTGGCATTAATACATAC
>NC_051410.1:11566662-11566937 GCF_015228065.2 Penaeus monodon
GTTATTAATCTTGAAGCAATATCTATTCTTATTCTCAAGGATTGATATTCAGTATTCCAGAAGAAAATTATAAAATGATAAATCTTCTACCTATTATCAGAATAATTGAAGTACATCGTTAAATATCATTAATTACAAACATATGCTCTAATATTTCATTACTAAACCCACTAAAAAGAATTAGAACATTCACTAAATTGGTTATCAATTATACATTACAAACTATTAATGCATTATCCCTATGGCCAGCGAGCAGCTAGTCAGCAGTGTGCCAG
>NC_051410.1:11566964-11567611 GCF_015228065.2 Penaeus monodon
AATGAAGTTGTTTGCATACTCTAAAGGCTATGCTTTGTGATGCAAGTATTACTGCACTGTTATATGCGTGTGCTGTGTTTGTTCTAGGACACTGTAGGTAAGGTTGAGATTGGGCTGGAAGTTCATTGCTTGAGGGTCTTAATAGCATTTGCTTTGTTGATTTGATATTTATCTCGTTTGTATTTAGTTGTTGTCTTTTATTAAGTTTATTTGTAGTTAACGTGTAAGTCTCTTATGAATATGTTTTTTTCATCATCATTTCAAGTAGGAAAAACAGACAGAAGTAATAGATTTTAATACTAACATGACACTGAATCTCATTTTATTTTCATCATTACTTTAAAACACAACTTTGATTCATTTGATTGGCTTCTTGTTTTCTCTTTTTTTAATCTCAAGCGATGAACCCCGGGATTTATATATATAATAAAAAAGAGGGATAGATTAGCTAGGGAAATATTTAATCACGAGATATTTTGATCCTCGCCCCAACACTGTAACAAAGCTGATCTCGCCACACTCGATCAACAGAACAGTTGTTACTTCATTCAGCGTTTCTCGTAGAGGATCAAAAATCTGTGTAGGTAAAACTTTTTTTTAATCTATACCAGGCCAGCCTTGTTGTAGGGGGCCTCCGTGAAGTAGAG
>NC_051410.1:11567681-11567877 GCF_015228065.2 Penaeus monodon
ACTTTTTTATACCGTGGTAAATATTCTTAGATGCTTCGGCTCCATCTCTGTCACCTCTTGCAGCTTCGTCACTTTTAAAGTCTGAAAAAAACAATAATGATACATGATTACTAGAAGGGTATGTGTGACATGACGGTGGAAGCGGAAGGTGAAGAAAGAGACTAGCTCATTTTTTTCGGCTTCAATAAGCAACTAC
>NC_051410.1:11567907-11568361 GCF_015228065.2 Penaeus monodon
TGATCATTTTTCAAAGGATGGAAAAACAGGAAAGGAAAGATAATACAAGCGCGTCCAATACATAGACAAAAAGCATGTGTAATAATGACAGTATGTAGCCAAGGAACCATATACTTGAATCTCGAGAGATTGGTGTCCACATCATTTTTAAACAAAAAATGTGTTTGCATGTGAATGTGTTTATATTATAAGAAATATAACTGATAATTTTCGTGTTATCTCATGCCAAGCTAGATGTTAGTGTTACAAGTAGCAGGGAAGAACACAAGAATAGGCTTGAATGAGGCTGTGAAACGTGTATGTATCATTTATAATAGGGAGAGAGTGTATAAAAGTATATTAAAAGAACAGAGAAATATGAAAAAAATGATTATGAAGGGTGAATATATCACAATAAATGGGAAACAATGACAATTGAAGATAAGTGTCAGAATTCGACATCCTTATCTTTTTC
>NC_051410.1:11568819-11568973 GCF_015228065.2 Penaeus monodon
GTGATAAAAGTTTTGAGAACCAAACTAGTGGCGCGGCACTATGTGATAAAAGGAGAATTATTTCAGACTGAAAAACTATTTTAAGGTGTAGATACTAGTAAATATGTACTATAACAGACTTCATTAGTTAAAAAAAAAGAAGCTGTCTACGCCT
>NC_051410.1:11569453-11569833 GCF_015228065.2 Penaeus monodon
CGAAAGCAATAATGAAGCTCCATTTAATCCGATGCGAAGCTAGTCCACAATAAATTCCTGATCCGAGACGATGCTGCCCTGATAGTTTCGCAAGAGAAATTTAAGAGCCAGCAAATAAATTCAAGTTGAGCAATTTCAACGTGAGTGAGCTCAAAAAATATTGCACTACTTTAAGAATACACGAAAATAATAGCAGTAACTTCTGGTTTGATGTCTTAAACTTTAATTACTGGAAACTTCTCCCTTGATATATATAAAGGATAACGCTGTCTTCAATGATTGTATAACTAAGGCCGCCACCTTCCTTCAAGGTATCTACGCTTTCCACATAATTTTATCATATAAAGAGTTATTTGCAAACAGATGGCTGCAGTGAAGGC
>NC_051410.1:11570064-11570242 GCF_015228065.2 Penaeus monodon
TTTGGAGTATAATACGCACAGCAAATTGTCACAAACAAAGGCAATAAAGTCGCGACATTAAGAAAGGAAAAAGGACAATTCCCAATACCTTCTTCCACAAGCTAAGGAGCCCAATATACCTGGCCATTTTTTTAAATAATTCTGCCATAAGCAAATAAACGGATAAACAAACTAATTG
>NC_051410.1:11570541-11570873 GCF_015228065.2 Penaeus monodon
GCTGGACCCATGGAAACTCCATGGAACGCAAAAAGCGGCATTTCTCCCCGCCTCTCTCTTTCTTTCAAACCCTCTTACTATCTCTCGCCTCTTCCAATTTCCTTTCCCTTTCCGGCTCTGCCAACCCCTCTCACTCCCAAATCTCTCTCCTCCCTTTCCATTTAAAGCTCTACATTGGCTCCCTCCCACTTCCCTCCCCTTCATCCTAAATTTCCCCCACCTCCTGCTGTCCCTCACCCCATTCCTCTCCTCCTCCATCCCCCTTTTCTCTCTTAGCCCCCTCTCCCCCTCCCTTTCCTCGTAGCCATCCTCTTTAAGTCTCATCCTTTGCC
>NC_051410.1:11571489-11571633 GCF_015228065.2 Penaeus monodon
AATCTTTAATTTTCATGTTGTCGATTATCATCTTACTTTAAATGAAGCGACTTTCAGTTCCGCTGTCATAAAGAATATGATTGTAGGCGTAACGTACACGGATAACGTGAGAACGAACCGATCGATCGGACGAAACACAGGCAG
>NC_051410.1:11571897-11572426 GCF_015228065.2 Penaeus monodon
CGGCATTGAGTTCTCGATGAAAATGAAAAAAATAACAAAGTGCCTCATGGAAGTATTTACGTCATCCACAGTGTATTTATAGCTGCACCTCCGAACGCGTACACGATGTTGTAAATGTCCACAGGGAAGTAATGATAGAGAGATTTGAAATCGCATAAAGGACAGTATCAGTCTCGCTGCGTCATGATTATTGATGGGATTTATGTCTTAATCATCATTTGTTTATCTATTTATATATCCGTGATGGGAAACTACTAATTTATATAGTTTCATTTAAATGCTTTTGACGCATGGCATCCGAGCGGCTTTATTCGTGCAAAGGTCAGAGGTAAGAACGGTGGAGGGGGGGGGGGGGAAGAGCATGAATCTTCTCTCTATCCTGGTCATCTTTAAATCGATGGAACAGGATCGAGCCTTGTATCTTTGTTCAGTTTCGTCTGTTCTCTTTTCTTAACTTACTTCCTCCTCGTCTGTCTGCCTGTTGATAGTATTTAAGCTTGTCGCAATTACGTAAGCATTCATATACATG
>NC_051410.1:11572508-11572786 GCF_015228065.2 Penaeus monodon
ATGACATTACGTATTCTGTGTAGTATATCCGCAACACAAAACTAACTGTGATCCCCGAAACAAACAAACATTCACGCCTCTTTATCCACATAAACACAACATCCAACTAATCCTAGCACTCGTTCCCTGCAAATCTGAACAAGCTTAATAACATTGAAAACAGATTAAACCTCACATTCGCCCCCGGCATAGCAACCGAAAATGTATTGCAAAAAAAATCCAGTCAAATTACTGTAAATGTAGACCGCAAACTGCATTTTGTTAAACATGATTTAGAA
>NC_051410.1:11573061-11573540 GCF_015228065.2 Penaeus monodon
CACTTGAAGCAACGCGTGGAGTATTTGCTGTGCGATAGTCCACGACACAACCGCTCTTAAATATTTATTACTCGAATAAACTTCTCCGAGACGTTATGACAGGGACTTGAATGCGAAGTCAAGAAGACAGACATCAACGAACGCATACAAATCTAGAGGGAAAAAATTAAACCCGAAAATGTTATGTTTACTGATTTTAAGATATCCCCCCTTGTTATTTATTATTTATGCACTTCCAGAGTTTTAGGCAATGCATTGCGATTTAATTGTAGTCTTCTTATGCATATTTTACAAGTAGAGACAGCAATACTTGAATGAGTTCACTGACAGGGATAAAACATTTCCTTGTCCTTGAAATAACCCTTGACACCAACGTATTTTCGCATGCAAACACCTCAGCTAACGGTCCCTGAATAGAAAAAGTCTACGGTCCTTCACCGATGTTTTCACAACAGCGTTCTCTTCATACCCGGTTATCG
>NC_051410.1:11573697-11573979 GCF_015228065.2 Penaeus monodon
CTGAGTAGAGACCTCACCTTTGTAACATTGCCAAACGTGTAACTACGCATGTCAAATTAGTTTAAAAAGGGACGAATCTGAAACTGAACTAAACTTTCCTCTTTGGCGTCGTAGTTTCTCCATTCAGAAAATAAAATAGAATAAAAAGAACAGGATGAGACAATAAGTGTCTCCTCAACACGAACAGAATCCATAACGCACACGAAGAGCAGATTTCACCTTATGACTTAGAGATTCCCCCTTTTTTCTCCTCAGACGTTGAGATCACAAGAGAGGTTATGT
>NC_051410.1:11574037-11574398 GCF_015228065.2 Penaeus monodon
CTGCACGGGATATCGCAGCACACGAGCTCGTCTTCAAGAACTATGACAAATGGATTACCAATATGACCTCTCGATATACAAGTGCAGCCGACCCTTCCGCTCCCTCTTTTTCCCAATATCAGCAGCGACGGGTTCCTTTCAGACGTTTCTGCAATTCCCGAAAACCTACACACCATTCTAGCCTCTGGGGGAGGAGGGAGGAGAGGGCGTCGGGGAAGACGGGCGGCGAGAGAGAGGTCAAAAGAACAGCACGCGAAAGAGATGGCAAAGGGAGTGCATACATCATTATAAACATCACTTTTTGGAGTTTCGCCAAGTCTATAAAAGCAAAAGGATTCAAAGTAGTATGACCATGAGGGCC
>NC_051410.1:11574441-11574547 GCF_015228065.2 Penaeus monodon
CTTAAAAAAAGACGTTCTCCTTTTCCATCGTCCATCTCCCTCCTTTTTCTCTCCCCCTAAAAGTGGATATTCCCACCCCTCTTTCCCTTAAGGACGCCACCTTCCT
>NC_051410.1:11574613-11574876 GCF_015228065.2 Penaeus monodon
CTCATTAAATAAATGTTTTTCCCCTCGCCCTTTAACTTCTCTTCCTTTTCCCCCCACCCTCCTCAAAGGGACCCTCTGACCCCTTCTTCCTTATCCCTCCTCTTAGAGAAAGCTACATTGCAATGCAAAATCCGAAATCGGTTTTGCAGAAAGAGGAAAATCCTCACGGGATGCTTTTATTCCTCGAATTTTCTTCACAAAAGTACTAACATGGTTGCAACATGAAAGTTTGTAAAATACATAACCCCTCTAAAACAAGATTT
>NC_051410.1:11575603-11575854 GCF_015228065.2 Penaeus monodon
AGAATTTAAAGTGACGATGGAGGGAAGACGATGGAAACAAAAAAGAACAGATAAAAAGGATTTTTTTTCTTGGCACTTTTGGTACCCTTATCACTAAGACTCAAAAGTTATCATTTTTTCCTTTGTAATGACTAGAGCTACATATTTTCCCTGCGTGAAAGTTTCCCAAAGAGACGTGTAATGAGTTCAGCCAAGTATTAAAAAAAAGAAAAATTATGTGATGACACTGGTGTCGAATATTCATTAGGCTG
>NC_051410.1:11576064-11576639 GCF_015228065.2 Penaeus monodon
CCACTACTACTTGGTATTTGGTATTTGGCAATAAAAATAATGAGAATGATAAGGGTATCAATAATCAGGTGAGAAATGTCAAAAGCAACATTAATAATTGTGACAATATAACAACAATAATGACAAAAGTTAATCTAAAACGATTAAAAAGAATAGAGCTCAAAACAGCAAACAATAGGACGGAAAACAAAAGCCTCATCAAACACAAGCACTTGTTTGGAGAGCGAAGAAGTTACCTTAAGGCCCCAAGAAGGCTATAAATCTCGAGCTCTCTCCTACTAAACGTCTACACAACTTTCTTCTAGACTTGAGTGTAGAATATACAGGCTGTAGTTTTCGCTGTGTGTATTACACTTACCCCGAACCCGCATAGTGCAGGTCAACGGGGTTTCTAGGGGCGTTGGCGTTAAAGTGGAGTTGCTTGTTTACGTTGATAGGTTTATTTGTAGCTTTTAAAGTAAAATGGGGTTGTTTGTGGCTGTTTATGTGGATGAGGCTGTTTATGACTTTCGTTGCGTGGATGAGTGAATGAGGTGGTGGTGACTGTTTACGGTGATGGAGTTGTTTGTCTTTTT
>NC_051410.1:11577012-11577460 GCF_015228065.2 Penaeus monodon
TAACTTTTGTTTGATGGGTTTCACCATTTCTTTTTATCTTATTTGTAAATTGCTTTGCAAATTATTTTCAATTCTGTCTAGGATGAAAAAGGACACAGGAACTTCTTGGCCCAAACTTGTCAGGAATGAATTTTGTGATAAAAGGCTGAACTTCTTAAGTCCGCCAAATTGCTAATCTTCGCAAAAAAGGAAGCGACATTATTTGCTCATTTGGAATGCAATTAACCGCGGAATAGAAAATCTTGGCGCAAACTCAAATTGCCCCCAACAGATTGACACAGAACCAGAAGCCTTCCAATCTAACGAGAGCTAATTACATACATAATCGAGAAATCCTTCTTCTTTTCTTCCGTTGCCGTCACGTCCCTCCTTGAAGGATCTCCGCCGACGTACCGAAGAGAACACTCAACGCGAATCCCACCGGCGGGAGAAGCACTTGCATCATCTA
>NC_051410.1:11577513-11578053 GCF_015228065.2 Penaeus monodon
CATGGGTAGTATACCAAGTGATATTCTTCCAGTTGAAACTAAGTCTTACTCCCATTTCCGAGTCTCTCCTCTAGGGCTTTCCTCCTGTAAGTGGCGTTATCTCAGGCTGGCGGTAGTGTGGGGTGGGGATCTGAAGGTGTTGGGGTCTTGGATAGAAATGCGGGGGGTAGGGAATGTTGGGAGCCTGGGATAGGAAATGTTAGGGATCTGGGAAAAAAGTGGAGGTCTGGCATAGAGCGATGAGGGTAGGGAGCGATGTGGGTCTAGGGTGTGGGGGTGCACTAGGAGGAGAGGGGGTAGGGCAGAAGCTGGCTACTGGGACACATCAGGAGATGGAGGCAGAGATGCTGGCGGCTGACAGAGAGAGGAAAATCGGAGGAGAAGCGGAGAATAATGTTGGGCTGGAGGAACTAAGGGATGGAAGGAGCCTGAGGTAACATTGGCTCGCCAGGATGCAAGGATATTATGTGGAATATGTATTATGACTGCTAAAGCATATGAATACTGGAGAGTGTTAGATCTATGATATGCTCCATCAAG
>NC_051410.1:11578130-11578451 GCF_015228065.2 Penaeus monodon
CGCTCGAAAGAAGACGAACCAACGACGACATCTGATTCGTCCTCTCCATTCACCTCGAGATGTGCCAAGGAAGCGAGGCCGAGAGTGGGAGCCGAGCGCCCGCAGCACCTCTCAAGAATGAAGCTCCGAGAAGTGCACTCGATGCCAGTGCTCGCTCCTACTTTGCAATGTGATGAAAATATTCTGAGATGATCCTTCAGCTGGCCTTCAAAAGGATATCTTACAGGGAAATATCCTCAGAATTCCATTACTAACTGTTTTTAGCAAATATTTGCATCATGATGAATTTCGTACATTTGCAAATGTACTGCAGGTATGTAC
>NC_051410.1:11578491-11578708 GCF_015228065.2 Penaeus monodon
CTTGTTCATGTCTGTGCGTAAGTTCACGTCTGCATTTGGCCTGAGGCTTGATTCAAATTCCCTTTACGTAAAGTATGTAAATCTTAAAGCAATTCATGTGAACAATGAATTCTGGCCCGAAATTGGATTTTGTCTACCAGGAGGAATTTCTGCAACCCTTAGGCATTTCTGTAGATTCTTTAAAGAGAAATGGTATTAAAACATTTGTATGCCTCAA
>NC_051410.1:11579000-11580031 GCF_015228065.2 Penaeus monodon
GTAAGACTGAAAATCTAATTATGACAAAGGATTTCAAAGCCTAATGAAACAACTTAAGAGACACCTTCGCGTCTTATTAAATGATCATGTTTCGTTTTCTTCATCTGGCGAAAAGGAGGGCATCAAGGGTTATCATTAAGCCTCCGGCCACAAATGGCGGAGAAGTCAAAAATATTAATACTTTGTTATCTCTCTTGATGAAAACACGTAATAGTTTCACTTCGTTTCGTATCATATACATAGAACAGTTATAAATACACAGACACAAACAAGCACACGCACAGATATACGCGCGCGCATATGCAACAATAGCAAAAGTGTTCCTTTCATTCCTTCTCAACAAAATACCCGTAACCTGTCTTAATTAGACCACATTCTCCTCATGAAATACCAACAATACTATATAATTTGCTAAATTATTAAAATCACGTTTCTACTGCGCCTGTTTCGCCTCTTAATAATAAACTCTTCTTAGTCCATTCACGTGTAGACAGATATCAAACTGGCAGATATCGGAGTCAATATAATGCAAATTCTACATCTGTTCCCTCCAAAATATGCACGACATAAACTAACACGTGAAGGACGTTTTGTCCCATTAATCAAACGAGTCTCTAGACTATGCTGAAAAAAGAAAGAACTCACAGCCGTTGTTTATGCAAATGAACAAGTGCAAAAGCAAGAGGACGCGCCATCTGAGGGAGGACATGCACTCGCGTAATTATATTGGATACCGATAATCCGTTCACTGGATAAATTCGGGGACACATATTGCAAAAAGAGCAAAAAACGAAAAGAAAAAAACTCCGATTCAATGGAGAAGGTGACAAGGGGTGATCTCTTTGTATCTTCATGGCTGTTTTTACAAATATTCATATTCTTTAGTAAAGCCTTAGACTATGAGGCAAACAAAAGATGAAAGACCATAACTAATCCCTTTTTTACATGATTTTTGCATTATCACTTTTTGCGTAGAATATGCCTAAATCCCTATGGGTTTTCATGAGGAGAAAGGCTGGTAGGAAGGAGGG
>NC_051410.1:11580268-11580407 GCF_015228065.2 Penaeus monodon
TGGGGGGTGGCGAGGGCGAGATGAAGTGGAGCGAGAGAGGTATGAAGCCACACTGCATATCTAATTCCCTGTCATGATGCTGTCATATTGGAGGTCTTGGAAAAGAAATCCATGTTCACCCAAGGATTTCCAGTGTGAC
>NC_051410.1:11580516-11581343 GCF_015228065.2 Penaeus monodon
GTCATTTCCCTTTTTTGACAATTTACAAAATTTATGCGGGAAACGTCAAACTGCTTCATCTACCCCCTTACAAAGGGGAAAAAAAGGAGAAAAAAGGTGGATACGCAAAGTTTCCGAATATATATTCAAAAGGCAACGAACGGATCGACTTTGCTCGACTCCAGTTAGAATGTTTATACTTGGGCGGCCTCATTCAGTACGCTCAAGATAGAGGGCAGATGACGTCATACTTTCGGATACGTCTCACACAAAAGAAACTTTAGCTGATAGGACTTTTTGAAGGGGGGTGGGGGCTATAGGCAAAGTGAATACGCGTTATTGTCCATTGCTTTCCACATTTTGCTCTGTTTTATGCCGCATTGGTAGTGTCATTTTTGCTGAGTCCCTTTCTTTCGTCTTTATTCTTGTTTTATGGATCAAGCTGTAGGCTACTGTTACATCTGTCTGTCTTTTGTCTGTTCCCTCCATTCTCTTATGTTCTTCTGAAAATCCTTACATCGCGCGCCCACGTATATGTGTGCATGATTGTGTGTCTACTGTACGTGTTTGTGACTGTAGACAAATGTGTTGACACTCATGCGTATGTGGACATGTGTCTTTGTGAGTGTTTCTACCCTTGTTCCTGTCTGTCACCGAGTATGTCTGCATGTCAGCGCGCGTCGTAATATCTTTAGCCCAAAGACAGAGCGAACAAGTAGCGTAAAGCTTTATATCAGCCTTTCCTGGTTCCTTGATACACGGTTACGAGGCATAAACGCAGCATCATTTCCTCATAAGATACGTAATTTCTTCCTACAAGGCGAAGATGGTCAGACCTTCACCACTGT
>NC_051410.1:11581541-11581723 GCF_015228065.2 Penaeus monodon
GACGTCATCATCGCTATCATAACCAATCGTCGCTTCCACGACTCTCGACGTGAGAAGTCAAGTCCAAGATGCAGATACGACTGCGTCCCGAATTCATGACTCTACTTTAAGGAGAATTAATAAAACAGAAAAAAAGAGGAAGGAAGGAAATAAGAATGATGTAGAATTTGCAAAGACAGATA
>NC_051410.1:11581807-11582062 GCF_015228065.2 Penaeus monodon
CTTTATAACGGGAGAAAGGAAGAAATGTGATTGATGATGTTGAAGAAAATGAACTTTACGGAAAGAAGAGAAAGGAAGGATGTAGGAAAGACATAGAAGTTAATATAAACCCATTATCATTCATACAACAGTAACAAAAACAATAAAGCCCATTAAAAAAAAACCTTTTACATGTATATTCAAATCAGCAACTAAACTCGTACTCTGACCTAGTCAAGCATATAAACCCAGAGTAAACTCCCCAAGTCCCCCACT
>NC_051410.1:11582139-11582587 GCF_015228065.2 Penaeus monodon
ACCTTCATCCAAGCTTCCTTTACACAAACTCCCCCTCCTCCTGACCCCTCCCATCGTTCCCTACCCCCCCTTCTTCCCTCTTTCCCCTGGCTCTTCCCAACCACCTTTACCTCCCCTCGCCTCCACATCCCTCAAACAACCCCCCCCTCCCCCGATCCCCACAGCTACATCACTCCTCCCTCCCCCCCTCCCCCATCCCTGAAGAAACCTCCCTCTCCCCCTCCAGCCTCCCCATCCCTCAACGGTCGATGGCTCGCCCTCGTACTGGTCGCTGGTCTCAGTCGTCCCTTCTGAGCCACGACGGAAGCGAAAATACTACTGCTGCGACTGAGGGGGAACTATTACTGCCACGGCGGATGCTACTCCCCCCCCCCCCCCGTTTTGGAATTGTTAGGGCGGAGCTGGAATATCAACTGCGGGCGATAGGTGGTTCTCATCATTATTCACT
>NC_051410.1:11583327-11583513 GCF_015228065.2 Penaeus monodon
CATCTGTAATTCAACCAACACCCATTACGTTACAATCGGACCATGATCAAAAATGTATACACGAAACATCGCCACTGCAAATGTTGCAAAGGCAATGCGAGTGTGTGCAACGAGGATTCACCGGCGTCGTAAATATCACATAAAGGCTGCCAGGTCATAAAGTCATTGACGACACATTCCCAGCGG
>NC_051410.1:11583756-11583925 GCF_015228065.2 Penaeus monodon
TGCACCCCTCCCCACACACACAATAAGTGAGAGAAATAAAAGCACTTCCGCATATCACCAGCATCGAGTTACGTCATATTAACGGCCCTGCTCAGAGATACGCGTTAGCCTGTACGTAATCTCATCTTTCTTATCGCAAGGAGGTGTCCTCCTTTAGAATCAGGAAATG
>NC_051410.1:11584569-11584767 GCF_015228065.2 Penaeus monodon
GTATGTGTATATATAAACACGTTTCCATATATAGCTGACCGTTTCGGCGCCGTCCCTGGGCATGAGATACGCCTCCACGCCCACACAAACGCCCTGTGAAGATCTGCCATCCAAACTTTACCAATTACAGAAAGTTCAGCTTGGACATAAATAATGTATATACCACGAATTTCCGTTGTGGTTGGCTATATCCCCCAG
>NC_051410.1:11584886-11585124 GCF_015228065.2 Penaeus monodon
TTTCTCAATGCTTAGCGAAGGTGAAGAAAAAACACGGCTGAGAGTGAAGCCACATCAATGACTAGAGACTTATTGACTGGTGTCTTAGGGACGAAAACATCTGAGAGCTAAAACTTTGGCGGGTTGCGACTGTCTTGCAGCGAGCGGGTGGGAGTACCTAGAGAACAACGAAACAAGGAAAAAAAACTAAAATGTAATAAAAAAAAGTTACTTGTTTTGTGCAGTTGAACTTAAGCCT
>NC_051410.1:11585179-11585877 GCF_015228065.2 Penaeus monodon
GCCTAGGTAAGCGGATAAACATGTGAAAAGAAAATAATAAAAAGTGAATAGATAAAACGCAAGCTAATTGATAATAGTCGAAGTATGATTGCTTCTTCCCTACATATCGAATACTGTAGTCAGACATACAAGGAACATACTCAAGTGATAGACAAAAATCGTCCCTCTTTCATTTTTTGACAACTTTCAACAGACACACAAGATGCTATATTAACTATAATCTCTTCCTGGAACCTTATGTTAGGTCAACCTGCCGGCAATATCGAAGGAAATCGATAGATCTGAAAACACTGATGGCAGAAACTGGCTGTCAAGGGTTCGACGGGAGTCCAGATGAACGAGAATGAACAAAGGGGAATAACCGAAGAAAGCAAGGTGTAAATGAGAATAAATAGCAGCGCTAGGGATGCAACTGACGCATTCTGATTTCATTTTCATCAATGCATTTAGTAGAAACGAGACAGTTCCATCCCTCGCGTTCGGAGGTAATTCATTCGTATTCATTTTCTACATCTGTCACAGAAGTATAAGCAAAGCGTCCGGGTGAAGGGAAAGGTTAAGGCGGATCCGGTGGTGATGTCAGCAGGAGGGAGAAGGGGGTCTGGCCGGTGAATAAACGTTCGCGTGTTGACTTTCGGGGCAAAAAGTCGATTTTATATAGATTTAATTTATGATTCGGAACTTATATGTTTACTTGC
>NC_051410.1:11586024-11586275 GCF_015228065.2 Penaeus monodon
AACAGACAAGGAAGTGAATGCCGGGATAAAAAGAGAAGAGCGATAGAAATAAGGCGGAATAACGACATCAGTCAAATCATCGGGGAACACAGGTCGCAGGTTATCAGATCAAATTTCCTTTTTTTTTTTGGGGGGGGGATGGCATAAAAGTCTGGGATGAGGGGGAAGGGGGGTGTAATCAAATGCATTTTCTTTATTGGCTAGATTTGCCCCGTGTGTACTTGCGTCATCGCATTAACGCTAGTGCCCCT
>NC_051410.1:11586932-11587312 GCF_015228065.2 Penaeus monodon
CCCTACACAGATCCACAACCTATATGACTGCTTTACCCTCACACCCAATCAGATATCAATAACCATATCCCATTTTTTCCACCTTCATATAGCGCCGAAAGTTCAAAAACTATTTCCATCAGCGACCATCTTCGTCATTGGGGAAGGCGGCCGTGTTGACAGACCTCAGAAGACAAAACCCAAGCGCTATAACCTACCATTCGCAAAGTTTGATTAACTTCCTCAGCAGTTGGATACCTATCATCATCTTAACTTTTTTGTTAAATGTTTACTTCTGTGATTTTAGGTTCACTGCCACTGGGGTTATTTCGGTTCGTGGAGGTGTTACGAAAATCGATGGCCAAGTGGTTTTGCCTTTTATATTTAGTGTCCCTTTTTCG
>NC_051410.1:11588415-11588890 GCF_015228065.2 Penaeus monodon
TATGTAAAGTATTCACTTTGCTTAAACATCATAATTATTAATAAAAGACATTATTAAAAAATTCTGTTGATATCATCCTAATCTTTGATATTTATTGTTGTCATCGCAGGCAAATCTTCCCAAAGCTTAATATCAGTTTGAATAAAACTTTTAAGCACTTTCGTCTAAACGATAAACAACTTATTTCAAAAACAATCTGATTTCAAAAAACATTTTTGAACGATTAACGAGTGCCTAAGGATACTGCATGTTAATCCTCAATGCAAATGAGCATTCGGCGGAGGGGATTGCCTCAAGAGCATTTTAGAAGATATAGCTTTGTAATGATAAGTGTGCAGCGAACAGAAAAGCTCTTCCATAAATAGGTCAACACCTTTTATTACCTAAGTGAATAAGATGGTATTAAGCAAATGTTATAAAAGATGTTTATTACAATTTTATGTCGATCTCATAAATATATTTATATTTTTGTTAC
>NC_051410.1:11588986-11589529 GCF_015228065.2 Penaeus monodon
AGCAGTTGCGAGAGTAAGCTTCGGCAAACATTATCTCAGAGAGCAAATATTTACACAAAACACCGGGATATATCATACCCTCAACAAATTATATTTCCTGATTGTTACGATTTTGTCACATTTTTTTTTTATGTTCGTGAGACATACAGTATTTCCCTGGCTATGTATGACAGTATTTCGTTAAAATATTTATTCATGATTCCTAAACAGTCATTTTTCAAGCGATAAACCCTTAAGTTCCGCAAATTTGAATTTTCCCATCGAGCAGAAAAGAGAACAATATCCACCAACAAAAGAAACACGCAGACCGTGAGGCGACCGCATTAATGAACCACTTAATTAATGCAATTCAATATAAATAAATGCTAAAATCAGATTCCAATTAGAAGAGACACGAGTGTGCATAACCTCCCACTCCCCCCCCCCACCCCTCTCCCGGTTGAGCGAGCGGCAGGTGCAGTCAACGACACGTGTCTACCCCCCTCCCCCACCCCCAAATAATGCCCACTCATAAAAAGACTGCTGTGTACACCGCACACCGCT
>NC_051410.1:11590216-11590343 GCF_015228065.2 Penaeus monodon
TGGTAGACAATTAGCTCATCTTCCCTTATTAACATAGCCGTGCGAGGGAGGCACAGTTGGTATAGTGAAGTACTTTACGGTGTGAAGGGATGAAAAGGGCGTGGAAAGACAATGTACTCTGGGCTGA
>NC_051410.1:11590682-11590965 GCF_015228065.2 Penaeus monodon
AAAATACCGGAGGCTATTTATAAATGACAGTACCAGCTGCAGCGTCCAAGAGCGAAGAGGAGGGGGGATGCGACGAGAAGAACAGATAAGAGTGAGTAGTGTTGAAGGTGTAGATAAAGGCAGAGGGATACGAGAGAACGAATTTACCTAGTTGCTAAAGTCGGGGTAAGGATAGAATTGAAAGTATGAAAAGGACAGAGATAGATAAATGAATAAACAGAAGTCGTGTTGGACGTAAGTAGGTGTAAGAGCGTGCGAGTGAGCGAGTGAAAGGGCGAAAGAT
>NC_051410.1:11591056-11591753 GCF_015228065.2 Penaeus monodon
TTGCTTGAACTTGAGTGTTTCCAGTCTGTGCACAAATCATGTGTACGCAACAGACCACCCAAAAGGTCCCTATGTGTGAGCATTCCTTAGCTTCATAGTCTTGTATCAACGTTCAACCGAAGAAATTTCATCGTGACACTGAAATGAAAGGGCAAATTTACGGGTTCTGCACGCACGCACAAAGAATATCGTAGACTTTACCCCCTCTCCCTCCATCCGTCCCCTCAAACTCAATTTAGAGCATAAGCCAATTTAGAAGGTGCACGTCCTACACTGAAGGAAAAAAAATATCTCAACTAGAATGCTTCAACCTTTCAACATTTCCCATTCCTTCTTACAAAAAGTTCTTGAAAAATGATAGACTGATGTGCAAAAAAGTGAAAGGGAAAAGACTGTGAAAGTCTGCAACAACACAGATTCCTAAAGTCTCAGCCTAGCGACAAGACACACAGACTGCGTGTTGGTATTCTCTGCATGTGTTGCGTGCACATTCATACACATTCGCGTCAACGTAAGAAATGTGGCAATGGGTATTTACTGCACATAAGGAGCATGAAGGCACCATACGGTAGGAGTGAACAAGGCTGAATTGTTGGGAGTCATCTGTATGAAAGTGAGCCTTAAAGGTACGAACGCATCTTCAAAATCGCATATCAAGGAAACGTATGGTTTGGTCGAAGAATTCAAAGGGGGGGGA
>NC_051410.1:11592278-11592901 GCF_015228065.2 Penaeus monodon
CCGTTATCTGAAACAGAATTCTCTTTACGATTCAGGTGATTTATAGAGCAGTCCATCGCAAGCTTTGTCATGGAGGTCTTTATTTTTGCGTTTTTCACTAACTGCTCTTTTAGTCTACGCCGCCATCAGGAGACGCATGAGAAAAAAAAAGTTTTTTATTTACATGCTCTTCAAAGATTCTTACTATACGCCTTATATAACCTCAAAATCCACCCCCAAAAAGAAAGAAAAAACATAAACGGAACAATTCTTGTCTTTCCACACATAGCAGTCTTGAAAATGCATCGTCTCCTGGTGCAATAAGTCCTAATATACATCAGGTCCCTCAGCACAAACCATTCCACACAGCTGCGCCCAATGCTCAGCACACTATTAGTTCTCTTACACACACACTCTCGACTTATTCCAGTTGTAGTCGCAAGAGGAGTGTAGATTGCCCACTGCTCGTCCCTTTCCCTAACTATGAGAGAGAATGTGTTAGTAGAGTCCTTTTTTTTTTTGGGGGGGGGGTGTATTCCTGATTTACAACCCTCACGGCGTCGCGCTTCTCAGGGGATCTTGATAGGCCTCCACTTAGAAGAGTAGAGAGTAGAAAAAAATAAAAATGCGTATGCGCGCGCGCG
>NC_051410.1:11593014-11593254 GCF_015228065.2 Penaeus monodon
TGATTCGAAGGAGCGACCCAGACCCGAGATAAAGGAGGCCCCGGACACTGTGTTCCTCAGGTGTAGCCCATTAGAGATACGATCAATGGTTAGTGTGCAAGGAGTTCACAGTCAAAGGCGTCGGCAGGGGAACCTGATTGGCTTTTCCATTCTCAGAATAAGGTGGCCATGTTGGACGATTTGCGTTAAGATGTGGAGGTTATGCTGATGCCGCTTAGGTTAATAAACGGTTAATAAATG
>NC_051410.1:11593429-11593810 GCF_015228065.2 Penaeus monodon
GGTACAGCTTCACAAGTAAATAAAGGAATACATATTGATACACTGATGGAAAAATAGGCCGGCAGAGACAGAAAGTCTCTGTGTTTGTGCATATGTGTTAGGGCGCGCAAACTTGTAAAGTTATGATTATGCGTATGCTGTGCATATGTGTTAGGGCACACAAACTTGTAAAGTTATGATTATGCGTATGCTGTGCATATGTCTGTAATAACAATAATAAAAATCTCTAAAATGCACATAGCCCCGCACTGAACTTTCCGTGCAAACAACACTGGCGTCTGGGGCCCTGTTTAGCTCAACGAGAATAAGCTGCTGAAATGGTTATGAGTCTCCCTTCGTCTCCCTTTTTTCTTTGCCTCATTTCCCCACCGTCTTCGGAAA
>NC_051410.1:11593952-11594871 GCF_015228065.2 Penaeus monodon
TATATCAAGAGCCTCCTTCGAGTCTCCACGCCCCTGCATTTTCCTTCTCCGTTACCCTTTTTATCCCGCCCACGCCTAAGCCACGCCCACCACTATCCGTCAAGCATTAATAGCATCTCGTTTCTGCTTCTGATCCCTTTTATGGCATGGAATTTTCTCCCTGTTCCCGATTTTGCTATATTTCTCCTCTTACTACGATACTCAGCAACGATTATTAGACTCAGCACAATTTTCGATCTCCTTCTCCTGCTTCTAATAATTCAATTTACGGCAAGATATTATTCCAATCCGCGACTATCTTACTGTCCCTGCTCTTATTACTATTTCTAATTACGACAGATTACCATTACGATCAGCGAATCTCCTTCTGCTGCTTCTAAAGTTCCTGCTACTGTTACCTCTACTTCTGACAAAGGTATGGTTTTATGCAGCCTACGACTCTCATCTTCCTGCTACTGTTATTGTTCCTGCTTCTACTTTTTTTTTTAACAACAGCGACTTGCCTTCTGCTGCCGCTCCTGCTATTGCAATTTCTAAGAATGGTAAATAATTATCAGAACTAACAACTCTCCTGCTTTTATTTCTGTTCTTGCTACATTTTCTAATACCTGTAAGCCACCATCACCACAATCCGTGACTGCTCTTTTGTTCTTGTTTCTGCTGGTTCTATTTTCGAGTCGTTATCACAATCCGCATCTCTCCATCTGCCCCTACTGCTGCTACTAATACTACTTTTAACAGCGGTAAGTTATTATCGCAATCCACGACTTTCCTCCTGCTGCCGCTACTGCTTCCAACACAATTACGCTCCTGCTAATTCTGTTACTCTGCCTCGTTGCTCTTGCACACTTTTTGCCATACTAGGGCGTTGTTGTTGTTGTATTCTCTCGCTGCGTCGCTTGAAAGCCTTTGAGAAAGA
>NC_051410.1:11595055-11595475 GCF_015228065.2 Penaeus monodon
GGCTAGGTTGCTCATGGATTATCATGGCTGAATGATACAAATACTAAGTGACCATGATCCTATTGTTTTGTTGTTTTAGTATATTTTAAAGACAATTCATATAATTGCTAGATGATAAGCAAATCTGTTACTCATACCTGTTCTACCGTTTGCGATGTCTGTGTGCAGTGTGCAAAGTGCACAATCTGTACATATGTCTTTAGCATAATGATGCATTGTTCAGAGTCAACATTCTGCTCGCCTTTAAACCTTCTGGATCGAGTATGCGGTACTCGGGTTCAGATATATCGCGTTCGGGATTGGATACGCGTTGTTTGGTACCGCGTATGTGGTGTTCGGGTATACGATAATCAGGATTAGATATACGATGCTAGGGTTCTGATATGTGGTGTTCGAGTTCAGATAAGTGGTGTTCAAAGT
>NC_051410.1:11595518-11595643 GCF_015228065.2 Penaeus monodon
AGATACGCGATTTGCAGAATCGGACATGCGGTGACCACCAACACTACCCATTTTCACGTCTATAAATGTCACACCGTTCGTTCCCATCGGTTACAAATTGCTCTGTCGGTCTCGCTCTCTTCCAC
>NC_051410.1:11595678-11596955 GCF_015228065.2 Penaeus monodon
ACCTCTTCCCTTCTCATGAAGCTGATTGATATAACTACTCGTTAGTACGTTCCTTGTTGTTACGAGGCTTTTTTCAGTCCATTGGGCGAAAGAGGGAGAAAAAATGTTAACAGTCTTTGCCCCCCCCCCACCTTTATCTATTAGAGTATCTGGATTAACATGTGTTGTATGTTCACATCAAAGGAATAATTCAATAAGAAAACATGCAGGTTTATGCTTTTTATGTACCTAACCTACAAATGTGTCACACAGTAATGCTAAATAAATTCCCTGCCCCTCACATCTGGCTTGTTCCTCCCCTTCCCCATTCCCTCTTTCCCTATCCCTGTACTCAGTAATACCCCTTCCTTCCCCTTCTTTCCTCTTCTATGTCTTTCCCCTGATTTGCCCTGTTATCTCTTCTCCCCCCTCTTTCCATTCCATGCCGTCCTCCTGGTTAACCCTACCCCTAACATTGCCCTGGGTTTACCTTGCCCCTGTAATAGCTAACACGTTCCCCTTGTCCCTTTCATGCCCTCCCCCTGATTTCACCTAATTCCTGTAATAGCCAAAAGTCCCTCCCTCTCATTCTCACACCCCCGCCCGTCATCTCCACCCCCATCAACCACCCCTTTCCCTTTCAGGACTGGATTATTGCATCACCGCGGAGAGAGTCGGGGCATCCCCGGCCGTGCATCTCTCTTGGCTTAGAAACGTCGAGTGAGCCGACGCTGGGAGCTTGGGAGGAGGGAGAGACTGGTGGGGAAAGGGGCAGAGAGAGAGGGGGGGAGGGGGGAGAAAGGGGAAGAAGAAGATCTTTCATAACTTGGCTTATACTATTTTGTTTACCCCCTTTGCCTTTCGCTGGCCAACGCAGTCATGGCACCATTATGGCAGCCTCTATGATTCCTTATATTTGCTCTCTGCGGTGGAGACTGCCTCGTGCATGGCAGTCTTACAAAGTGCCGGAGGGAAAATGTCTTATATTTTCTATTAAGTTTGGCTGAATACCTAGTGGTCGTGATTTTTTTTCTCTTCCTTCCCTGGCAGGGGATGCAAAACGCAAATACTCCGTCCGAAATGATGGCCTGAAATTTCTATCGACAATGCGAATGATGATTAAAACATTACCAAAACAAGCTTGATAATCAACCAACAATTTCATTACCATAACGTCATTGCCAAAACATCAAAACCCATCATCAGAACAGGATTTCGAATCACCAGCACTATTCCCATTTCTTTTCCATTAGTGCACGCGTTCATTTTACCGGCGTTCATCTCCCTTTATCAACGCT
>NC_051410.1:11596972-11597153 GCF_015228065.2 Penaeus monodon
CATCTGCCAGTAAACTCTCACGCAGTCTGGAGGATCCGAGAAGATGTTCAAGAAGACGCTCTGTATAACTGCATCATATCGGAGAGTCTTCCAAGGGTTTATTTCGCTTTACGGCCTCTGCCTTGAGAGACGATGTGTTGTGTGCGGCGTCGTCTCGTTTCTCTACTTGTGCGTTATAAGC
>NC_051410.1:11597506-11597714 GCF_015228065.2 Penaeus monodon
GTGTCGAGGCATACCCTTTCAGTTCTCCAACCTCCCTTTCTCCTCCTCAGCCTCTTTTCCTATATCCCAATTTAGTCTCCCTATCCTTCTTCCTTCCCCATCTCCCCACAACCACATCCCCTACTCCCTCCACCCCTCCAATCTTCAATAGGAGCTAAGGAAACCCAAAAGCAAAAGAAGCAGTAATAAGATATGACGTCATGAGAAA
>NC_051410.1:11597830-11598005 GCF_015228065.2 Penaeus monodon
CCGAAAGATAAAATAAAGGACAGGAAAGAGACCGAGAGACAAAAATCAAGACCTATAGACCGAAAATGAGACCGAGACCAAAAAAAAAACGGCACTTGAAACAGAGAGACCTAAAGGAGACCGTGAAATCAAAAGACGAGAAACCAAAAGCGTGAGACAAAAAAAGAGAGACTTA
>NC_051410.1:11598087-11598594 GCF_015228065.2 Penaeus monodon
ATCTGCGACCTGCGGAATCCCAATAACAAACACAGGGCCAAGACGTTCGCCAGGGCCTTCGCAGATCTTAACGACGCCATCACGCCTTATCTCGGTCACCTTTAATCACGCCCATTAGTAAGATGGCGTTCTTCAGCCGCGATTAATGCGCCGCCGGAATCCACTTCTCTCCTTCGCGAAACTATGAAAAGTCGGCTTTTTTGAAAAATACATTTCTATATTTTCGCGCTCCGACGGATACTTTTTTCGCTCTCTGTGGAAAACAAGTGTTCGCGCTCTGAGGGACACTTTTTTTCGTGCTCTGTTGGACGTTTTTTCGGGCACTATGGAAAACAATTTTTCGTGTTCTGTGGGGCACTTCTTTCGTGCTCTGTGGAACACAACTTTCGCGCTCTGTGGGACAAATGCACCGCTCTGTAGTGCATTTGATTCTCTTTGTGGTATCTGGATTTTTAAAAATCTTTTTTGCATTCTTTAGAATATTATGTGACGTACCTAGTATTTTAC
>NC_051410.1:11599718-11599832 GCF_015228065.2 Penaeus monodon
GTCATGCAATACAATCATTCTAGGTCCATGTACGTTAAGGTGATCACTTAATACATCCCTTTTGATATACAAGATCCTGAAGTACATCGCCTGATAATCATAGCAGTTTCAATG
>NC_051410.1:11599883-11599982 GCF_015228065.2 Penaeus monodon
CTGAGAGCAACAATATCGATTTTGGCAATGATATCCATTTTGATAGACATGCTTCAAGATCCTGGTGTACAGCCTCCGATAATCTCAACAGTTTCAATT
>NC_051410.1:11600030-11600863 GCF_015228065.2 Penaeus monodon
TTCAGAGCAACAAAATCGATCTTGGCAATAACAACTACAGCTAATGATAATAACTGAAATGAGAGAGACAAAAATCCGGTCACAGTCATCACATTGTCTATTTTCCAACAGTCTCGCACAATTTCCCCGAAATCACAAAGGCAAAACAAGTTCATCCCACAGTGATGAATTTTGAATCGCACATTCTCTGCGTACTAGATAACAACACTAATTATTTCCTGTTTAAAAACACTACGGGAATTCCTTTTTTAAGAATTGTGAATGGAAATAAAATGTTTTTTTCAGTTCTAATAATTGATATCTGCCTTATTTCTATCTTATTTATATATTAATGGGGGTAAGGGGGCAGAGCAAGGGCAGAAATATAAAGACAAAAAAACGAAAAGAAAATTATAGAGGTAAATAGATATAAACATTATTCGCGAGAGAGAGAGGGCGGGGGGGGGGGTGAGATGAAGTAACTGAATATTTAATGAAAACTTTACTTTGACTATCAAAACATCCTTTATTATAAACCTTTACACAACAGTACTCCGTGACACCTAATTCAGTCTCCCCAAAACATCAAAGTCTTACCAACACACAGCGTCCCAAACCAATCGGAAGTCTCCAGCAAAGTCCCATTTAAGCTAAATATCGCATCAACGCCTAACTATGTATCTTTACACTGTGTATCTCATTACCAACGCTGAAACTTGTAACAGATGCTAACTCACTACAGACGGAGAAGTAGATCATATTTCGCCTTTCTGACATCAAAGTCATAATGATATTCACAAAGTTTCGCGGTTTCTGTTGGGTTCTACAGTCTGCTCGCGTAATGCTGCATTTTC
>NC_051410.1:11600912-11601245 GCF_015228065.2 Penaeus monodon
CCCAACTTTGTTTATCTTCCTGTTTCGTGTTTTTTCGTTACTATTTGCGCATTTAGGATTATCAAAAATTCAGGAAAAAAAGTTATATTTGATGTTCAAACAATTTCCCCTACGTATATATGCATTATTTCATTTTACCTTTTTTCTGCATCAATTTTCTACCTATGCCACAAAAGAAGGACATGAGGGCGAATCCCATTATAATAAATTATGATTAAATGGAATTAGCGAGATGAACGTAAAGATTAGCATCGTTCACACCCGGCTGTGGTTAAGGATATTTTTAGTACCAACAATAAATCATGCGACATGATGTTCACCTTTTCACTATAT
>NC_051410.1:11601311-11602278 GCF_015228065.2 Penaeus monodon
CAGCGTTGCTACTGATGGTGAGGATGAGGAAAATAATTAGGATGAACAAGCTAATGATGGTGATCATGGTGAAATTCTGTACATTATATATGCTTATGATGCATGGTAATGCATTTTCCTCTATTCCCCGAGAAATAAGTATTATCTCGAAAAACAAGCAAGTTCTCTTTACTAGAAGTTACTCCACTCACTACATGTGCTTTATAAGAAATGAAAACAATAGACGGAATTTCGAGTGCATAACAAATAAAAACGTACTTAACATTATTGTCTTAAGAGATGTCCCGCTGGGCCACAAAATATGATTAAATAGCCGTAAGTTATCCAAGTTAAGAACGAGAAACGTTTTCTTAGTAAGTTGTCCATCGCAGTTGAAAGTTAATGTACGGACCACATATTAGCATAATACAATAACCACTGTTAGAAGAAGTTACGTCCGGGTACGCCAGACGCTGTGTTGCGCCACGTCCCCACAGCACAGAACAGCAATGACAACACATCAACAACATTGCTTTGGTCCGTAGTTTAGTCCGGGCTAAATTTATTGCTCCTTGCTGACTATGGATAACGAGTTTGTGCCTATATAGTAATCCCCTATCATCCTCCCATAATATGTGGTTCCATTAATCCTAGGAAGCAATACGCCACTGCATCGAAACAGCGTATCCTATCGTTGTTGGACTGTTGCATTTTCACCTCGGGGAATGTTCAAAGCTTTGTGGCAACGTGCGGCGCCCTCGATCCTCAGGTGAACTGAATGAATACTTCAGGAATGGTCGGGAACTGCTCCCTGTAATTATCTAGGATAATTTGCATCTCATTATAACAACCAGAATGAGAAATAATGACAGCATTTCGAGATTTTATGGCGGAACTGTTGGAACACTAAAGCTGATGCGTGCTTGTGTTTGTTACACGTAACAGCGTAGAGAAGTCGGCTCGTAAATGAAATGGGATCCCCCCCCCC
>NC_051410.1:11602297-11603979 GCF_015228065.2 Penaeus monodon
CATGATGAGGATAAGTTATACAACGTCTACGAGATCACTCGCAGACAAGTTTACGATATTAATAGCATCAAACAAGGTTACTGTGTAAACGGCCTCAAACGAAAGTAGTATATAGATAGTCTCAAACGGTTTGTATAAAAACTGCCGCAAAAGGGTTACTATAAAACAGCCCCAACCAAAGCTATCATATAAACATATAAATCTCAAACAAGTTTAGTATATAAAGACTTGAATAAAAAGTCCCAAACAAGATCAATATACAAAAGGCTCAAACTACGTCTTTATATAAAGTCTCGAACAAAGTTACTATGCAAAAACAGTCTCAAACCAGGACGCTATACATGAATGCCTCGGCCCTGTGAATAAGCCAGAGTTTCTGAGGCTTCCGAGAGCAGACATCGCAGCTTATAGTATCGCCGTCGCACAGATGGTGTAAGCTATTGGTTTCGGTGATTGCACAGTTGTATAGTTCAGCTGCTTAATATAGCACAGTTATTGTAACTGAGCTCTCTGTATTATATCTCGTATATTTCGGCATACAGCGCGGTAGACTGCAGAATTCACGCGTGTTATATTTTTATTGTGTGAGATTTTTGACGATATATGCAAAATTAGTCATGCGTTTAATCTACATTTACTGTCACTTGAGCCTATAATAACGATTTAAATATTGTCTTTGCTCCTGGCAACCATTAACAATTCTGAATGTGGTGCAGCGTTTTCATTAGTTGGAAATGCAATAACATTTTTTTATCACAATGAGGTGGATGTATGTGCATCTCCCAGACAATGTTGCAAATTATAGCACACTTACTGTAGTTCAACATGCAGTTCCGACAAATAAGTACACAGACTACTTGACTTGGTAAATTGTGATTTCAAACCGTGGCAGATATATGTTCACATACGTCTTGAGTATATATTCTTTATTTTCGAAGATACGGTAATCAGAACACAGGGAATGTAAGAGGAAGAAATAGAATGCAAGAGAAATAAAGGGAAGGAAGGGAATGGACAGATGGAGAGAAAGGGAAAACATGAAAAGTTAAACGTTTGCTCTAAACCAAACACCCATTTCAGAGTCACATTGTATGTAAAGCAATCAACTTTACGAGAACAATGCCCAGTCATGCAAACTCTACAGATAACAGTTTTAACCTACTTCTATCTCTCATACCAAATCGTATTTCATAAGGCCTCATTTAATGCTTCCGAGAGATAAAAATACACAAAATTAAATAAGCAAACAAATATTCAGTAATTATCTCAACCTTAGCCTTTAACAATTAAGTTATTTTTATACATCTGTATAAAAAGAAAATTTCGCAAATAAAGTCACTAGCAATAAAAAAACACGAGCTCGCCTCACGCACGCACCGCATTCCTCTTCCCCAAACATCGTATTTTTAAGAGCCGCAGTTTTGGAATTTCGTCCTCGTTCCAAAGAGAGAATTACTTGGGTGTATAATGCCTGAACAACACAAGACACAAAGACAATTCCATGGGGGTGGTTCGCCTCATTACGAGAACTCTTGCTACAGCTGGGTGGGGGGGGGAGAAAATCCGCGGCAGCGAGTGAGAAAATAAAAAAGAAAGAAAATGAAAAATTCTGAACTTTCGGCTAAGATACAGAATAATGCAAACAAACCGAAACTTTCGCTATGTACATACGTGCATGCATA
>NC_051410.1:11604181-11604537 GCF_015228065.2 Penaeus monodon
CGCGCGCGCGCACGCTCGTGCGTGTGCAAGTATAAAACACACCAACATCTCTTGAATAAAAGTACGCCTCGATTCCCCCGTTCCCTCCCACGCAATCACCCAACCGGCGCACACACAGCCGCCCACGCATATAAACCGCTTCCCCAGCAGTCGTTCGCTCTTAAGCAAATCCTTCGTCAACCTCTCTTCGGGATGATTAATGATGCGCATTCCGTCAAAATAGAGATTGATACTGAGGCCCTGGGCTGTTTACCGTTTTTGGAGATTAGGCCGAAGGTGATAATGAGGAGCTATGTCTACGGCCGACACTGGGGTTCATTTTTCAGCATTACGCCGGCTAATGCGCTGTATATTAG
>NC_051410.1:11604642-11604900 GCF_015228065.2 Penaeus monodon
AGGGTAATGAAGAGGTAAGAAAAATGTTTGCGGGAAAAAATCACTCAGAAAAACAGAAAAATATAAATTTATGGATTAAGTAAAAAACAAATTCATAAAGATACTTTTCTATCTCTGTGGTGAGAGGAAAAAGAAACAATATTTGGGCTACGCGATATCGTCTTTTCTACTGTTGCAATGTTGCATGAAAGTTGCCTAAAGTAAAGTTAAAACAAGCTTTCAAAACGCGATCAACGTCCTGGGTACGATCGCTTCTGT
>NC_051410.1:11606868-11607327 GCF_015228065.2 Penaeus monodon
GCTTCCTTAAACACTATTAAGCTAACATAATATGAAATAAAGCTGAAATACTATATTATACAAGTGCATATGTCCCTTTAAAAATATTCAAAAGCTGTAAATATCGTTTATAAAATATTAACCGTGATTTAGAAGCGAAATGGTAAGAAGCCATAAACACTAATTACTGCAGGTTGTTGACAAGCTACTCCATGATAAAATCCTGGAGATAATAATCGTAATTTCCAAAAATCACTTTCCCCCATATCCCCAACCCCCCATAAGGAGATATATACACAAATCGTCTTCGTTATATTGAACGATAAAATATTACACAGCATTTCATTATGATAAGTCTGACAATCGGTATAATCATTTCATGGGGCTAAAGCCGATGATCGAAATTTACTTAACAATTAACTATGCTAAACTGGACAAACAGTAAAAGCTTATTATCATGTTAAATCTGCCCCCCCCCCC
>NC_051410.1:11607350-11607804 GCF_015228065.2 Penaeus monodon
AGAAAAAAAAAAAAATCACATTCGGTGTTGCACTCACTGCAGAACGCGATTCATTCAGTTTAGCGGCAAGCGGGGAGTGGAGCGGGTAGGAGGGGGGGGGGGGTGCAATGAGTCTGGATTAATTAAAAGGATTACCATATTGTCTGCCAATTCGTGTTCACAGCGTTCAATCGACGCTAGTGGACGCATCGGTAATGCAGCCAATCACAGAATAGAGTGAGTGAATTTTCAAAATGCCTTCTTGAACTATTCGCCGAAATATTTGGATGATTAAAACGGGGCTTAGGGGGGTGGGGGCATTGGCTGGCGCACTACGTCTCAAAATGACATTTGAATACTCACTGATAACAGGTGAACCATGGAAATGTTAATAGGGGCTGTAACAGTGAACCGAAATAACTACCTATATCAATATTTTTCGTCTGTAAAAATGCTAATTTAGACAGTTATCGAT
>NC_051410.1:11607848-11608104 GCF_015228065.2 Penaeus monodon
CATTATGGGAGCATTTGTATGCAGCAAACAGACACGAACAAACATACATTTATCCTTTTATCACATTAGCATAATTGTTGTTTTTGATAAGTTGTTATTGTCATAGTTGCTATTAGAAATGGAAATAGGTTCCCATCTAACATAATTTGCATGAATCAGCATAATATTTCGTCTACATTCTTCAATTTCCATAATACATCTTGTAGAATCACGAAGTCACACTGACATTCTATGACAATAATTTAATTTGTTTATC
>NC_051410.1:11608292-11608624 GCF_015228065.2 Penaeus monodon
ATGGTATTTCAAGTCATAGACTATAATTAAGATATCAAATAAACAAAATATAGACAGAGAGTCATGGTATGAGTTCATCAACCATATACATAGATCTTTTTGTCACATAAAAACACAGAAAAAGAAAAACAGTCACAGATTACCTTCTCTCTTGAGTCCAGTTTCTAAATTTTTTGACATTGAGACATACCTGCATTAAGTTACGGAAAGGCCCCCGAGGGTTTGGAAACTGACTGCATATCGAAGACATACATTAAAAAAAAAACAGACATATGGAACGTTCATTATATAAAGTGTTTCTACTACCAAACGAATAAAACTCTTTCTTTCTT
>NC_051410.1:11608711-11609637 GCF_015228065.2 Penaeus monodon
TTAATTTACTATATCTGCACCCCCTCTTCAATCCGTGCCAAATCTAACTCTTATCTCTCGTTATCTTCGATCCCCTCTCCACCAACAGATATCAAGAGATAGCTCCGTAGCATTTTATCGAAGACCCTCTTACTCCTTTTCCCTCCTCTCATTGCCCCCTCTCCGTCCCTCTCGTGCTCTATCGTCACCTCCCCCCATCCCCTCCCCTCTCCTTCAGACAGCCTTGCCATATTTTGAATTCCTCAAGTCTACCACCATCAAACATTTCCCTCCCGAAGGTGTTCGCCTGGGCGTGACTGGCCTGGGATTAACTTTTGTGGGAGATGTGAAAATCCGACTTTAAGATGGGGTTAGAGGGTATGGTAGTGAGAGGGCAAAGGGTACGGGCGTAGATGGGGCTATAGGGTATGGTGAGGGTAGTGTTATGATAGTATGAAGGAATAAGATGAGGCAGGGGGTAAGATGGGATAGGGTTTTAAGATAGAACAAGGTGAAATATGGTAGGTTAGGGTAAAATAAGAGAGGTTGACGGGGTGGGTAGAGAGAAGCAAGGTGAAGGGATGGGTAGGGGAGGGTTAGATAAGATAAAGGGTTAAAATTGGATAAGGTGAAGTACACTGGGATAGGTTGAGGAGGGGTGGGCATGAAAGGATAGGGTGATAGTTAGAGGGATCGTCGGTATAACTTAGGGGGGGTGAATGAGTAAAAGAAAAAAAGAGAAAATTACATTAAAAAAATAGAGGGGCGGGCGGGTGTTATAAGGATGTAGAAAGGACATTAAAAATATATGATCATATCCAGGGAAAATGATGCAGTTAATACGCAGTTCCGATGAGAAACTCGTATTAGCATTTATTTTATCATAGTACTTACCAATTCAGAATGATTAAAGGTCTTTATGGATGCACATAAAAGCATGTATAACT
>NC_051410.1:11609729-11610603 GCF_015228065.2 Penaeus monodon
ATGAGTGAAACAGACACTGAAAAAAAGACAGACACACAGAAAAAAATAGGTCGGAATCACAGAGGTGCTGCTAATACCCGTCCACTCGTCCAGGCAGCGAGTGAGGTGAGAGGCTTTCTCAGGTTGGCTGATATGAATATAAGATGAGGCTGTGGTTCGGATAGTGTCACGCGGCGGATAAAAGGGTTAATCCAGCGAAGGGCGGGTGTGGGCGTTGGTATGGGCGTAACTGAGATAACTAAAGCAGTGGGATGTGCTGATAATGTGAGCCAGGGCTGCTCTTAATGTGTGGGCGGTGTTGACTCTACAACATTATTATTATCATTATTCCGCCCTCGGAAAAGTTTTGGAGGGAATGATCAATGTAAATGAGGCGAGATGATGCGAGGAATGAGGAAAAATGGCTAATCTAGGACGTCGTATTCTGTGGCTTTATAGCAATGGTTAATGAATTGTAACGTTAGGATACGGTGTTATGCGGTTGTTCGCGTTATTTGCTTCCTTTTCAAGATGCCTAAGTTGGTTTAACAATTTCCACGAACAAATATAAAGTATCGGATAATGTGAAGTTGACAAATCTAATATTTAACAAAGTATACGAATACCATTTTTACGTATTTCTACGTCTTTCTCTTCTCCTGCGTATATAAACAAGGGTGTCGCTGAGGCTGCTATATTCTTATGCCACTAAAAGATATCCATGCTACATTATAATCCCGGATACACATGTTATTACCTCAGCTGTGTAATTCGCAAAGGGTTAATGTTCACTCATCTAACCAGAGACCTCGAGGGAGCAAAGTGGGTTCCTACAAAACGCAATATTATACTAGAAACAATACCAAGATGTCACAGGGAAATATAATGATAAAGT
>NC_051410.1:11610645-11611461 GCF_015228065.2 Penaeus monodon
ACATCCTGATAAGAAAAGTCACCCTTTAAAACGCACTCAATTAAAAAGAGCATCATTTAAAGTCTCGATAACTAAAATCGTATATCAAAAATGAATTAGTGAATGAAAAGGTAAGGATAGCTAAGATCAGAATTAAAAAGTGAAATAAGTGAATATTTAAAAAGGTTAATGACAGAATGAATAAACATAAAAACACTGGAAGGTGACAATAACTGGAATTAGATTCAGGAAAAGTATTAAAAAATATCATAAAATGAAAATGTTAAAATTCCCTTCAACGAATTACAATAAGTTCACGTAACCCCTTGAAGACGCCCATCGCCTAATCCCCCAAAGGCGCTTCGCACGAGCGCCTCCGTATCAGCCTAAACGAGAACGAGAACTTCCCCAAGTTGGAGCTTTATGGCAGCAGAGAAGCACCCGACTAACGGCTTTAGCGAAAACTTGAAGCGTAAAGCTGCTGCTGATACCCGCGGCTGGGAGATTACCCTCACCGGATAATAGACAGGAGGAGGAAGAAGAAGTCTTGGAGGCGTAGACAGCAAGCTTTCCTTAATGAGTTGGTCCCTTCTTAGACCTCGCTGTCCCCTCTCCCCTTAGCCCTCCTCGGTCTTCTCCTAGCCCTCCCTGCCCCCTCTCTTTAGGTCTTAAATCCTTCTTGTTCTGTCGTCTCAGTCCTTTCCTAGTCCTCCACGTTTCGTCTTCTGAGTCCTCTTCTAGGCCCTCTTCATTTTTGGCATGTCCTAGCCATCTCCCTCCTTTCACATTTCCTTTTCCATCAGGCAATGTTTCCCTTCTTCCCCCCACTTGTTCCAA
>NC_051410.1:11611599-11611831 GCF_015228065.2 Penaeus monodon
CCTTCTGAATGGGCCACGTGTCCAATCATACCACTTGTAGTCCTAAGACCTCACGCAAGGATAAACTACTCCGCTACGATAACCGGGGCGGATAATTCCCCTAAAACTTTGGCTATAAGATAAAGAGAGGTCGGAGAGAGGGGTAGGGGATGAGGTAAGAGTTGGGAGCATGGGTGGAAAGTGGATAGGATAGCGCTGGGGGTATGAGTAAAAGGTATGCATATGTATTAAT
>NC_051410.1:11612079-11612453 GCF_015228065.2 Penaeus monodon
TCATATTAAATACTTTATAAACTCTTCTGGCTTCCGGGAGAGACACAGGGTTTTTACATTATGCTTTCTTAGCGGTGTGTGCGCCAGTCCCCTGTGGCGTTTGGATAATGAAAGCTGGCATATTTACGTCAAACTGAAAAATACACAGAGCCGTCAGCAGAAAGGTTAATTTTAGTTCCTGCTCGAAATAATCACTTTTTCAGATGCAGGGAAGAGCTGAGACATGAGAGAAAAAGATAAAGGAGGCAAGACTGAGAAGGTCTGGCAAAAGGATTTTCAACAAAATTCAAGAAATTTCAGCTAATTGTTTTATTCGTCTCCCAATAAAAAAGATCTTTCTTCCCTTTCTTATTCTATATTTTTGTCTTTCTCAT
>NC_051410.1:11612580-11613379 GCF_015228065.2 Penaeus monodon
TCCTCTAATATCCGATTCGGCTTCCGCCCATTCAAATTCTCAATGTAATGTAAATTCATGCCTATGAAATCTCCAATCAATTATATTAGCAAGTCAACGGCACCGAATAACCGTCCAGACCGCTGTGTGTGCAGCGCCCGAAAGACCATCCAAGGACTCTTCAGGGCATCTCAAGACGGTGGAAGGAATGTCTTACGGAGATGCATACCGGAGTTGATTAAGATCTTGACTGAAACTCAGTAAGAAAAAGAAAATTGAAGTGTAGTACTATAGTGGATTTTGCGAACGATGGCAAGAGGGACCTATGACTGAGAAAACGCAAAGTTTTATTAAATCAACAAATAGCAAAACTGTTCTTAGCAACACCGTCACTGGTACCCACCAAACGATGACAGACCTCCTCTTCAAACCATGTAAAAGATCCCCCTGTTCTTCCATCTCTTCCGCGTCTCCCGTTTTCTCCCCGTGTGCTTCTCCCTCTCTGTTTTTCCTTATCTTTTTCCCTAAAGAACACCACTAAAAATCATCCATACAAAAATATCGACAAGAAAACGATAATGTGAAACAATACATTTACATTTTTTCTTCCTCCTTATGTCTTGTACGATCTAAGCATGAGTCTGACGGCGAGTGAGACCGATTTTGTTTTTTATGGCCACTTCCCTATGAGAACGGCCTGTAACTTCTCCGTAATCAACTTCTTTCCACTCGTGATATCTCGTAACTCCGTAATATGGCTTCGGATAATTCCTTCAACTTCCTCGTATTATACAGATTCTTCGCTTGGGTGACGAAACGG
>NC_051410.1:11613419-11613714 GCF_015228065.2 Penaeus monodon
GAGTAACGGAGTGTCCCTTCTTCTTTATATTTTCTTGTTTTTTTCTGTACTCCTCTTCTACATGTTTCTCTCTTGCTTTACCCTCACATTCCTCATGTCCCTTGCCTCTTGCCTCTCGATGATGACATATTTTTTTTCCGATTTCTCTTTCCTTACTCCTTATTTCTCTCTTCGTAGATAATAAACATGTTTATCTTCCTCCTTCAATTCTTCGGCTGCATTTTCCGTTTTTCCTTCCTCCTTTTGTTTATTTTCTTCTCCTCTTAGTAGCAAAAGGTTTCTATTCCTGCGAGGT
>NC_051410.1:11613854-11614479 GCF_015228065.2 Penaeus monodon
ATTATATCGTTCTTCCTCCTTTATTCACCTTTTGTTTTAATCTTATTTTTTCTCTGAAATCCTCAGTTGTTTTCTTTTCCTGTATTTACTTTTCTATCTTCATTTACTAATTAAATATCTTCCACTTCCGTATCCACTGCCCTTACTTTTATAATATTACTAATATTCATCTCCAGTTTCTATCTCCACTTTCTTCCTTATCCTTTGCATTGCTTTCACATCCTGTACTACTTTTTATTTCATAAATTCTTTCTTTCTAATTCCTTGTATGCTATACAAATACCCTAAAACCCCTTACCTCCTCATTACCCTATTCTCCCCCACTCTCTCTATTGCTTAACAACTACTACATATTGGTAATTTAATCAAATCACACGTTATACTGAGCGCACAAGTTTCAGGGCGAACGTTCTACTCATCTACCTGCTGAGTCAAGAATCTTTCCAAGGAGGAACCAAATCAGAGTTAAATGGTACGGAATCTGAAGGCCAAACTTTTACTAACGCTTCTAAATGGTTGTAGGAGGAGAGAGGAATTTCAGTATGGGATTAAAAAACATTTTATTCGAAAGTAACCAGCGGATACACATGCAAAGTTTTGGATATATTCAGACTAGTGCTTGGAT
>NC_051410.1:11614510-11614623 GCF_015228065.2 Penaeus monodon
TAAAAGCACTAGAGGGAATTCTTGACAACGGCTGCAGTCAAGGTAACCACACAAACTCAAAGGGGTCATTTTGACAGTTAATGCTAGTGATGCAAACTTAGTATGACGTTAAT
>NC_051410.1:11614661-11615085 GCF_015228065.2 Penaeus monodon
AAAAGATATGAAATAGTATCTTTTATTACTGTAGATAAAAAAGACTTTCTTTCGATCTGGAGAGTTGCTATCTCAACATAGTAATAAATTATATCACACTTTTTCACTAACACTTAAATTTTTCATTATGCTAAAACCTATTAATGAAAGCAAATGTAAAAAGTGTTATTTTTTCTGCACCTTAAAATTCCCTGGAATTCACATAAACTAACATCAAACAGCCAAGCTCAAATAGCTGCAATACCAAAAGGAACACTTTTTAAAAGGAATATTCTCCACACAAGTTCATCACTCATGTATTAACTCTGACAATATCATTAATATTCAGGCTATGCTAGGAAGTTAGCTTAAAACTTCTGAAAATTCTTTCATCAGACACAAAAGTATTCCCAGGGTTGCATTTGTACTCGTTATGCTGCTAATG
>NC_051410.1:11615122-11615327 GCF_015228065.2 Penaeus monodon
AACAGGAACGCGACTGGAATTTAAACTAGAAGTGTGAGAGCCTTGACTATGTCTCAGGAGACATTAATGTTCTGGTGTATATTTCATTTACTAGGGCTGGAGCTTCGTCAAAAAAGCAGTCGGCATCTGTCTTTTTCAAGAATATTTCGGTGCATTTCTCATAGGCTAATTAACGTACACTTCCTTGTCTATGTATCTGCCTTCC
>NC_051410.1:11615894-11615998 GCF_015228065.2 Penaeus monodon
CCGAGATTGCTTTGGCATCCTTACATGAGTTAGTTATGATCATATTAAGTTTGGTTAGGTTGGTTAGTTACCTCCTGTGTGTGAGCATTTCCCTCGCCTTTTCA
>NC_051410.1:11616422-11616630 GCF_015228065.2 Penaeus monodon
ATCTTCGTACCGTGTATCACAGATGCTATTCCAAAACTATTCTGATATTACATCCAGGCGCTGGAGACCTAACTATTGAATTAAAGCATTACTATTGATTCCGTCCATCAGTAATGGACAAGGAACCCATAGATCCGTGGACTGAATCATAGATTATGGACAACGACAGGAAAATGGGAATTAATTGGGAGGCAGCGGGAGGAAGAAC
>NC_051410.1:11616720-11616982 GCF_015228065.2 Penaeus monodon
TAAATAAATAAAAGAAGTTCGATTTAGTGAAAACTGAGAGTGATTAAGAAAGAAGATGAAAAACAAATATAATGAACAATTTATTGATAAAACAAACAAAAGAACTCGATTCTCTACGTCGCAAAATTGACGATATCGAGAGATTAGTACCAGCCATGATTCAGTTGAAATAAAAGGTTCTAAACCTGGTTTTCAGCTTCGGGGGTGTTTTTGTGTTAACTTACTTTTGTTAAAAGGTACAGAGGAAGACACGGACCGTGTC
>NC_051410.1:11617142-11617556 GCF_015228065.2 Penaeus monodon
CATACCTGCTAAAGTACTACCGGTTAACCTTTACATAATCTGTAATGAGGATTAGTTGGATAACTGATTGATGGGTACCTACTGCATAACCTCCTTGTCGGTTAAATCTGGCCATTACTGCATTCATTATTACGGCATAATAACTACCTATGTATCCATCTGTAGAAACTAGGTCTGCTCTCCCATAAGGATACCCATGTCCCTCCCGAGAAAGCCTTTTGCCTTATATAGAAAAGAAGGTAAAGTAAAGTTTCTTGCTGAATAGCATAGTGACTGTGTCGTGTGCCCCTGACCTAGTGCACTGTGCTGCGCTAGTGATTTTCACCAGTGAGTAAACAGTATCTTTCTTTTGAGAACGTTATTGTTTTATCGATATCTCTACAAAAAATAACTGGATCTTAGCAGAGGTTCCCT
>NC_051410.1:11617961-11618898 GCF_015228065.2 Penaeus monodon
TGTTGCCATTGTTGTAGTGCTAATTATTTAAATAAAAACACATCTTCGAACAACAAAAGGCAAAGAGGAATCAGTTTGGTTTCCCGGGGCAAAACAAGTAGCCTCTGACGTCAGAGTCCTGACAAGATCGCGGACCTCTGAGACAGTCCCTGGGTGGTGGGGGATTTAGGGAGGAGCTTCCAACTCCCTCGGGACCCTAATACCCTCGGGATCCCTCTCTCCCTGAGGGGATGGGGTGTCTCGGGGTCGCCTCTCCCTCCTTCTCATCAGTTCGCTTCCGGCAATTCCAGACGAGAAGTCGAAAAATGCAAAATGTGTTAAAACATTTTATATTTTCGTCGGTCGGACAATAGGCGGAGCTACGATCACAATAGCTCACTTTGGCCTATGTCCAAGTTGGGCTAATACAGATGATAATACCCAGGAATGATAACAATGGTGGTGAGGATTGCGAGATAAGGGAGGGCGGTAGGTGAGGTGACGTTCGGGATAGTTTTAAGGAAAATATCAGAGGATATAGTGATATGAGAATCAAAAGATTATATGAGGTAATGAGAGGTATACAAGTACATTGCAAAAAATGCAGTGTATATAATGAAAATATTAGAGGAATAAGGGTACATAGTGATAATACGAGAAATATAAACACAATAAAACAGTGGATGAAACTTCTATTCAATTTCGAAAAAAATAAAAAAGATGAAAACTGATGGTAAATCGGATAGTGTGATGAAAGGGGTCAGGGAATGATTACGAGAATGGGTGTGGTGTTGATGTGAGAGTGGAAATGGCCGAATGATTGATATATGTCAGTAATAATGACGATGCCAGAAGTACGACACATTTAGTTAAGACTATGGTAAACATCGGTGAGAAATAGTAAGGGAAAATCAGTCTCAGTAATATTCAAAACGGTAATGATCGTAATTTGTAATGA
>NC_051410.1:11619354-11619583 GCF_015228065.2 Penaeus monodon
TATAATGATATCATCAAATTGGATGATGGTGATTAATATAATGAAAACAATAACGATAAAAACAAAAATGACTACAATGGCATCAATAACACTAATACTCCTTTTGGAAATGGTAATAATAAATGCATAGTAATAAGGAAAACATTTAAAAAATAATGAAAATAATCAACAGATACGATAATCATAGCAAATAATAATAAAAAAAAACAAGGAATATCCTACAATCAGT
>NC_051410.1:11619687-11619861 GCF_015228065.2 Penaeus monodon
TCATGGGCGTCCTCTTCCCATTTCGGAAACGAGGACACGAGATGGGCGTGATGGCGGCTCCCAAACACCTCGACTGACTCTATGACCTTAAGGGTAAAAGCTAAGTCACGGCGATAAAATGTAAACTGCAATGATTATGCTAAAATCAATTCGTGGAAAGGAAATAGGAAAAAA
>NC_051410.1:11620367-11620505 GCF_015228065.2 Penaeus monodon
TACCATCACGTGTGCTGCATCTTTCCATTTGCTATTGTTTAAATTTCTGTAAAAATAAAATATTCTCTGCTGGTACATGTCTTACGCTCAGTATATGTGTAAAATAGGTCTAAATCGTGTGGCAATCTCTCACGTTGT
>NC_051410.1:11620755-11620904 GCF_015228065.2 Penaeus monodon
CCTGCAATGTTAAAATTCTCTTGCCTCTGGGCGTTAACATTTTCTCCTGAAAATTGTGTTTGGAACGCTAAGTAGATTTTATCCGATAGCAAGCCCAAGGTAAAGCTAATGGTGGAGCTGTCTTTTTTATGAAGTGATAAGCTAAATAC
>NC_051410.1:11620941-11621821 GCF_015228065.2 Penaeus monodon
ATAAATAAAATCTAAGATCATATATGGGAAAAAAAATGTCATTACAAATATGAATTAGTTTTGGAAATGGAAAACATTTCTGTAGTTGAGATCTTTCCTGCGCCAGTATCATAAAAGGTTTTTACCCGCCGGGTGAACAAACAAAATGACATAATTTCCAATAAACACTCGGCAAATTATGCAATGTATTCAGTAAACGTTTACTTACTCTGGATTCGACATATCCTGAAAATTGGGAATAGCAAAATACACATTACAAATATTAATGGGAATAATAAATAATTTACATACCTTGCCGTCGTTATGTGTTGAGAGGGTTAGTTTTCTCCCATTTTAAATTTCCATTGTACTCTTACCATTTTCGAGAACAGACGCTATAACACGTGATGGGTGTAGCACCAGACATCAACACACAGAAGGATATCCCGTTACAACATAACTATATATATATATACATACACCACGTAATTGCATCGCAAGACATTCGTTTACAACATACTGCATCATAGGTGGCGCAGCGGGTAAAATGCACCACAAAGCACAGTGGCCACAAATTTGTATATCTTCAAGGCATTGCACACCGCCATCAAGCATGGACACGCACTGTGTTGTCAGTAATAGCACGATTTTTTACCAGAAAGCACCCACATATAGTACATATTAGCAGAGCACATTGCATAACAAACTTGCATGAGGAAGCCTAAAATAAACTGCATATTCTAATAAAGTAGAAACCTCGAACTCATCACCAACTTAAACTCTTACCACACTCTGCTTATATACTACGTTATACGAGATGAAATGCTATACAAAACAACTGTATTCACAATACATAACGAACCGAAACAAAACTAGATCATGTGTTCTTCATCTGACGTAC
>NC_051410.1:11622001-11622183 GCF_015228065.2 Penaeus monodon
AACCCTTACCGCATCACACTACCCACACACGCGCCAAGCTAAACTGCCTCGTTGATAACAGTCGATCGTCAATCATGAGCATCAACGGGACGATATTTCAGACGCTCGACAACAACGCTTTAATATTGCCGAGGTCTGGATGGTTACTCAAAGGGTCTCAGACGTGGCACTGGCTCATGATT
>NC_051410.1:11622222-11622344 GCF_015228065.2 Penaeus monodon
TTACAAGAAGGGGATATTTTTTCGAAGATATGAAAGAAGTGGAAGAAACAGTTAGAGGAAAATGGTGCGTGTGTTTTAGTGTGTATATCCCTGGACACGTACGTGCGCGTCTGCGTGTGCAT
>NC_051410.1:11622726-11623054 GCF_015228065.2 Penaeus monodon
AACATCAACACCAAATAGGACTGGTGTAAGTGGACGTAGCAAAGTAAATGAAACAATGCGGATGATAACCGAAGACTTACAAGCCGGAGGCTGATTTCAAATGATGTAAACCAAATTAAAAAGGTAGAGACGGAGATGTAAATAGATCAAGATTCGCAGAGAGACAGACAGAAGAAAAATAACCATCTCTGTTTCAAGTTAAAATTAAAGGAATGCAAAAGCGAGCAACATTAGACCTGTTAACGATGATAATAATAAAAATAAGGACAGAATTAATTAAATTAATCTAAATTTCAAGAGATAACGTTAAAGACTCACTCAGGTATTA
>NC_051410.1:11623131-11623209 GCF_015228065.2 Penaeus monodon
AACGCAAAAGGGTTGAAACTTACGTAACAAGAATAGGAGTGAGAGATGGACAGAATGAACGTCAATAAAAAAAGAAAA
>NC_051410.1:11623234-11623758 GCF_015228065.2 Penaeus monodon
TGGAAGTAAGTAAACAAAGTGGATTACCTCTAACGCACCAATATGTGAAATAAAAGCTCCTACCATCACGAGAAAGAAATGAGGTTTATAGCCTGTCTAAGGGAAGTCATATATGAGGAATGACAAGCTTAAGGAAAACGAGGAATGAGGGGAGGGATCAACGGCGGGCAGTTAAAGGAAGTATACTCATCATGGGGAAAATGAAGGCTAATGGACACGGGATCTCGTCGTAGAGGAAGTGAGGAGAGATAGAGGAAAAAAGAGAATTAGAGGAGGAGGAAACAATGGGAGAAGAGGCGTAGGATAATGAAGGGGAGAAGCAAGAAAGAGGTAAGTACGGGAGAGGCGAGTAAGGAAGAGGCGAACGAGGACGAGATGGAAGAGGAAGGATTTGAGTAAAAGGGAGAGGAAGGAAGAAGTAAAGGAAGATCGGCAAGGAAAGAAGCAAGTGGAAAAGAGGGAGGATGAATAAAAAGATAATTGAAAGGAATGGAAAGAGGACGTTAAATGTACAGCAGAGGCGA
>NC_051410.1:11623864-11624407 GCF_015228065.2 Penaeus monodon
GTGCAGGATTTGAACGCAGGTCAGCAACATTGCCAAACCAGAACGCTACCACTGTACAACACAGAGGGAGCGGAGAAGAGGCTAGTTGGGAAGAGACGGATGGAAAAGATGGGAATGAAAAGGAAAGACACAAAGAAGAAAGGAATAGAGATACGGGGAATACAAAAGAAGGACAAGGAAAATACACGCATATAAAGACAAGACAGAAGAGGTCAGTGCAGAAAAAGGAGAGCGAAGAAAAGGTGAGGGAAGAGAGAGGAGAGTCAGAGAAAGGAAAGAAAGGAAGAGGGGAAACGAAATGGAAAGGCGAACGTCAGGAGCGATGGATATTTATTTGAAGATGAGGGTATACCAGAGAGGGAAAGGAAGAAAGAGAGGGGAGAGGGTTGGCGGAGTCAGTAAGACAGGGATTTTGGATGTAGAGGGAAAATGAAAGATTAAATTAGATGAAAAAGAAGTGGGGATGTTGCAGTGGAGGTGCAGTGACAGATGAAACACTAAGGTCGAAAAGCATGAGATGAAACGAGAGAGAATTAAGAAAAT
>NC_051410.1:11624985-11625286 GCF_015228065.2 Penaeus monodon
AGACTAGAAACAAACCAGCATAATTGACGACCTCTCAATCCTTCAGCGAGCGATCTCACAAGGGAACACACTCCATGCTTATTCAACGCTGGCGCCGACTCCCTGCTGGGCAACAGAGGGCGCGAGCAAACGAGAACAGCTGATTGAAACGCTTAGACACTAGACCCGAGGGCGAGGAAGAGAAGAGGGGAAAGGAAGAAGAGTAAAGAGATGGAGTGGAGAATATATCGGGGCAAGGGGGACAAAGGTGTGAGGGAGAGAGAGGTATGTAACGAAGAAGATTGACAAGGAACAATCAGTG
>NC_051410.1:11625362-11625540 GCF_015228065.2 Penaeus monodon
CGCAAAAAAATATAACAAAAATATAAATAACTCTCCTCGGAATAAATGTAACCTTTTCAATTGATCGATGAAGTCTGTTTCACCACAAAACTGTCATAAGAAAAGTTTTCAAGACGTCACAACTTCTGAAATGGCTGCAAATTTGAGGGAATTTTGAGCTTTTCCATATACTTATATC
>NC_051410.1:11625936-11626300 GCF_015228065.2 Penaeus monodon
AGCAAAAGAAAGTTTCATTTAATCCATTGTTTTGATAACTTCACTCTAGCTATTTGATATTAAATTCCTACAACTCTAAAATTCCCTGCCCTTCGGCGTTAACATTTTCTCCGGAAAATTGTGTTTGGAACGCTAAGTAGATTTTATCGCCGATAGCAGGTCCAAGGTAAAGTTAATGGGGGAGCTGTCTTTTTCACGTAATGATAAGATAAATGCAAGTTTAGGAGTGAGGGAGGCGGGGCCGAAGGGGAAAAAGAGGACGAAAGGGAGGTGGGAATAAAAGGCACAGAGAGAGGGAGATGGAGAATGAAAGAGTAGGAAGGAGGAGGATGGTGGGAATGAAGCGAGAGAGAAAGATAAGTTA
>NC_051410.1:11626344-11626429 GCF_015228065.2 Penaeus monodon
GGTGGGAGTGGATAGACAGAGAGAAATTAAGTACGAACCATCTGTAGACTGCTTAAAATATCGCCAGAGAGTGTGATAGTACTTG
>NC_051410.1:11626473-11626749 GCF_015228065.2 Penaeus monodon
TGAATTTCAAAGAATTTTCCAAACCAGAAAAAAAAAGTATCAAAACGAAAAATCAGACGCACTATTAATCAGCATAAAAAGTATTGCATCATTCAACCCACCGGTTGCATTATTCATGATGATAATTCATTGTGTTGTCTTCTGATCTATAGCACATACATTTCCATAAATATCTCGCTTATTTTGTGTTTACTCTAAAAAGCTGGAACAAAAACGTCGTAAGAAAACAATGCAACATTCATCCATCAACTCAAGTGAAACCTTATTGCTTTTTCT
>NC_051410.1:11627141-11627788 GCF_015228065.2 Penaeus monodon
CTTTATTCCCCGCCATCTAACCGTATCTGCTCACCGAGTCGCTCTGTTGCGTCGCCGCCGGCTTGTTCAGAAGACATCTCGTCTTCCTGGTTCTCACCATCGACGGCACGATACATTCTTTTTGGGACGCAGAGCCTTCTACTGCGCTTCTCTGTTTTTTAAATACCTCCCTGTGCCCTTTTCTTTCCCAGCCTCCTCGCGCCTCCCCTTGCACTTCCCTTTCCTCATCTTCCAGCACTTCCCCTTCCCCAAACCCCTAGCGCTTTAATTGGAACTTCACCTTCCCCAACCTCCTTGCAATCCCCCCCAGGCCCTTCAACTTTTCGAGCTCCCTTAGCACCTGACCTGGCTCTTCTCCCTCCCCGTCCATTGCCTCCTAACACCTCCCCTGGCACTTCCCTGGCCCTTTTGCGCCTCCTCTGCCCCTTCCCCTTCCCTGTTCCTTTAGCGCCTCTTCTGCTCCTTCCCTAGCCCCTTGCGCCCACTGGAAGACGCATCAAGAACTACAAGAATTCCCATAAATTCTGTATCGCCATCGCCAGGATGATAATCGTGATTGATCATATCGCACTGTCGCCATACATCTTGTATTAAACCTTTCTCGGTCGTTTCGCGTAACACGTCATTTATCCCAACGAGGGGTTCTA
>NC_051410.1:11629017-11630680 GCF_015228065.2 Penaeus monodon
AAAGGCCCCCTTTTGTTTCCTTCGTACTTTCCTCGGTACATGCCTTGCGGAGGATTCCTTTTGTACTTGTGAAAACATCATGCTTTGTACTCTCTCGTACTTGGCTATGTTTCCATTCGTATTTACGAAAATATTGCGTCGGGACATCCCATGGGAGAGAGCGAGAAAAATAGTATTTTACTTTTTTTACGGGAGGTCGGAATTCAAGAGATTTTTCAATCCAAGGCAAATTTACTTATTAGATTATTCTCTGAACTTGGCCATGGCCGGTTTTCCAGACGCTTATTGTTCAAAGCCAAGACGATTCAACAACTCCGGGGAAATAATAAATTTTGCTTTGTCTCTCACTTCATACATTTGCTCTTTATATAGTGTCTTGTCACATTTATATCTGCACACATTTATCACGTACTTTCATTAGCAGCAAACAAATAAATCTTTTAATAGGAAAGTAACAAGTTGTGTTTCTTTCCCATGAGGAATAATTTAAACGTTTCGTGACGTTATTGAGGTTGTTACTCTGACGCCCTTAGTAATGGTGTCCCAGCGCCGCAGTATGAAGCACATTCAACCATTTAATATTTTTGTCTGTAGTACTGGACATTATTCTAAATTGTTGCTTCGTTCACTGATGATTTATGGATTCTAATTTTGTAAAATATATCAATAATAATGCAAATTCTGTCAAGTGAGAGCTGCCATGATATCTGTCATTATAACTTGAAACATACCAAACTATTTACTGCATTTGTAATACTGAAACAACAAATACACCAGATATAAAATGTATCATGCGTTTCAACTGTTATTAATTCAAGTGTGTAAAGAGAAACTTTTCAACTACACGAATGTATGGGGTATGTGATTAATAACAGCTTAAGTAGTAAAAAATAAGATAAGCTTTATCATAACTGCTGAAAATTTGTTACACATACGATGAAGTTTAGAATGCCAACTACTTGTGGACGTTCCACAGAATCTGGAGAAAATTAAGATTGAGAAAAATAAAATCAAAATCAAACTTATCTGTTTTATAAGCATATATGACGTCGATGACTATAATGCGTTTTCACCGTACGTTTTTTGCAATACCACTAATTTTTATATTTGTAAAGAGTATGTCACAGGCGCATTAGTTTTCATAAAATGATAGAGCTTCAAATTTTCATTTAAACAATGTAATGCCGTTTCACAACTACATTCGCTCCCCACAACAAAAACAATAGCAGAAATCAATCGTGTTACGTGCCATTCTCACGAATCGCAAGGGCTTTACACTTTTATTTGGAGAAATTCATCAGGCTTCACAATTTCATTTTCCAATAAAACTACACAACCTTTATTCACACGAACTTGACTATTTCGAACAACCATTCCCATGAACTGATATCGTTTTATAACTTTTTTCTCGCTTCTTTTCTCCACACGAAATAATCTTGCACCTTCATTCGCACAAACCAATCAAGCTTCACATGGAGACCTAAGAAAAAGTCGGTTCGTTCCTTTAATCTGCAAAACCCTTTCCCTCTCCCTCTCTCAGCCTCTTTTCACGTTTTTTTTTCTTTTCTTTTCTTTATTCAGTTTTTCGTCTGCCTATTCCTTTACTTTCGTTTTACTTGATTTTCACCTTCTTATACCTTGTCTGCCCCGTTTTTAATTGTCT
>NC_051410.1:11630714-11630968 GCF_015228065.2 Penaeus monodon
CTGGACTGCTCTCTTCCGTTTTCATATGAGTGCTCTTTTGTCATGTTTTACCATCTATGTCTTCGTCTCCTTACCTTCCCTCCTCCTTTTTTGTTTTTCTTCCACAAATATTCTGACTTTTGTCCAAATTCTTTTACCTCTTACATCACTCGGCGGTCGTTTATTAAGTCTCCCCTTTCCTCCATTCCCTTCTTGCCTTTTATATAATTTCTTTTCCTTTATTATTCCATCGCTTTCTTTCTCAGTTACTTAGC
>NC_051410.1:11631113-11631577 GCF_015228065.2 Penaeus monodon
CCTCCCCCTTACTTTCTCCCACTCATTCTGTCCCTGACCCCCTTACTCTTCCTCCTACTCCATCCCCTCCTCTCTAGCATGTATTTATAGGGGGAATCAAAAACGAAAACTAATAACAGCTTCTTCAATAATCAATAGGCGCAATGGGAGACAAAAGCAATACTCCAATTTCTACTCCCCATTCTCCACTCCCCCCTTCCCCTCCCCTAGTACCTCTATATCTCTCTTTTTTTCAGAGCACAATTCAATCTTGGGTTCTCGATGTCATTGCTACTGCTGTTGTTTCCAGGCTTATCTATAGACACTTGATATTCATTACAATATATTTTTCATGTGCAAAAAAAAAATTGCAACCTCTTGTCCTCATAGTTGGCTGATAGTACGAAATGGTGTCTATGGAGATGAGTAAGGGGAAGAATTTAAAATGGGATTTGGAGAAAGTAGCGTTCAGTGAGTTCTGAGAG
>NC_051410.1:11631763-11631942 GCF_015228065.2 Penaeus monodon
GAGAGTGCGAGAGAGAGTCTTCTCTCTTTATCAGGTTAGCAGGTAACTTAACGTAGTCAGTAATCACTCTTTATCCTGTTACGAACTCCCTGGCTAACGTTGTCCCTAAAAAGACTTCCATCTCACAAGTGAACTCGACAACAATATTGATTGTGTTAAACCGGGAAAAAGGAAAAGAG
>NC_051410.1:11633318-11633420 GCF_015228065.2 Penaeus monodon
ATGCCCTTGGAGTCAGTGAATGACGAGGGCCGGCAGCAACATCTCCATCATTGTCAAATTACAATGCTCTCGCTCTATATACACAATCAGGGGGCTTATTAA
>NC_051410.1:11633487-11633727 GCF_015228065.2 Penaeus monodon
TCCTTTTACCTTATCTCCCATGTAGAGGCTTTCATCTGTCGTTGTTTGCAGGCTTTTTTCTTCAATTTTGGATCAGTTTCCCCGTGTCCCCCTTTCCTCTCAAACAAACCACACTTTCGTTTCATTTTCCTCTGAACTCTTTTCTTCACAGTATATCAAGTAACAGATGACGGACAGAAACTCCAATGTTTACTGCCTACGGTCAAGTAAGGTCCATTAGAGGCGGTAAAGTGACCCTGC
>NC_051410.1:11633897-11634110 GCF_015228065.2 Penaeus monodon
TTATATGTTTATTAATCTATTCATTTATGGATATTTTCCTCAGCTCGCTGTTGTTTAAGATAAATACGTCACTAGAACAAATGGTGGACAATCAATCAAGTTAATGGAAACTGTAATATTATAACATTTGTGACCGACTATTTTTCCTTTTGAAATTTACCAGCTCCTTCAAGGTTGGTTATCGTTTGATTTTAATACTCAGTTTAGATACAG
>NC_051410.1:11634291-11635621 GCF_015228065.2 Penaeus monodon
AACTCCAAACTACCTTACGGGAAACACAAACCCTATAAAGTGACGCAATGCCTCCTTATCAAAGCATATCCCACCTCTCCGGAAGACAGCAGACTCAACAACGCCATACGAGAATGCCAGCAGAGCAGAAGATACTGCTGGCGTCTCGTTCTTGCCGCGGTGCATCAACGCATGACTGACACTGTCTGACTTTGGCACAAACGAAAGTACACGAGCAACGGACAAACGGATGGACGGAAGGAAGGACAGAGAGAGTGGTGAGTAAATGATAGATAGGGAGGAGGATGGAGAAGATGGGGGAAAGTGTGTGTTGTATAACATTCATGGAAGCAGATAACAACTGTCGCAGAAAGACATAGATGGACAATTTTCTCGATGACTAAAAAGGCATTTGCTAACACGCAGTCCTATGACGAAGACACTGTGATTTCCTCTGCCTTGTTCGCGAGGTGGCAACGATAACAGTAGCGCAATCTCGGGTAATTGGGTGATAAAGAGTGTAATGAGCAGCCTTTGATTACCCTATTAAGCAGTATCAATCTACTAACTACTAATGATCAGCAAAATTCGGCAACTATTTCATCCAGAACTAGAACGCTTGTGACAATATACGATGTATGGTGATTACCATTATCCCGAATGTAAGTACCATTATGTATGCCATTTCTACTACTATTGCCTCTAACATTAACATAATTACCATCAAACATCCTCCCTAACCCTCCCTTACATCCTCCACTCTAATCCGCTGTTCTTACACATACAAATGTATGCATATATAGAGTAGAAAGAGTTGTTTTTAAGGTCCGAATTAGATATCTTACGCTGAGATGGATCAAGAAAAGAAGACAAATATAAACAAACAATACCGCCGAAAGACCGAGAGGGAAAAAAGAGAAAAAAATATCGTACAATAGTTGCACAACACAAAAGTTGAATAAAAAGGATACATATAACTTCTATCGTTCTAAGTAAGTGACCTTTGATTATATATAAAAAAGAAAGGAAACCAACGGGAAGAAAACAACAGAGAGGAGAAAAAGATAAAAGTATAGTGGGAATGTATGTTAATCCAAAGGTTAATCCTAACCTATGGTTGTCCTGTAGGATTAGGAAAACAGTAAAATCAAAGAACCATTTCTGTATAGGCTCCTACCAGTAATCAGAACTAGACGTCTATTCTTTAAATATATCGTGCCATTTGGACGCTCGAGAGTACGTGATAAATTTTCTGACACAGGAATTGGTAGTCATATGTCACTGTTTGTCCCGGAAGACAGTAAAGGGAAAAACTCAAGTTACTCGTTAATGAAGATATAATGTATCTCAA
>NC_051410.1:11636047-11636475 GCF_015228065.2 Penaeus monodon
TCCGTTCAGCATTAAACAAACCAAAACCTCCCCCAGCTGCCACCCCTCTTGCAGCTGACTGACTGCTTGTCCATCTGCCACAGCCCATGTGTTAACCTCCTGCTTTCCTTTCGTCCTGCTTGCGTGCTTGTGCACCTGCCTTTCCTTCTGCCAATGTGCCTATCCGGCTGACAGCCTTGCCCGGCCCCCTCCGCGATATTCTACACGATCCAGAGATATCATTTTCAATGCCTTTAATTTGCGTCTCCGTCGCCCCCACGTTCACCTCTGGATTCGTGTCGCTCACCATTCAGGCGGTGTCTAATGGGTCCTTCTACGGGCTTATTTGCATATCGGTGACGGGTGGCTGATGCCTGACCTTCCGTCTGAACTTTGCAATATTTCGGGGAGCTTTCGAGGTTACGAGGAGAGGAAGAGCATTGCATAGA
>NC_051410.1:11636574-11636701 GCF_015228065.2 Penaeus monodon
AAGGGGGGTTGGTTGAAGAGACAGAAAGGGAGATATATATAGAAAAGAAGCCCCAATCGTAGAAACAAACAAGTACAATAGAAAAATAAAGAGGGGAGATTCGTAAAAGAAAACGCTTGCAAGTCCG
>NC_051410.1:11636723-11636971 GCF_015228065.2 Penaeus monodon
ATAACCCACCACTAAGAAATAACAGCTCACGTCGTACAAGGAAATATCCAACTAATAACTCCAGCAGTAATAGTGGGTTATGAAGCAGCTGTGTACACACCCCTGAGATACAGTGTACTACACACTGTCATAAAACAAACACAATTACTTGTGTTCATGTCTATGAAGACAACATCCTTATATTATTTGGTGCTCGTTTTTTTATTATTATTATTAGTGTTGGATCTTTTTTTAATTGGGTTAAAACA
>NC_051410.1:11637030-11637284 GCF_015228065.2 Penaeus monodon
GACACAATCTGATGTCGAAGAAATTATGGACGAATAGCTCCCTCGTTCGAATTTGTAAAAGGTTGGTATAGTCAGAAACAATCAAATAATGGGAAACAAACACAACGGTTACAGACCCGCTGTTCCCCTTTCCCTACAGGATTCAGGTGCACTCCCAAGGCAAATCACTCCCCTTGTCTACACACTATATATACAACAAACATAAAAAAAAAACACAAACGTGACGGACATAGACGAACAAACACGGGCAGCTA
>NC_051410.1:11637541-11637822 GCF_015228065.2 Penaeus monodon
CAATCAAACGCTCGAAGGCGCCGAGGCCCGCCACTATCAGCTGATCAACCCGACCAATGAGCGAACGGCGACACCTGAGCCTCCAACTGCTTCTTGCGCTCGATGCTGCATTGCAAAAGGAACTAAAGTACGGAAGAAATTATTAAGATTCTCTTTAACAAAGACATCGTTTCTATTTCTTCTCTTTTTTCCCTCTTTCTGTTTCCGTCTGCCTATAAATCTTTTTGATTGCGGTTTCTCTTTCTTTCTTTATGTAATACCTTTCTTTCTCTACAGACAGA
>NC_051410.1:11638036-11638457 GCF_015228065.2 Penaeus monodon
CTCCCACGAAAAGCTAAAATGGTTCTATCCATGTCCCAATCACATCTGTCCTTTCTGCGTTCCCTCCCTAACACCGGTAAAAGTTTAGATTAAAAGGACCATTTGAAGTTCTACAACGCAATGGAGGGAGTGAGCGAGATCGTAGAATGAACGTCCGGCTTGATACACGATGACTCGGCCCTCAGCTTGCTCGTGCTCTCCTCCTTCGCCTATCAAGTGCAGCCTTGATTCGGGGAAATACGGGATGCCTAATAAGGTGCGTTTAAGAGAACTTTGGATGCTGGAATTTGGGATTGCTGAAGGGAAAAGAGAGGGGGAAACATATATCTGTCAGATCGGTTGCGTTTAATTCTGAACCGCGTCTATCAAGTCTGCATATTTAGGAAGGTGAGTGTCTGTGTGTGCGTGCACACGCGCGAGC
>NC_051410.1:11638613-11639628 GCF_015228065.2 Penaeus monodon
TTACAGTATGTAAGAGCGTATGTGTGTGTGCATACATTAACTTGATCAAACATCGAATATTAATAGAAAGCCGGTGTGAATTTGCCATCTGAAATCGAGGTCCTCCCTTGAGATCCCTCGTTCCATAAATCCCCCTGAGCTTTTAATTCCCCATATCATAAAGGATCGAGACCTGGTTAATTTGTTTTGAATGAAGGTGGGATCTTCCGACCAAGGTTAACGAGCCAGCAGGTCGTAAAACCTTCTCTTGCAGAATTACCTAAGATGCATCATTTTGCATTTATATTTTACTAAATTGTATCACTATTACCTACTCAACAGAAAAACCCGCACCAATAACTGAAGTCATTCATATTTCAGCCTTCCTTTGTATCTGAAGACAAAAGTAATGCGTGTTCAAGACATGCTCGGCTGATGCACAGAAACACGTTTTCGACGTGTAAAAGTGAATATGAACATTTCAAAAATATCTGAGGTCAATCCTCGCGTTATAATTTTCATTTTTTAAAGGTCGTCCTCAACGCTCTACAACATTATGATGATTATGATGATAGCTTTAATAATAACAATAAATGTACCAACAAAAACAACTGTGGTAGTACTTAGGGAGCACATCTTAAATATCCATCATAATCTCCCAGTATCTTTTCGCATAATCCTACGAACAAACCAAGAAACCGGTAAATGCTGACAATATCACAATCCCTTCTTTTGACTGACGTAAGAACATCAATATCGAAAATAACAGAGAAATATAACTACACAAAGAGCAGCATTTATCAGAGTAAGGGACACCGGCGTTAAGGAGAGCCGAGCCGTTAAGCCTACTTGACCTGTGCTGGATCGCCCCCCCCCCCCTATTCCCCATCTCGTGCTTGAAGTAATGATTCCGGAAATCTGCAAATGGTATCTAGTGCCTGATATGTTGATAGGAATGTTGTCAGATGCAAGAAAAAAATCACAAACAATTTCCTAAACTGAAACCTTATGTGACGAAAACTACACTTACATTATC
>NC_051410.1:11639765-11639893 GCF_015228065.2 Penaeus monodon
TCGTAAATTGAGTTTGATTCCTGCGGCAGTTTTGCGTTTTCACAGCCGTCATGCGGAGCCTGTGATACCTCTAATTTTTCACCCTCTATCTTTTATCGTCTTCGCGCAGTTTTGTCAGTGAAGAGGCA
>NC_051410.1:11640104-11641211 GCF_015228065.2 Penaeus monodon
GAACCGATAAATCACTGTTCTTGTAAAATTACTGACATTACTTACGACTGGCAAGGAACGAAAAAAGCAAAACAGAAAAAGTTTATAGCTAATACAAAAACATAATGAAAATATACAAATACAGTTACGTTTGTACAAAAATGAAAGAAAGGAAACCTCAAAAAGAAAAGCAGAAAATTGAAAGCTTTCGAATCTGACTATACTCCTTGCCAGACGATAAAACCGAAAAAGGTCCACTGATCTTTCTCAAAACGCCATGATACTGATTCCTTTCATATTATGGCCGTATTTCAATTCTTGGAAAAACGTAAGCCATTTGATTTGCAGTGAATGTAGAATTTCGAAATGATAAAACAGCTAACACATGATACTAACAATATCCAACAAATGAAATGATTGACAAGTACACTACCAACAATACACTACAACACCAAAACTGCAATATTCATAACAACTTGCATCTCAGTAAAACACCCATGCGAAACAATAGCATTAAAGAAAAAAAGATTAACAACAACAATACCCATTCAAACTAACAGAAGCAACAAACAACCCTAAGAAAAGAAACAAAGTCAACAAATCAATAACCCTAACAAAAGCAACCCCCCTTACAAACCAACATCTGTAACAAAACCAACAAATAAGAACAACCCACACAACACCAATAAACCAACAACCAAGAATAACAGTCCATACAAACCACAGCCACATACAAACTGCCTCTCATAGCAAAACTAATTAACCAACCAAAAGCAATAACCTATACAAACCACCATCCATAACAAGGCCAATAAATCAAACAAAAATAACGCATACAAACCACCATCCATAACAAGACCAATAAACCAAACAACAAAAATAACACGAACCACAACCCATAACAAAACCAATAAACCAAGCAACCAAAACCCAACTAGCCCTAGAAACCAACAAGGGTCCCCGGCCCTCTACTTCCCTCGGTCCGAGTCCTCAGTCGCCATCAGTTTCCCCTCGAATTAAAAGTCCGACCGAGTCTCGTTGATACAAAGGAGACGCAGGAACCCAGTGTAAACCTTACAAGGAGGAAAATATGACACCAACGTCGTCCCATTTTCTTCGTTCTCTTTA
>NC_051410.1:11641285-11642615 GCF_015228065.2 Penaeus monodon
CAATGAGTAAGTGGGAAGGAAAGGTGGGAAAAAGGGAGAAAGTCGGAGAGGGTAGATAGAGAACTTGGTGGGAGAAAAGGAAAATGAGGAGGAGAAAAGAAGAGGAAGAAAAAGAAGAAAAGATAGAAGAATGAAATTATGAATGAGAGGGAGAGGGAGAAGGAAACAAGAGGAACGAGAAGAAGATGAGAAAGAGGAAAAGAAGAGGAAGTAGGAAGAGAAGGAAGGGAGAGAGGAGGAGAAGAAAAATTAGGACGACAAGTTTTACAAGACAGAGGAAAGGAGAGAGGGCGGAGAGGAAGAGTTGGAAGTGGAGGGAGAGAGGGAAGTAGGTGCAAGAAGTGGAAGAAAAGAAGAGACATTTAAAAGTAATATCAAGGGTGTCTCGAAGAATTCCTGAGAGAGAAAGAGGGAGGATAAACGTGAGGAGAAATGCGTAATTTATGAAGAGGGAAGAAGAGAGATAAAGAGAAAGGACATGGAATAAGAGAAATTAGACGTGTCGCAAAAGAAAAATGTAAAGAAAGAAAGGAGGGGGATAAGTATGCATTTAAGAATAAAGAGAAGAAAAAAGTTAAATAAAAATGTACAGAAGTTATATATGCAAATTAATAACTTCACAAAGCAAGAGATTACATTTCTTTCTTTCCGAAGTCATCTTTTGTGAAGTTATTTTTTCTATACCTTCTCAACATTCGTTACAATAAGCCCTATTCACCGAGGCTAGAAAAACAGAAACAATGATAACAAAAGAACAACGTAAGGGAGGATCCTAAAGTTTAGAAATAATTATGAAAAACTGGTTAATAAAATCATTCGTCTCTGCCACTTAGCCATCTTTAATTCTAAAAAGAAACGAGTAATTGTAATGTTACATTCCTATAATCTGTTTCTACCATTCTTTTGACAAGGAAGTAACTCTCCTGACATGAAGATGAATAAGAAAAAATAGACGATACAAATATCATTTCCCTGTTTTCTCGCAATCTCACATATTATCATCATCCCTGCTGTAACGGAAGTAGAAGTAAGCGTAATAACAGTACATTACATGTTGAGGTTAATGATGATATCAGCTAATCATTCAACCACACAAAATCAACAATATCTATGATAATAAACCAAATAAAAATATTAACAATAACACTGATAACAACACTCTTGAAATGAAAATGCTGCATAGTCCCGTTGCAAATAAATTCTTGGAAGAATAGATGCTACAAATCACAGAAACGCCAAACTTTTTTTCCTCGAGAAAGACTGATGTCATTTTGATAACATACAAGTTACCACTGACGAAGGCATCGATCAATGCCAGTCTGATTAAAAA
>NC_051410.1:11643915-11644592 GCF_015228065.2 Penaeus monodon
CATTCTTCCCTTCACTCTTCCCCTTCTTTCTCCTTTCCTGGGAGTCGCCACACCATAACGGAGCGAAGTTACAGCACACCCATTTTGACAACTCATTGATGTGGCCAGAGAATGAATGGGAGAACCCCACTGACCAGTATCTGTCCACCCATGAAAAGGATGGGCCGACGACTGAAATAGTTCGACACTGCTCGGAAATTATTATCGCTTACAAAGCCCAGAATTCTTGGGTGTTTGTTTAATCTTTGGATAACTTGAGATACGTCGTTGCTGTTTTTTTCGTCTCGATTTCGTAGGGTTTAGGCGCTGAGGATCTTAAACTTTTGGAGATTTGCAGGAATGGTTTAATCACTCTCTTTTTCTTTCATTATTTTTGTGTCTGAGCATATTTGGCTGTCGGTCTCCCCTACTTCCTCTGTCTCCGTTGCAAGTTTCCACTTTCAATCCTCGCCCTTACCCATTCTTACGATACGTCACGACTTTGTAAAACCAGGAGAAACATTTTTTTTCCTTTCTCTCTTCGCGAAACAAATATCTTTCCTCACGTAACATCGAACTTCCAAATACGGTAGTACGAAGTTAATGTATATGGCACGCCCTCGTGACCCGCCCTCTCGCCGTAACTTCTGGCGCCTTTCGTTCTATTTCTCTACCTTCTCTTTCTTACTTTCGCTCTG
>NC_051410.1:11644652-11645027 GCF_015228065.2 Penaeus monodon
TTCTCTATACCCTATTCATTTTCTTCGTTCAATCATTTCAGTCATCGGCTCTCTTCTACCTATTTTTGCATCAGTCCGTTCGGCACTCGCACTGCCTTTTCTTTCATTAGAAAAATTCTTTCCCTCCTTCCTTTTCTTTTTTTCATATACCTCGTTTCCTTTTTCTTTGAAGCGTTCTCTTCTCCTATCTTGCATATCACCTTACCCGGCCTTTCCTTTTCTTTTCCATCCTTTTTTCCTTTTCCTGAAATATCCACCGCATTTCACTCACTCTCTCTTTTCCTCCTCTGCCCAGCTTCTCTTAACCCTATTCACACCTTCTATCCTTTCCCCTTCACTTTCTTTCTTTTTTCCTCTACCCTTTCCCCATAACAC
>NC_051410.1:11645061-11645371 GCF_015228065.2 Penaeus monodon
CGTTTCTCTGCCCCCTGAAAATTCTCTATCCTTTCCCTAAAACCTTTCTTCACACACCCTCAATTCCTATTCTCTTTCTTTAAAACATTTCCCACTTCCCTCCTTCTTTCCTCTTTTCCTCCTTCCTTTCTCTCTCTTTTCAAGACGATCACGCGCGCGCACACGCAGTATCCCGGCGTCGACGTCTCCCATTATTGGCGCTGTTAGATCGGGTCGCGTAAGCTCGGAAATCCAGCGGCGTCGGTGAACGCGAGTAGAATGTTTCGTCCGTGTAAGACTTCCATTGCTTCTTGAAGAAATCTGGGTAAAA
>NC_051410.1:11645562-11645679 GCF_015228065.2 Penaeus monodon
CCGGTTTTGGGTATGTTGGTGATAGCGGGGTATAGGGATTAGAGTTAAGATGGTGATAGGAAATGGAGGAAAGGTAATGAGAAAACTTGGTGGAGGAGATGGAATGTAGGGGTTAGG
>NC_051410.1:11645896-11646532 GCF_015228065.2 Penaeus monodon
ATTGGTGTAACCGAACATTTTTTCCGTGGCTAAGATTTCGAGATGTAAGTTAATGTAGTAATATATCTGAGAGAAAAAGGCGAGGATGTGAACCAGACTGAACCGGGATTAAAGGGGATTTGGCTTATAGAGGAAAGTCTCACATAAGTCTCTTATAATAAACTAATTTCAGGAACCAACTGTGATGCTGAATATAAGATAAGGGATGAATATGCTTCGAGATGAAATGAAACACAAGAATGATAAGTCTAGTCTGACTAAAACGTTGAATTTCATATTTTCGTTTACAATATTGCATTTATGTTTGTGTTCATGACGATATTGCAAAATATGCAATACAAACAAGAGTACAAAGAAAGGATAAGCAAAGGATATTGCACAGAGATCAGTTTCCCAGTACGATAATTTTGATGGAGCACGCGCTGTTATCAACACTTTTTACTATTCTTCAAAACATATATGAATCTGCATATATATGATCTGTGATGCATATGCGCTGAATATTTCAGTCTCAAGTTTAACTGGCTAAGTGAGAACTCCCGTGACGTTAGTTTGTGGAAAACAGAAGCTTAGAAAGAAAAAAAAATGATTTTGTATTATCTGGACCACTGTCCGTTAGCAAGTGATAGGGAGAGA
>NC_051410.1:11646564-11646707 GCF_015228065.2 Penaeus monodon
CCTGCAGCGGAAGTTACGATTTGCGTTTTACCAAATGTTCTGGAAAATCACAAATTATTAATCAGGAGAAACTAAAGGCATCCATAGACACATAACACAACGGGCCATAATTACTGCAATTATGGTGACAGATGGAGAGTGTA
>NC_051410.1:11647100-11647615 GCF_015228065.2 Penaeus monodon
GGGAGGGAGAGAAAAAAACAAACCAAGACCGCGAAAGGAAGTCAAGAAGAGACGTCGGTTAGACATGCATGAATAATAAAACGAAATAAAAGAGAAGCGGCAGTGATTTGGAATACAAATAGGGATGAATAAGCAATGCAAGTGCCGAAGATACAGACCTGAAGGGAGAGCAACGCAGGGACACACACAAACCAAAGGGAGCGACGGGAGAGAGAAGTGAGAGACGTGAGAGGGAAGGGAAGAAGAAGGTAAATAGGAGAACCGTATTCAGCCAAGTACTGTCTATATTTGTAGGGAGAGGGTAGGAGTAGGGTGTACGTGGGAAAAGGGATGTTGTGTGATGGGGGATATATATATATTGCGCGCGCGCGCATGTGCGGTTTTCATGTACGAAGAATAGAGTGGATAGGTCATTCCATCGCTAGGATGTCTTTCGCAAATGCATGTATCACAAATGAGATCAAAATAAAACAACAAAAATATCATGAAGAATAGTAAAAAAAACAAAATAGACA
>NC_051410.1:11647648-11647819 GCF_015228065.2 Penaeus monodon
CAAGTAAATAGAAATACTATGAATGAATTAATTACTCATTTAATTTCAGCCGCACATGCTGTCATCCTGATGAATGGGATACGAAGCAACAGCGGCCTTAACCTGCGTTTCGGAATCGTGAGCAACCGGAGGAAATGACAGGGATGAATGCCAATGAGGAAATTCTGTGCT
>NC_051410.1:11648088-11648210 GCF_015228065.2 Penaeus monodon
TAAAGCGTGTCAGATATGCCTAAGCAATCTATGGTGAAATGAATATTAATGTGATGCTATGATAGGGGTTGTAAAAGTTGGGATAAAAGTGTCAGTGACGATGATGATAACTGTTCCGAAAG
>NC_051410.1:11648280-11648402 GCF_015228065.2 Penaeus monodon
CATAAAAAGTAAGTGAAATAGAAGAAATAGATAGACACACACACGCGCGCGCGGTCACTCGCACTAAGGGACAATCCATTAAACATAAAACAATTTGGTGACCAACATAAGAAATAGGGAGT
>NC_051410.1:11648436-11648507 GCF_015228065.2 Penaeus monodon
CGTTTCCACGAATAGACAGCGGTCTCAAAGAGATGGATGGGCAAGACGATTGAAGGGAGAAACAAAAAGGA
>NC_051410.1:11648556-11649132 GCF_015228065.2 Penaeus monodon
AGTAAAATACCACAATCAGCAAATTAAAGAGCATTAAAAAAAGATAACAATAATAAAAAAAGAGCAAATAAACTAAACCAAAAACACACCAGCAAACACAAACCCGAAACGAGAGGAAGGGAGAGCGTACATAGCAGCAGCGAGCGAGCAAGAAGCCGCTCATCGAGGTGCATTCCCGGTTGACGATGATCTGCAAGGACTCGCAACACAAATGGCAAGTCGAGCGCTAGCCACATGCATAACCCGCCGGAAATTGGAACAGAGGACAGAATAGGATAAGAGAGGTTAGTGGATTTTCCTTCTACGCGGAAGAGTTAAAGGACAGTGAACGGGAAGGGAAAAATTGTACACTCGAAGCATTTTTTTTCTGTGCGTTTCAATTAAAATCTCTCTAACAGGATTTCATTCACATTTCTCGCTTTTGCTTTTTGGTATGCATCTTATCAACATTTTTGTTCACATTTTTATTCGTACTGTATAATTCTTTATTATATGTAATACTCTATATCAATCATATGTTAAATCTTACCACATAATCAAAACTAATTGTCCTATACGGTGCATTAACTAATGTAT
>NC_051410.1:11649445-11650591 GCF_015228065.2 Penaeus monodon
ATCAATAACAAGAGGCGTTCGTGCGCATAATTCCACCCACCTCTCTCGAAAAGACGCCCGAACGCCCAAAACGCATGCGCCAAGTCTCAGAGCCCCGTATTTCGCAGGTCGTGTCAGGAAGCTGCACGCACTTCTGATCTCGTGCTTGAGTTGAGGCTGATTGTCGTCGACTGTCGTAATTTCTCGAGTTACGGGGGCTCTGGGTGGGGGTGTTGCAGAAGTGGTTGGGGGAAGGGGGGGGCTGTGTGTGTGTGCTCGTGTACGGTGGTTTGTGTTGGATGTGGATAAAGGGAAAGGCGCTGTTTCTATGTATTTGTGTATGTGGGTGTGGGAGGAGCCCTGTGTGTATTTCTGTGAGTGGGTTGGGTGGGTGAGGATGAGGAGGGTGGATTGGTTTGCCTGTGTGTATGTTAATTCTGTGTAGTTGTGTGACTGTCTGTGCGTTTGAGAATGAGTATGGACGATTTTGTGCGTACTTGTTTGTGTGCGCGCGTGTGTTAGGGTGCGTAGGTGAGGAGAGGGGCGTGGCTGTTGGTAGACGCTTGTGCGCGGGATGGGTTATGGTTGAAGGCGGTTGGCTGGAGCAGATGAGGAGGTAAGTGTGTAGTCTATGTGTATGTGTATGACTGTGGTTCTCCTTATGATTTCAGTGACGAAAATGTAAAGGGTACTAAAAGATCACTCCCTTGGCAATGACGCGATCTTTTAATTCAAAGAGAGGGAGAAAAAGTCGAAACAGCATTTTGCAGCTACCTTCCACGTCACCTGTCACATGCAGCAAAGCGGTCTTCGTCAGAGGGAGGAGGGAAGGGGAGGGGCGTATTTTGCCAACAGAAATTCTGATTGATAAGCAAAGCGCTTTGTTTAATAAAATTGTGAAGGTAGGTCTGCCCTGCTCTGACGAGTTGATAACCTGTGCGATTTAATAAAATTGTAAAATAGGCTCATGGACCTCGACTTTTCTGACATGCTTGTTTACTTTTTTGGATCTGCCAAAGGCAAAAACTGCTTACTGGTGATTCTGGTCTACGTAAAAGAGTTCGTGGATGATAAAATGGTAGGAAAAGAGATGGAAAAAAACGTCATAACACGAATGACGGAGAAAAGAGATGAATGCAAGTAAGTGTGGAAGCAAATGATACACAT
>NC_051410.1:11650815-11652313 GCF_015228065.2 Penaeus monodon
AAATTATAAGTATTTTTTCTGTCTTTCTCAGAATATTATTTATACTGTATTGATTTTGCCAGATATCATCACTAAAAAAATCTACCCTCAAATGAAAAGAGTATAATGATTCAATATATTAATATACCTTATAGTGGCACTCACATATACATAGTATCAAGTATTCAAATATACCGTATGCATATACAAACAAACGGTAAATATATTTTAGTAAACATTTTTCCAAGACTGCTCACCCTCGGGAGTGAATTTCCTGTCATTAACGCGAATTCTCAAGCCTACCACCTCATCACAAAAAAAAGTGAAGTTGGAGATGTAAACTTTTTTTTTTTTTCAAAACTGAGCTGAAATGCAACACCGGATTTGACTTCCAACTTTGATTTAACTCTTGTGGGACAAGAGGGATCATTTTCTTTCCGTTTATTGTCTTCATTGATTAGTTTCTTTTTCGCTTAGAGGTTGAAAAATGTATAGAAGTTATTCAGTATATATACAAATATATATACTTTTTTTTACCAGACATGATGTATAAAGAAATTAGACTTAAACGAAATTCTGACACACGGAAATTGGGAATACGGTAATTATCGATTCATTGCAATATAAATTACATCTAAAACGAAGGGAAACTCGTAGATATATCTTCTTTACACTGTCCTTTTCAAAATCATATTCTTATCTGAATCCTCCGTCAAAACAGCATGGCTTGTTTACACCGTCTCCTGGATAAAGCTGAGGCGACGGTTCACAGGCGTAAAGTAAATTCAAAGAGTTTCGCGACTAAGCCTTCCATTCTTCTAGTGTAAAAATAAACATGTAAAGATATAATGTTTAGAGACTAGAAGGAAATTCCATTACGCATAGTGCCAAGTGAGGAGCGGGAGGAGCGGAAACATGGGGGGGGGGGGGACTACTCTTATATACATACTATCCTACACTCATACACAAACGCACACGCACTCACTACACACTGTTCTTCCATTTTTCACTCAGTCTCCCCTCTTTTTCTCATTCGTCTGTTTATTTTGGGCTTTTCTGTTTCTCAGTTTCAGTTTTACTCTTTATGTATGGATGTACTTACCTATCTTTATACCTGTCTGTATTCTGTCTCTTACACTTTTTCTCTTTCTCTCTGTCCCTCTTTCTCCCTTTGTCTATCGTTCTTTTCTCATTCTCTCTCTCTCTCAGTCTTGCTTTGTCTTTGTCCGCCCTCCCTCCCCCTTTCTCACCACGAAATCAAATTCCACCAGACAAGCGGTCTGCTCTTGTTTCAGCACAATCCTTTAGTTTCGTTAGTATGGCAAACATGCACATCGAACTAAGTAAAAGTTTTTTTTTTCTATTCGGATATTTCATGTTCAGTGAAAGGTACAGATATCGATGGAAATATTTTTAAAAGTAAAATGGGGAAAACATATACAAAGGCCTTTAGAGTTGATACAAATAGCATACAATAAACTGCTTGGCACTCTATCACTGAAACAATTCATCTGCCGGG
>NC_051410.1:11652657-11652805 GCF_015228065.2 Penaeus monodon
TCAGAAAGACTAGTCTTTCTTTAAAGAATTCTTCACCCATAGTTTCATAGGATATTCTGGTTCTGTCCTCATCAATATCCCATCCATTGGCAAGGCGCCAAATGCAGTTCCATTCTGCTGGTCACTGCAAGCGGATACCAGAGTACTG
>NC_051410.1:11653232-11653456 GCF_015228065.2 Penaeus monodon
CTTCTCACAGGCAATGGTATTTATAAAGATTAGATTGCCCGACCGCAGACGCTAGCCACGAAATTGGCCGTTTAAGACACTGATAAATCTCAGCGTTCTGTAAATCGAAATAATATATCCCCCTAAATTGGCGACGGTGTCCAAGGAATCCGATATTGAATTCCAATCCCAATTGTTTTAAAATCTGATCAGTGCACACCGAAAACAATGTAGCATAGCCCTTA
>NC_051410.1:11653498-11653618 GCF_015228065.2 Penaeus monodon
CCTTTCCCTTTCCCTATTTAATATATGTGTGGTCTTGTTGGGAAAAAGGATGCATGCGGCCAGGACGTGATATATTATTTTCACTCTCTTTCTACATATCTAGCTCTCTCTATATATTCA
>NC_051410.1:11653943-11654062 GCF_015228065.2 Penaeus monodon
TATATTATATTTATTTCAAGAACACAGAGCAAACAAACAACGATTATAAACAGCGTCGACTTAACAACCGATGATGATTGTATGAGTGTCTCTCTTGTCACGACAAGACGATCCGGTTA
>NC_051410.1:11655834-11656303 GCF_015228065.2 Penaeus monodon
TTTCTTTTATTTCATCTTTGTAATGTTCTCACACTTGTCTTTATCGTTTCCGCTCCTTCGCCTCCCGCATTCCAAGCGCCTCCCTCCCAACCCTCTCATTATTCCACGTCCTTATGAGACTCCTTGGTTTCCCTCGCCAGCACCTCAAAGCCCTTTCTTCCTTCGCCAAATGTCACGCCTAAACGCTTCAAGACGATAATTAAGATTTCTTTCCTTTCTCTTTTCCCTTTTTTATGTTTTATTTTGTTTTTGTTACATTTATTTGTTTAATCATGTATCATTATATCTAACTAGGAGAGGAGCTCTTTGTTTCTTCTTTTTTTGTGTATATATTTTCGTTTTTTTCGGCTCCTCCCCATTCCCGATTTTGGTGTGTTTTATGGCCCCCTCGAGGCGTAAATTCTAATCTGCTTTCCATGTTACAATTAGCATCTTAGAAAACTTTTTTCCATGATGCGCTGTACGACTG
>NC_051410.1:11656683-11656928 GCF_015228065.2 Penaeus monodon
CTCGGTCTCCCACCCTGTCCCGTATCTTATGACCCCATTCACCAATTCTTGCCCCGCTGCGGCACTTATCGAAATACCATCAGCAAAAATATACAGTCTTCACATCTGTCCTCTTCATCACTACACCCGAAAGAGTCCTGCCTTAAATTCCGATTTAACTACAGTTCACATTTGCTTTAATGCCACTTTGATTATTATTGGCCTTGACCGACAGAAAATACAAACAGTATGTATTTGTTATTTCT
>NC_051410.1:11657152-11657420 GCF_015228065.2 Penaeus monodon
TCTCCCATTTGACTATCATGTATGCCCCATTTTGGAAAAAGATGACAGAAAAAAATATCCCTAAAAGTACTCCAGTGAATGGCGTATCAGGATCAATAAACAGGATTACAGCTTCCTGAACTCTCTCTGAAGGAGCATCTGATGTCGTTTCCTCCAAGACCACGGTAACTAAACTCCACGTTCATTCATCGTGCTATAAAACCGAAAGGCGTATTATGAACGATTCCCACTATCGTCCCAACATAAAAGGCACGATGGGAGAGTAGGC
>NC_051410.1:11658040-11659120 GCF_015228065.2 Penaeus monodon
CGAACAGAGAGGCAGACGGGGAGACGGGGGGGGGGGGGCAGAGAGAGAGATAGGAAGGAGAAAAATTGCTGGAAAAAGGTTGGAAATTGCAAATGGTGTCATGAAGTCTTCTCGTAATATGGGATCATTTACTAATTATATACTTTTTTTCAATTTCGTCATCAAATTGTTTTCCATTTCATTTTTGTATTTTTTTTTGGGGGGGGGGCGGCGTATATAAAGCTACACCTTCTAATTATGAAGCGCATTTGGTTATAAACACATACAGTTTTTAAATATTTTTGTTTTGTATATGCATTCCAAAATATATTTCATTATCAGCGACAACCAATGCAACCTCCCTTTCTTTTTAGCAATCACATCTTATATCATTGTTATGTAGTTCGACCAATTCATACTAGGTAATTTTTACGTTATCTTTATTTACTTATTTAGGACAACTGGCCATCTCTTCTTTCCCCAGCAAATTAAGGAAATACCTCCTTATACGGCAAGGAATAATCTAACATAGTTTTTATCACTATGACTCTTCACATAAGTTATGCTTTTATTCCTCCACCCCCTCCAAGTACTTCCTGATCAAAATATGTTATGAAATTCCTGGATCTTAAGGAATACATAAATATCTCCTTGATAATCATAAAATCTTTATATAAGCAACTTCCTCCTCCCTCGGACCCTATGTCTGTGTTTCCAACCAAAGTAACTTTTCCGTTTCGTTGGAAGTACATAGATATCTCTTTGATAATCACAATATCTTCCCTTAAGCAACACCCCCTCCCCTGCCCTGAACGTCTCCGTCTCCCCATCAAAATATGTAACCATCCCCTTGTATCAGCCTGGCCATCCCGCTGCCATTCACGTCTCAATGGTAGCTGGGGAAGACAGTTTACCAATAGCGGGGTGTTTTAGCGCAAGGGCGAGGCAAGGTGGAGGAGCACTCAACTCATGGCACGGAGCCATAAATATTTGCTGAGCTATAACCTGCCTATATCGTGTGTTGAAGTCGCAGAGGATTTTATGCCGTTGAGCCTACTAAAATTTCCTTCCTGCGATGCTCTTTATGTTTGTGTTTGATGT
>NC_051410.1:11659233-11659669 GCF_015228065.2 Penaeus monodon
CAAAATGGGGATATATTTGACTTTTCATATATCGAGTGTACGCATAACTTTTTGACTTTAGTACCAACACTTCCACAAATATTTAACTCACAAAATATGTTATGCAAAACCGAATGAACCATCAACCTAAAACCTAGTTACTGTAATAGGTCTCCCCATGTACTATCAATCAGCTGTCACCATTAACCAACAGTAGTCCGCCCTAAAACTCAAACAAGGAAAAATAACCCAGTGCCATAAATGTTTGGGCGGAAATCCAACCTTGTTTATACTGAATGTAAGATTGGACGTGCAACTTGTGCTGTGTAATCTGAAACCCAGTAATTGTCAGCTTACTACATTGCGTAAATTTCAAACCTGTAATTCCATATACTCTCAACATCAAGAAACGATAACTGCAAAAATCATGCAAATGTGATAACTCCTTTTTTTATTT
>NC_051410.1:11659736-11660877 GCF_015228065.2 Penaeus monodon
GGCAGTGCCATCAGTAACTCACCCGCCATTGGATACTTTACTGGCACCGTCTAGACGGGTCTGCTCTACGCCAAAAGAAATATCCACCGGCGGCGCCATCAAAAAGCAGATACAGGCAAAAGCTTTTGTACAACGCCTACCCCCTATTTCCCCTTCCCCTCTCCATCCCTCCTTCCCACCCACTTCCCCGCCAACCACATCTGGCGGACATGCTAAGTTGTGTTTGTATACAACACAAACATTAGTGAATGGAAAAGAGATACGTAGAAGAAACAAAGATAAAAGTAACAAAAAATTACTTTCTTATGATCCCATTTTTTCATTCACGTGTTTCCAGTTGCTTTGTACCACTTTTATAAACATACACACATCGATCTACACTAACTTACTTTGACACACCAACTGCCACACATCTAACACTATGATAGCACGGAGGCGAAAACCAAAGAAATCTTTTGAACTAATCCTTCTACTTTCTAATGATTCTAAGAGATACAAGAGCCATAAAACAGAACAAAAATGACACTACACATTAGGCATCTACCAAGTAAGGCCCCTGTAAAGAAAGTTAGCTAACGATGCTTAACATTAAGAGTCCTATAAACTACCTGTCACATGCTCCTTATTCTAAACACAGGGGGATGGGATGTTCAGTTACACGCATCCAATTAAAGCAAAATTTGTGCACATGAATAGACACAACATGTATGTACAATTTTTAATGGACTGGGATGCATTTTTTTTTGTTATCTGTTTAAATACCCAAAAATATATACAATGAAAATAATATATATATGTTTGAAATAAAATAGATGTGTAGCTTTATGTTGATTGACATTAAATTAATGTTTTTGATTACTGAAAACTTAGAAAATATCATTGACTCTACACTGTATATAAAAATGGATACCTAACACAAACCTAACTCGTATGTCATATAGCATATGATTTCAATGGACATGAAATATAGAATATGAGGTAATTAACACTAATTCAAAAGGCAAAGATGATAAAATTCTATATTCTTAATTTCATATTGATTTTTGTAGTCTTATAAGACCAGAACATTTACCCTGTTCAACAAATATGCAAATGCTTGAGCAAAATGTCTGCACATGCATTAATCATACCAGTTCCGGTA
>NC_051410.1:11661875-11662030 GCF_015228065.2 Penaeus monodon
GTTAATTAATTATCTTAATTCTCTGAGTCCATAATTCAAGTAATACCATTAGCACAAATTAGTTTAAAGGACTTAACTTGGTTCACACGTTCACAGTGATGTATTACCCTGAGGCGAGACACTTACCTGAAAGAAATAGAAGAAATTAGTAAATG
>NC_051410.1:11663644-11663850 GCF_015228065.2 Penaeus monodon
AGTTAGTGCTAGGAATAATGCATTTGGATTTAAAACAGTATCATTTATAATGTAATTGATGACGCTATTGCAACAAATACGATGGGATCTGTAATAATGTTAGAGTTTTAACCTGTAAAACTATTGCTAATACTAGGGGTATTAAGTAATGACGGACGTAATAAACACGCAGAGGTGACATTGACATCCAGTAAATGAAGATACTG
>NC_051410.1:11666195-11666669 GCF_015228065.2 Penaeus monodon
GTTGACACTACCACTAACAACAAAGAACTTTCCCCTTCAGGAATATGAAACCACTTTAGTCATCTGCCTGTTGACATTTCGTGACGTCATCGTTGTCGCACTTTTGACGTCAGAGAAGCAGAAACAAATCCCATAGGAATACTCTTTACTCATTTCATCTTCGCAGTGATCGATTGTTGTTTCTGAATTACTCTATACGTTGTTTTAATGGGACTGCGTATTCTAGTTTTACAAAAGGTATCAATAATAGTTCTATATATTCACTGACGTTTGCGGAAGTATGGATATGACAAGCCACATGACAACATAATTATTTCACATAATTATTATTACTATAATTAAATCATTAAAAACCTGTAACAATATAACGATAACAGAGTTCGACAGTTTTTACACCTGGACTCAAATATCGGTGGACTTTCCTGAGAAGAACCGTCTCGTGAAATAAGCACAGAGAGGATATCAAACTTCTCT
>NC_051410.1:11666701-11667264 GCF_015228065.2 Penaeus monodon
GGTTGACAAAATGCAAGATGTGAAACTGGACTCCATCCATAGAGTACCAGGTAAGACAAGAGGAACAACTAAACACGATGACATCCCATCTATCTCACGACTTACGGCAGAAGCTAGAGGTTTCCCTGGAAACAGGAGCACTGAACTGGTTTAAAAGAAAAATAAATCAAAACTAAGGGTTTTAGTCTTTTAAAAGCTAGAATTCACTGATGTTATAGCCCTTCGCCACGATTGTCTATTCATGATGAAATATCAGACATAAAAGCTCATATGATGGATGAATATTTCCATCACATTACAATACTGGTAATTATATTGTCATTAAAAAGCGAATCGTTGACCTATCAAACAGCTTGCTCATCAAATGAGGAAAGAGTTGAATTCACTGCTCGTTGATTCAGGACACGTGCGCAGAGAACTTTCTTCGACATCCGGTTCTTCGAACCTATCATCGGGGTTAACATCAGAGGCAGATCATAGACGAAGCAATAAAGAGAAGAAAACAGGGTGAACTCAGAAAGAATTAAAAACACAAATCACGTATTCATAAAATTATTATTTAT
>NC_051410.1:11667424-11667718 GCF_015228065.2 Penaeus monodon
ATTCAGGAATGGATCCTCAAGCGAAATTTCTCTGCGAAAGACTAGCTGAAGTCATGTCAGAGAAAAACATCTAAAGAACCATGTACATAGGCCTGATCTGCTCTGCTATGCTTAAGAGGAATCGATTATCAAGCCTCATGACTCCGTAGCGAATGCTGAACTGTATAAAAACACGGCTGAGTGAGTAAAAATAGTGTGGTATATAATGTAATATGCATAATCTATTTCAAGTAACAAATGTAAGAACAGGCATGGTTATAAAGAGGGAACTGGAAGCAACTTACAGAATAAAGC
>NC_051410.1:11668105-11668199 GCF_015228065.2 Penaeus monodon
TGAAAAACTAACACACTGTGATTACATCTCGGCATCTGAGATTATCAGTGGTATTTTTGGCATTTTGAAGTGATCAACGTATCATATCAACCCA
>NC_051410.1:11669114-11669394 GCF_015228065.2 Penaeus monodon
AGAACATGATATTTCACTTACACCACTGTAGTTTGAGCTTTCCCTTTGACATCTATTTGCTATTAGGGGAGAAACTGTAGTAAATCATTGAGCACCTCATATAATCCCAAAATCAATTATATATAAAGTTATTGCGAGGAAAACATTTCCCTGGCCTAAAAACACTAACTGGCACCGTTTGCGCCTTCTCATAACTAAGATTGGAAAAAAATGTATTTATTTTTAATCTGACGACTCACTTCATTATTCCCTTTTATGTTAAGATTATTAACAAGGAAAC
>NC_051410.1:11669561-11669690 GCF_015228065.2 Penaeus monodon
TTTTTAAACAAGGAAACACACGATGCAAAATCATGCTTACGGCCATCGTGTAAAATAGGAATACAACTCCATTTCTACGTATGAAGAAAGATAAGCTAGATAATAACTAGCCAAAAACTTTTTATCCCG
>NC_051410.1:11669775-11670105 GCF_015228065.2 Penaeus monodon
ACCAGATTTACCAGATAAATGTACTCGGAATGTAAATGTACTAGATTCTCAAGCCAGACTCTGGAGTAAACATTTTTTAAGAGAAAATAAATAAATAGAAAAATAGTGTGTATGGCACAAAAAAGGAAAAAGGAAGAAGAAAAAGCGAGGCATGTAAACAAATATTTAGTGTCAGCTGATTTGCATAAAAAAGAGAAGGAGAATCGGAGTACTTCAATCATAGGTGAGTTGCCAGTTTTTCCTTTTCTGAGAATGGGCGTACTACAGTTTCAATTGCATCCGTCATTTAGAACAGACGAAAGAAAGACACACGCGTGTGCGTACATCACC
>NC_051410.1:11670326-11670550 GCF_015228065.2 Penaeus monodon
CGAAGCGAAGTTCAAACCTCCTGAGAACTACAAGAGGATAAGACGTCTCTTAAACCGAGATGAATGGCAGCGATTCCTCATAAGGACTTAGCCAGCAGACAAGCTATTATAAGCCCACGTGGCCTAGAGACTTGAAAACGGAGAAAGTGAGAAATCCAAAGGAGAGGGAAAGTGCTTTTCGAAAGTGAATATCGCATAAATGCAGATTTAGTGTTTGGAAAAAT
>NC_051410.1:11670730-11671311 GCF_015228065.2 Penaeus monodon
AGGCGGATTATCTGCTAAGTAGGTTCTTATATATCATCGGATCAAGACACTTCTCTCTTCTGCGCACGTGAGTCACGTGTTTTAGGGGTCTGTGACCATGTGTGTGACGCTTGGTGTGTAAATTGCGTTTCTGTTTTTAAGTCTCTAAATGCGCATGTACAATTGGTCTCGTATACAACTGCATAAATAAATCTCATGTTTCTTACAAGTGCTATAAGTATAAGTATAGGACAAAATTTATCGTAAACTGCAGAGGAACATTAAGGAGAATTACAATTCTCACAATGTTTGGGGAAGGCGATTAGGGGATATTCTAGCTGAGCATTTGCATACATATAATGTGGTTATAAGAAACTTTAGCCCCTTCCTCGTCACTCACTTGTTAAATGTCTAAGTTTTGGGGGAAAGACTTAAAAATACGAAACTAGGATATCAGCCAAATAATATTATATTTTATTTTTTGCATATATCTAAAAAAGGTGAAGATAACGGCCGATATTCTTTATCGACTGAGACGAAAAGCCTCCGGAGATGCTTACATGATATTCCTTTTTCACGACTTGGACGACAGACAAGGAACG
>NC_051410.1:11671488-11671696 GCF_015228065.2 Penaeus monodon
TCTCCCCTTATACATTCCAAGTCGAAATATTAAAACTCTCCCCAAAATTACCATCAAAACCGGTAAAAAAAAGACAACCTATCGGCAAATCGGCAGCCTGAAAGCGCGCCAGCCCTTCCTCCCGGCCTCGTAGCCTCGCCGCTCGTCCCGACCTCCTCAAGTGGAGTATGAAATCAGCGGGACCTGAAGTCATCCTCACATCCTGAAG
>NC_051410.1:11672440-11672818 GCF_015228065.2 Penaeus monodon
TGTCCTTCCGTGCTCGCCTATTAACCTCATTTTCCATATCACTGGCCTTCTCCCCTTAATCCCATTAACCTATTTCGTATTTTTTTGGCCTGACCTCATCCATCTCTGACGCTCGTATATCATTCTTTCGCTTCTTCTTTGCCTCTTCGCCCATTGCCCGGTTTCCCTTCTCTGAGTGTTTTGTTGCCCCGAGTGTACTCTGTCTGGAAGCCGTTATTTTGCGATTTAAGCGTTTAGGGGTAGGGAAAAAAGAATAAAAAAATTATACTCAACTAACCCGCAAAATTGCGGCGTTACTGCAGTACTGTAATAAGATTTTTTTCTTTTTGTCTTCTCCTCTCTCTTTTTCTCTTCACCTCACTTTTCCCTTTTTCCTTC
>NC_051410.1:11673028-11673442 GCF_015228065.2 Penaeus monodon
ATTTCCTCTCCTTCTTTCCATTTCGATCGTTCCACACGCATGACCGATCAGCCAAGACCAAGACATTTATCATTAGACGGTGGACGTCTGCTTCACCAAAAGAACAAAATTGCCTAGACCAATATCAAGAACATCCATTTCTACGAATCTGTTAAAAAGATATATGGATAAAAATGGAAACAAACACAAATAAAATGTATAAAATAATGAATAAACAACAATACAAATCTGATTAAATTCCGCATGGCGAAGGTCGCCCTCCAGGTGTCGAGGAAGGCCGTTTCGATTTTATATTGTGATTGAAAGGAAGGAACAAGATCGCGATCGCCTGAAATGTGTGGCTTCCAAAAATTGGGTACGTGATCGGCCCTACCGCTACAACTTGGGAGGGGACGAGAAAAAACCACAGGCATC
>NC_051410.1:11673716-11673860 GCF_015228065.2 Penaeus monodon
TCTTAGATCACAAGAAGCAACAAGTAAGGATCAGAAATTCCTTGTCTTAATTGAAAAGCAATTGAAGAGACTCGTAATGGCTTAAGCTTTATCAGCGAACGAATTGGCTCTTGAAATATTCATTAGCCGGGAGGCAGAAGCGTG
>NC_051410.1:11673919-11674046 GCF_015228065.2 Penaeus monodon
AAGGAAGATAAGACAGGAAGAATAATTAAAAAAAAATATCAGACATTACTATCAGAACAAAGAAGACCTTTGGTGAGGAAGTTTTTACCCGAAAAAATAAGAGTTAGATCTGGAAATGCTAATGGAC
>NC_051410.1:11674077-11674142 GCF_015228065.2 Penaeus monodon
CATCGATTAACCATTAATTCGGAGTAACCAATGTAAAATATTCGCTATTTTTTGTCGAAAGCCTA
>NC_051410.1:11675252-11675940 GCF_015228065.2 Penaeus monodon
TGCTCTCATTTCACTCGCGCACTTGCTCTCCCTCTCAGTTTCTCTCTCTCATTCTCGCATTTCTCCTTAATCCTCTCCAGTTCCCCGTCGCCTTTCCCTCCCCCTCTCTTCACATCCTTCCCCCTTCTCCTCCCTTATCCTTCCTTCTTCTCTCCCTCTATTTCCACACCTCAAAAAAAGGAAAGAAAAAAAAAGCATTCTACTCTTTAGAGAAGGAAGAAGCTACTCCCTTGATGATAAAAGTTTTTAATGACCTGAAAGGCATAAGACGTTACCATCAGCCCGATACCGAAGATTAATTAGAAGGACTGTCGCCTCTCGGAAAACAATTTTTTTTTTTACTATTTATGTTATTTTTCGATTCAAATAGATAATTTTCTCTAATTATTATAAATGTTATTAATTATATCACTATAATGACAATTATTGTTAGCATTATTAAAATCAATAATTACGTTATTATCATTATCTTTACCTTTATCATTATTGTCTATGGTGTTCTGCTTATCAGTGTTAATATCATTATTTTTGTCCCTGTCCCTTTTATTTTAGATTTGGTCAAGTTCTCGGCCTATTTCGGTCTGCAATGATAAATCGGCAAAGTTTGGTATCTCGTAGCTTCTTAATCGTTTTCTTTAGTTTTCTTTTATTACACTTCGTTCATATAGCAGTTCGAGCAAACAAACGC
>NC_051410.1:11676174-11676245 GCF_015228065.2 Penaeus monodon
GTTCTCCCCTTCTCTCAAGTTCTCCCTTCTCTCAAATTCCCTCATTCTCTTTCGTTCTCCCCCCCCCCCCT
>NC_051410.1:11676388-11676499 GCF_015228065.2 Penaeus monodon
TACGAAAACATATTCGTCACTATTATCATTAGGGTCTACATTATTACTGGGATATTAACTGCTGTTTTTCTCACTAAATGTTATTTCCTTAAATTTCACCACCTAACATCG
>NC_051410.1:11677383-11677713 GCF_015228065.2 Penaeus monodon
GGTCTTATCTTAATGCAGAAACTATAAAACCTCCCTATGTCAATCTCGACTGTCATCTATCCACTGGAGAACTAACATGTTTTATTATCAGACAGAATAAAAACAGAGTAGTTTCTTCTGGTCTACGCAAAGAAAACGTACAAAAGTATTCATGGCCAACGTTCTGGACCGTGCTTTGAACCGGAAGGCTTTTAGCAATGACAACGTTTTCTGGATTTTCGCTTGTCAGCTGACGACCACATGTCAACAATCGACAGTCATTGATTCTGTTTGTCTTTGACTCTTTGATGCTTTTATTTTTCCCCTTTTTTATTGGCTGGCGTTTTGTTT
>NC_051410.1:11677926-11678693 GCF_015228065.2 Penaeus monodon
AGGGAAGAGACGGATATATCAATTGGCAGAGCGAAAGCGAGACACAGCGAAAATGCATTCACAGATAGCTAGAAGCAACGAGAGAAAGATCATGAAAGACATAAAGAAGCCAGGTAGCCAACTATTCACTTCCAGGCATAAGTGGCTTCAAGACCAGCAAAGTTCAAAGGTTGAAAATGCCATCTGCAGTGAGTCGCGTCAAAGGGTAAAGTTAATCAAGTTCGGTAATACAACACATCAACACAAAGGTCATTTGCAATCAGAGGTCATCATAAAACCTGATGTGTCAAGTTTGAAAAATTAAATGGATATCACTTCAGAGGAACATTTATAAAAAGTGAGCTGATAACTATAACACACTTTTTAGTGCCCACGGATTTTCTTAGCTTCCATAATTCTCAGGGATAAATATTGATAATGGACTTCACTTATCTATTATATGGTTACTATAATATGGCGTGTTTGAGCATAAACACACATTGCATTATCTTTATATACATAATCCGTGTGTCCTGCTGATTCTCCCTACAAAAGGGCTTGTGATTAAATACTGCTGGAATTTCGGATAAGAGATATATCTAACTGCATCTCATTTTGTCAATCTCGCCTTTTCCCGTTGTTCAGTTACTCATCATCTTTATTCACCTCTGTAATAATTTTCTCCTTTGCTTGAGGACATTCCCGTGCAGTCATGTTAACCTTTCCGTAGTTAAGTACTGCCTCTCTCCTGTAGATTGAATGCCTGGGCGTTGGGATATATCTCCCGA
>NC_051410.1:11678963-11679325 GCF_015228065.2 Penaeus monodon
TTTCCTACTTCCCTCCCAAAAAACCTATCCACAGCCTCTCTCTCCCCCATCGAAACCAAAACAAAAGACAGATGAACTGCGCACTCACACCGAACTTGACCCGATTCCCACCGCAAAACTTTTCGGTCTCACGCCATCAGCCAATCTGACTTCCCGGCAAGATGCGTTCATCACAGCTTGGCCACGTGAGCGAGCAAGATTCTCCCGAGGATTCGAACTCCTTCTTCTTGATTGACTTTCGGGAAGAAATCGGCGATCAGGAACCACTCGCTCATCCGCACTTGGAGGTTTCATCCGTCGGATGAAGGATCGGTAAATATTACGTGTGATTAATGGCATTTATTTTGCAGTCTGTTTGGTTT
>NC_051410.1:11679565-11680177 GCF_015228065.2 Penaeus monodon
GTTCTGGCTCGATGTCTTATTTTCTATTGCTCTGCTACGCACTCTTAAAATGCACGACAGTACGGTCTTTTCAACAATCAAAATATATAAATTCTAATAAAGATCAATATGGACGAAAAAGAAGTATGAATTGAAAACAAGAACATTAACTTAAGAGAAAAAATGACATTAAGATTACAGTTTATTTGACGTATCATTAATCTATTAACGAAATTAGTTAATTCTAAAGGATGCCGCATCAATATTCCCTCCAGCTCCTTTAATGGTACAAAGCGATAAAAATATCATAATCCTTTATACAAAATAAAGAAAAGTATATGGAAAATAATACAGTATGTCACAGTCAACAATAACAAAACATCAAATGAAGATATCCTATCATGCTTTAGTTTTGAGTATAAGTATCACAGCATATTGCCATACAGAATATAATCATTAACATCATAATGATATTAGAAGTGACGCTGATGAACAACGGTGACAAAAACTATGCTCTAATAATTTTCCATGAAATAGTTAGAAGACGTGTTTACGACCATCAGCATGTGAGGCACGTACTTAGTTTACAACAAACTGATTTCATTTCGAAAACTGTTTTACAATCTTTAATGT
>NC_051410.1:11680290-11680487 GCF_015228065.2 Penaeus monodon
CACGAGCGAGTGAATAAGAAAGAAAGCAAGAGAGAATTCCGCCTAGGCCCTAAACACCAACAAGGTAATTTCTCACAAATGATTTTTTAAGAGTAAAGCAGTGTAGATGCCCTTCAATGCTTCAAAACTTTATCATTGTTTCGGACAGACTAAATGCGAAATGCGACCGGACCCGTCAAGCGCTGTGCGAAACTTGG
>NC_051410.1:11680715-11681469 GCF_015228065.2 Penaeus monodon
CCTTTACACACACGCGCGCGCGCACACACACATTATTCCACTGACTTCATTTGTTATTCATTGAACTTGAAAGGGATAACTGTTTAAAACAACATGAACGCTGACTTACGTTAACCTCAGAGAAATACCAATTGCATAGAGGACAAAAACAAGCTCGACCGACCACACTAACGCGCTGACGACCCACCACGACATACGTATCGCAGAACAACGTTATCCCATTGCATCATTCTCGAGCTTCATATCCCCGGACCCAAGGATGCTTTTAGGATCTCCCGGTTAGCGAGATGGCTGCAGAATCTAATTACAGAAATATTCAATTCCAACCGACCTTTGTTCCTCTGTCCGCCATTTCGTCTCCCCTCCCACTCCTCCCCAACACACACACACACTACCTCGACTTGCCTTCCTTTTGAGGTAATTGGTATTCGCTTGGTGACAGAAACGGTCAAAATACGTTTTATCACTCCAGGTACCTTGTTGTGCTGTGTTTCCCTGCCTCGTCTTCCCTTCCCTTTTAACCATTTGTTTGCTATATACGTGAAGTTATTACCGGCGTGATCGCACAATGTACGTTTAGAAGATACCGGTGGTAAAGGCCAATGAATTTATATACAGGGATGGAAACATTATAGAGAAATATTTTTTTACTAATTTACTTACGTTTACCCTTTATCAATCAGTGATTAGTTATCGTTATTATTATAAATATTTTTTTTCACTTTTTAATAGCATTATTACTCTTCGAGAGTAC
>NC_051410.1:11681525-11681970 GCF_015228065.2 Penaeus monodon
CTTTTCTTTAAAATACTAGGAATAGATTTGCGACAAATTCATTCTATGTCATTTGTTTTCAGATCTGGTGTCTTTTTTCATGCTCATTTATTATTTTCAATCTCAATAAAAATAGGAAAGATCCACTTTCCCACAAAATCCGGGACCTTTAAAACCACATCCCGCAAAAAAGGAAAATTAAAATCGATATACCTTCCTCATCATAACGGGGGAAAAAAACTCCAAAGAGCTAATCTAATTAAGCCATCTCTCCCTGCCGACCGCCAGCATCCAAGGCGATAAAGATTTAACGAACAAGATTAATTGCCCTCGTGAGTCGCACTGGAGACATCACTAGCCCGTTGAAGTACGCGGCTTTGAAGGCAAGAGAGGACAGATCAAATATCCAATTAGGTCAAGGAGAGCGTCGGTGAGAGCAAGGGGTAATGGGGGATACCTGGGCTTT
>NC_051410.1:11682040-11682135 GCF_015228065.2 Penaeus monodon
ATGTTGTCGGTGAATCAGACCGAGAGAAGGGGAATTCGGATATTTATTCACATGTGTATGAAAGTCTATCTTTCTTTTCTTTCTCATTCTTCACC
>NC_051410.1:11682329-11682476 GCF_015228065.2 Penaeus monodon
CCCGATAAAGGGAATAATCATCTAAAGTCATTCCAACGCAATTCCAATCAAAGTTGCATGAATGTTTAATAAACATCAAGATGCGGCATTTGTCCCTGTCACGACCACTTGGCAACTGGCATCACTGACGCAAGGTTTATGCTTCAA
>NC_051410.1:11682523-11682863 GCF_015228065.2 Penaeus monodon
TTATTTGCTAAACAAACACTAGCTCGAGGATATGGGAGGTACGGGATTAATGGGAATGTCTTTGTTTGTTGTATTATTTACACATGTAATTGTCTACATTTCTATTTACATGTGTATTTTCAAATGTTATATATGCATGAGTGAACGTGCATGTCTGTTTTGAGACAGGAAGGTTCAAGGGTTAAGCGATGGTCATTTTTTACTGTTGGGCGAAATTGCTTAGTCCAGATTTTTTATTAAATGTTTCCAAAACAAACTTTCATATTAATCAACGCCTCGCACTAAAACTGGCCAGTCTGTGCTATTTTCATTAACTAGAATTTTATCTTTTTCTATCGCT
>NC_051410.1:11682935-11683022 GCF_015228065.2 Penaeus monodon
TAGGATTTTACTTTGTATCTTTCAGCACACCCTTCCACATTTTTTTTCTCAAATTATACGATAAAGATCGAATACGTATAAACATCC
>NC_051410.1:11683828-11683965 GCF_015228065.2 Penaeus monodon
ACAAAGCGTTTACATTCCATTATCCACCTCTTTCCCAATCCCTTCCCATCCTATACATCGAACATTTCTCAACACACAATCTCTGATCCAATTTTCCCTTAACCTTCCTTACATATTTTCCCTCTCCCGTTCCATCA
>NC_051410.1:11684045-11684921 GCF_015228065.2 Penaeus monodon
GTGATGCCCACGTCAGCACTCCATCAACCCATTCTTAGTATGTGATCGTCCCAGGCCCGTGATCCAATAGCGGGCATCTCGAGAATCAAAACAAGCGTGGGATCCGACACCTGCCGATAACCCGTGGACTTCGCTTCTCCCGACGGCGCCGCGGATCAGCTGAGTCTCGTCGGAGCAGGTAATCCATCTTTTTGGGACCATCTGCTGTTGACACGGCGGCCAGAAGTTGCGACCTAGGCAAGAAGGAGGAGGGAGGAGGGAGAAGGAGGCAGGAGGGGAAAGGAGAGAAGAGTGGTAAGAGTAAGAAGGAATTAGGATTAGCGAGAGAGGGGTAGAGGGAAAAGGGGAAAGGGGGGAAGGGGGTATAAGGTTTGAGAGAGAAGGGATGAAATGAAAGGGAGCAGTAGGAAGGGGGGAGGGGAATGAGAAAGTAGGGGGAGAGAGGGATGGGAAAAGTGAGGATGAGGTCATAGGAATAGGGGGATGGTCGGAGGGGGTAAAGCGAAGTAGCAGGGGGTGGGGGAAGGGATGGGGAAAAGACAGATGCCTATTATCATTACTTTTTATTATCAATATTTTATTTTTCTGGAGGTGGGGTCGCCTTTCGTTCTTTCTAGCTCACCACTCTCTCTCTCTCATCATCACATCTAGCAAAAAATGATTTTTCACTTAGAGCTGTTTGTCTTTTTTTTTTTTTTACTTTATATAGCACGACCTCTGCTTTCTGCATCGTTACATCAGCTGGCAGATACAAATCACCCCTGGTTTTATTAGACTCGCCCACCGGTATCCATGTAAAGCCATAAAAGTGTACGATTTTGCCATTTAATAAGAGCAAAAAAAAATCAGGTTCAGAATATCCCCTCGTCAACCCCA
>NC_051410.1:11684984-11685117 GCF_015228065.2 Penaeus monodon
TTATTCCTCTCCTGTATCCAACCGTGAAATAATTTCGTGATATTTCCCCTCGAGAATTTATAATACACAACAACTCGTTTTCTTTATAAATGGATTTAAGTGGACGCAGGTAAGAAAGGAAGTTGTTATCGCT
>NC_051410.1:11685146-11685496 GCF_015228065.2 Penaeus monodon
TTGATATTGAAAACCACGGTGAACCTTTTGGCAAATGTCAAAGTTGTGCAAATGCTTGTGATTGTGCGCGGGTCAAGTGTGTGTAGATGAATGCTTCTATGCTAAACGTGCAGCGTTTGCTAAATAAGGATTCCTTTTCAAATTCTGTGGGTGAAGCTTCATTACGTTCTTTTTGTAATGTTTTTATTTGTGGTTTCAATACGGTATGCAACATGGAAATAAGAAGAGGCTGTATGATTTCTTTTCTTTTTTCTTTTCACAAGGGGGAGATAAAGCCTTAATGGGAATTCGGAAAGAGGTGTAGGAAAAGAGGACGGGACTAAGAAAACAAAGAAGTGAAAAGCCAAACG
>NC_051410.1:11685677-11690148 GCF_015228065.2 Penaeus monodon
GGAGGGGCAGCAGAGAGGGAAACAATGTATGTAGAAAGCACCGAGGCTCGACTTCGTTATAATGGTCCTTTCTCGTTGCAGCATTCTGGCGTCAAATAACCGACCAATTCCGCGTGAAATGGAGATTGCTGGGGTAGAATGAGTAAAAATGTTTCCCCCTGAATCTGTGATGATAAACCCACACTTGCTTTTTCATTGCCACAACACATTCATTCCCGGACTCGCATTTTGGCAAGGGAAAAAATATGTGATGAAAAACTAACAAATATATCTTAGAGAATACATGGAGCAAGGTACGATATTTTCACAAATAGAGCCGAGATGTATTTCGACTCTGTCCTAAATCTGATTTAATATTCCACCATGTTTCTGGAAGTATCTGGCCACAATCTTGGAAAGTGAACACTTACATCTAAATACGAACTTTGAAGGCTCCATATGATTATTACATTTTCATATGGACATCGGTATTTCCATAAGAGCATCGCCGATTCTGCCTGAACACATATTTTCCCTTATGGAAATACGGTAGTCCATGTATAATGTGAATTCAACATTTCCATACGAAAGAAAGCGGAGACTCGCATGTTTCCATAAAGGCATTCATGGGTTCGGATATCCAGTATGTTAAAGGTTATCTGAACTTGTCCTTGAATTCTTGTGATTGTAACTTTCTAAGAGCTCTGGACTAATAACTGATGTAGACATTATATGCATATGTGTACGTTGTTGTAGACCTCAGTTGCAGTTAACAGCCACGCTTAGGGAACAATATGCGAGAGCACTGCGCCAGCTAATGTGAAGTTCAGCCAAAGGCGCAGATCTACTTCCCGGAACTAGCAAATTAAGAGACGTGTCGTTATTCCAAGTTAATGAAGAGTACTTAAGCTGACTCACGTACACCGCCTCTAATGATCCATTACTCCAGCGAAGAAGAATCATACTACAGCCACTTCCACTCAGTTAGCAATACATTCCAGTAAGCACCGGGGGGAAAGGTGTGTGGCGCGAGGGAGAGGACAAGAGGGAGTTGAAACTGCATACTATAACCACAGTTATAGTAGGTGAAACCCCCCCTCCTCATCCCCATTTCCCCTTCGCATCCACCTACTTCGAAAACCCACAAACACATGCCAAAGAACCACGCCCACCAACCCACTGAAGCCAGCAGCTTAGCCAGGGGAAGCCACACCCTCAGCTGGTGGTGATCTATCAGCTTGAACGCCATGCTGGAGCCCTGTTAACTTGACCGTGCGATGCCTGGTACAGTTTACCGCTCGTATTGAATGCTGGGACGTCGAGATTGCCACATGTGTCGCATTCCATGAGTACAATTGATAACTGGAGACGCCGTAAGACTGGGTTATAAAAAAAGATCGACAAAACAAAGGGGGTTTGTCGCGGGACGTGCGTTCAGTGCACAATGACAATAAACTTGATGACTCTTCAGATTCCTATTGTTTTCTTCATTCTTTATTAATCTTTTTTTATTAGCTTTCATTTGTCATCAAATAACTGGAAATTAAAGACACTACCAATGGAATATATACACACACACACGCTCTTGCAAAGAAGCATCGGAGATTTGGGAAGCTCGCATACAAGAGTATGTCATTCCTGTAGATGAAGAATTAATTTCAACAAAAATATTGTTTTCTAAAATAAAGTTCTTCGGTTCAACTCCACTTGTTTAACTTTGTTCGTCTTTCTATCATTAATAATTTTTTTATAGAGCTATTTTCTAAAAGGTAATACTGTCATTTATTTCGTCAAAACAATTTTTTTGCAAAATTATCTTAAAGCTCTAATAAGGATCCTAATTGGGCCCTTCTGTCGTGACGTCTTTTATACATTATTATGGAAATAATGTAGCTTACTTTTGATATTCTCTATCGACACTTCTCCTCTCCTGTCTCTTTTTGCTTGATTTTTCTTTCTGTCTCTATCTGTCAGCCCCATCCCCTCTTCCTGTGCCCCCTTCCGTCCTCTCTCTCCCATTCCTTAGTCTTAAATAAAGACAAAAAACGATGAATAGCAGAAAAATATATGGTAATTTATACATCACATTCGCTCACGTCATTAGTATAAAACGATGTGCTAACAACGGCCTGACATGGCGCAGGCTACGTATCTTTGGCTTTATCTTCCTTCCTTTTTCTTGTTCATCGTCCATTACACACCTCCTTGTACCCCTATCCCCTATTTCCCATGGGTATTATATAAATTTATCTGACCATAAATAATCAAGTTGTTGATATTTTCTTAACGTGATCCTGTATCGATATACTGTCATTCATAATTGCTATTCTCATTTGATATAGTTTCACAATCATAAATAAATCAGTTATACAAGGATATAAGTTATCGAAATCAGTAATTCATGATAAACTAACCTTTTGGGGAAAATGTTGGTTATCGCCCATGTTTTAATATGCAAATATTTTCATATAATTTTTTCGTTCAAAATCAATACCTCATATACACCTCATCTATATTCACCCACGTAAAATTTGTTCTTCCCAAACGCAACTTTGGTTAGGAAGACGAGACATGGGGTGAGGGGGCGGTGTATGAATCGATTAAGAACTAATCTGTGAAGTTACGATGATATGAAGTTGATACACCGTGATAATAATCATAGACCATGAAGCAAGATTTAGTAGCGGGGTAGGGGGGGGGTTAATGGTTAATGGTTACAACAAATAACTCATTTAGCATTAAGAGGAGGGGGAGAGCAACGAAGATTTTAGAGATGAGCCGGAACGAAAAGTTTCAATATTACAGGATTATTAACATATACGCAATACACACCACGTTAAGATAAGGTTACTCTCGTTGCTCTGGTGTGTATATACTTTAATACTAGTTTTAAATACACTGATAAGATGGTCTTACTTTTCATTAATTCAATCCTGTATACATATTTTGTCTTTTAGTAATATGATTTCATTACTATGACAGTTACGATAATGATATCTGGAATTAGATATCAAGAAAGCTAATGAAAAGACTGGAATCAGTTGTAGTCGTTAAATACTACTACAATATCAAACCAACGTTTACCGTGAATATGGTTTCGCTTACAGAGCAAAAGTCACTTGGGTTTCAGCTTCAGGCGTTTACAGTACTTGCTTCAGCGGTTGCCATAGAAACCCGAAAGGGGAAAATTGCCGTAAGCCAAACAAAGCAACAATAATCAAACAGGTTCCACCTTAATTGGTGCCTGGCTTGGCTTAGTTACGAATTCACAATATATCACCTTCATTATCGTTTTCTTAACACATGCCACTATTATCATGAACATCATCCAGCCACACTAGCATTATGGTCTTCATCACTGTCGCCACTATAATCCCATTTCTGTAAAATACAAATCGTTTCCTATTTCTATCAAATCCAAAACGAGAGTCAAGAAATATGTTGATGATCGTAAATCGCATCTCTGTATCCGAGCTTCCGAGGGAGATGAAAAACAACAGTTCCTCAACAGCATCACGGACAGGAAACGTGATTATTCAACATCAAAAGATTTATTCATTGCACTCGCGGATCCTACGCTTTCTCCGATGACAACGTGAATGAAGGGAGCTCACGGGATAATACGTAAAGCGAAATCGTGTTAACTTCAGAGACGCTGCCCGTAAGATCACCTTCAAAACTCAATCATATTTTTACTCTAAAGAGATAAAAAAGAAAGACGAAGAAAAATATAGACTCATAAAAATTTTGATGACGTTAGACGAACGCCAAAACGCTTCTCGCTTCTGAAAGGTCATCGTTGTCATCATCGTCTACGTGGGAGTTGTATTAAACGTATCCCTGTTCTAAACAAGGAAAGGGGAAGAAGAGAGGGAGAAGCGAACTGACAATCTGCCTCCATTCTGACATTGTTGTAAAAGTTTCCCGTTGCAAATCCTCTTATGTCACTTTGTGCGTTGCCCCCCTTTTTACCTTTTCTTCGTTATTTTAGTTTTAGATGTCGAGATTTTTGTTCGGCTCGTCGATGTTTTATGGTTTGAATGGCACGGGGAAAAATCGTTCGAAAAAAAAAATCGTTCGATCAGGTGTGATAACGTACAGTGTGCTCTTTTTTTATATGAGAAAAAAGTAAAAGTAAATTCTTCTTTCTCTTTCTTTTATCAGACATCAATATGATATGAATTAACAAAAAGTTACTTCCTTATTAAAAACGAATAGGAATAGACTTCAAAGGCAACATATTATGAGTGAATGTTTTAGAAATTTTAGCATTTTCAAATAAGATTTCTTTTTTATTAGAGATCTAATTGGAGCACAAGGCTTCGTTTCATGCTTTGTGCAATCTAAGACGATCATATATAACTATATGATTTTTAAAATATGTCTTCATTATTCCAATCCTTAATTTACCTCGTTACCAAGAGTTTTTCGAGGAAAAAACTCCGCCTTCTGTTCGCATTCCAGTGCCTTTACAAATCTAACAAGGTCGTTA
>NC_051410.1:11690240-11690315 GCF_015228065.2 Penaeus monodon
ATTTAATATTGATTTCCAACTATTTTCATGCATTCGGCCTATCTATCTAAGGACATTGGATTATCAATATTTAAA
>NC_051410.1:11690390-11690668 GCF_015228065.2 Penaeus monodon
CCCTCTCCCCTACAATCTTCTAAGGAAACTCCCTCTCTTTCTCCACTCCATCCTTACACTTTTTCCCGTACTCGTTTCTGATAGCTCGAGTACAATTCAGTAGCTACCCTGTCGGTCCTTCCCTTGTATAGCTCTTTGTACATGCTAGGTACAGCCATTCAGCAAATCGTTTCCGTTCTTCTCACTGCACATTTTGCAGAGTGCTATCCTGTTATGTACCTCTGACCTCACAACTCTTTGTATAAATTTGCCCGTGATTCTCTCATACTATGACACCG
>NC_051410.1:11690999-11691269 GCF_015228065.2 Penaeus monodon
TAGTTTCAATCATCCTCTCATGCAGTCTCATTAAATATTTCCCAACAAATAGGGATATTCCCACTGGTATTGCCAACCGACCATCGATCATAAAATGTCTCATATTCTCAAATCTTCATCGTGGCTTTGATTTTCTCTTAAAAGTACCTGACCTCGGACTTGTAAGACTAAAGTGTGTGTGCAAAAGTCGTCTGTGCAGCTCCAGCCCCTTGGCTAACACCTCCAGAATCTTCCTACTTTGACTTGTACTTGTTCTGTAGTGTCCATTTA
>NC_051410.1:11691642-11691790 GCF_015228065.2 Penaeus monodon
GTGGACACTACAGAACAAATACGAAGTCAAGGTAGGAAGATTCTGGAGGTGATAGCCAAGGGGCTGGAGCTGCACAGACGACTTTTGCACACACACTTGCAAGTGCGAGGCCTGGTACTTTTAAGATAAAATCAAAGGCATGATGAAG
>NC_051410.1:11692112-11692261 GCF_015228065.2 Penaeus monodon
GCGCTCGCTTGTATACCTAGGACAGCTAACACATGGCCTCGGCTGTTCAAGTTCCAAATGGTTGTCCAAACAAAAGCCGTCCATTTGCTCGTGCAATGTAAACAAGATCTGGTGGGATAGAATTAGTGTGGGTGAGGGTTGGAAGCATC
>NC_051410.1:11692335-11692645 GCF_015228065.2 Penaeus monodon
AAAGCAATTGAAAGGCAGTCTTCTTATGATCTTTGACATACAGAAAAGGGTGGGCTCTCTTTGATTCACCGGGATGTGGAGGAGGCTAATAGTTCTTTCTCCTCGTATATATATCAGGAAATTATCTGGCGGCTTTGTAGCACTACTTTTAATCTATTCATCGCTGAAGTCATTGTGATACTTTTGAAAGATGGCATGACTTGAATTAATAATTTCACACATTAAAATCTTCACAGGGAATACAGATTTTCACAACTTTTCACCTTTCTCTTCTCTTCTTTCCCTCCTTCTCTCTAGACCGCAACTCTTC
>NC_051410.1:11692721-11692815 GCF_015228065.2 Penaeus monodon
ATACATTTCTGAGCGTATCGACCTTCGAGCTACGGAATGCATCCATGACATGAATTGTCAGCATGATCATCTGTATCTTGAGTACTGCGATCTC
>NC_051410.1:11694838-11696419 GCF_015228065.2 Penaeus monodon
GATTCGAATCAGAATTATAAAACAAGCGTTATCACCTCGATCAATTAGGTCAAGTTGTCTCTAGTAACCAACATTCTGATACAGTTAATGAAAAGGTCCTTTGATAAAGGTTTCCCCCGCCTTGTGAATGTACTTTTAAGTATGCTTATTGATAAGTTATGTAAGCAAGTGAATTATATTCAAATCATCTATACCTTTTTCGTAGTTCAACGTACATACATACACATATGCAAGAAATAAGAACACGGACCGAGATTATAAAGTGACAAAATCAAACCAAACCCCATCCTCCCAAGAATCCATAGAGAGAAAGATCAGACCCTGTTAATTAACGACGCAACAACTCTTTCCAGAAGCTTCTCTTTCTCTCTTCCTCATGCCATGGCAGCAAACAAACGGAATTTTGGAGGCCGGCCCTTACCGTCACTTCGCGTTGGTTGAGGAACGTTCTTAATTGTTGGCTCAATATTGACTCAGTGTCGCGCTCTCACCCTGCCGTGTATCATCGCAAGAGTAGGTGCCTCTACTGGCTTACGAAAAGGGTATGTGTATATCTTTATTGTAAGAGACAAGTCCGGGAAAGAAAATAGGGTGTTGCTTATGTGCTCCGGCTTGAATTCCATCAGAAAGGCTTTTTCATATGTGAGTTCGTAGGCATTTTTCTTTTGTGTGTGTGTGAGTAGAACGAACAAAGAAGACACGGGGAAGTAAAAATAGGGCAGGTTGATAGGCCAAAAGGAAATTAAATCAAATAACTTAGATTGGAAATGGAGAGAAAGACAGAGAGGGGAAAGGAGGAGAAGCAAAGGGAACGGAAGTAAAAACAATGAAATAGAAATATAGTGTGAGAGACAACGAAATAGGAAGGAAGAGAAAGATAAAATGAGAGAGGGACAGTAGTGACAAAATATGTCCCTCCCAATTTCCTAAAACGTGACATGAGCCAACCACACACTGATTGCTAAGCGTTCCCTAAATTTTCCCGGTTTGTCAATCCCATCCCTATTCTTATTGCCCCCTCGCCCCCCCACCCCTAGCCCCTTTAAAGGCGTCAGGGGTCTGGGGATAGGTGTGGGAGGAACAGGAAGGGAGATGCATCTCTACAAGAACTTCCTGCAACAGTAACATCACGAGTCAAACTTAAAGAGAGAGAGAAAAAAAAAAATCTTGTAAGGGGAAAAAAGGCACGGATAAAAGACTCCCTTCAGACGGACATATTTATGTGTGGTTTTCATTCATGCCGCTCCTCCCCTCCCCCTCTCCTACCGCCACTCAGGGGCTTGAAAACACCTCCTTCACCCCCTTCCTCTTACCCCTGCTCCCCTACCCCTCTTAACCAGCGCGACAGGCCATCAGCACTCTATTGTTTCCCCGAGTCCTCCGGCCGTCCGGACTGGCAGGCACATTGTTGCTGCTCTTAGCGTTCCTTCTGCTGCCGGCCTGTAATGCCAGGTGTCTTGTGCGGGTTGTAATTGTCTCGTTTCCGTTATCCTCTTAGCGTCCTGGCACACGTTCTTATATGGCGTTAGGTGGGAAGGTGGGAAGGGGGTCGGGGCGTCTCAAAAATGGTATGTCATGCTT
>NC_051410.1:11696560-11697224 GCF_015228065.2 Penaeus monodon
TATGAGGTGCGTTTTAACGCTTATGCAAGAGTGTGTGTATAAATCTCTTTGTTGTCCTTTGTTTTTCGGCGTTTGATTCTCTGCATTTTTATGCATTAACTACACGCACACTAACTATACGTATTTTCTTGAGATGATGGTGCACTTGGCAGAGTGGCAATGTTATGACAGTATGATAGGTTGGTGATGATAGCTATCAGACAATTAACGGATTGGCGATGATGAATATTTGATATAAAGTACCTTTCAGACGCATTGCATTCAGCTGGTCATCACTACCATCACTATCTTAAGCGTATCTTCGCCGAAAAATGTATATGTATGCGTATCTTCATCACTTAGAAAGGACGAAACAAGAGCGCACACCTCCACCATAAAATACTTACAGCATTGAATGCCCATATCTAACGACCTCGTTTTAAAGGTACAATTTAATATTAAAAGCAATAAAAAAAACACCATATCATATCAACACTAGTGTACAAACTCATCTTATAAATTTTAATAACAGACCGAGATAGATTATAGGGAATAAAAACTGTCACTGATCTTCATGTTTTATGTCTTTTTTATGTGCAAAGACCCGTCATGGAGATACTGATATTTGAATATTTTATGCCTACGTTGCTACAGTGGCGACCCGAGTACTCTGCCCCTGAGAGCG
>NC_051410.1:11697255-11697511 GCF_015228065.2 Penaeus monodon
GCAAAACAGAGATGATATTTTTTTCTGTTGTTTTTATTTAAGAATTTGTTATAAGCACCATTTATCTACAGAGGTAATTGGGAAGTACACTGTACATTATGTTTTTCCACGTTCTCTTATTCTCTCCCTTTCCCTACTCTCTTACTCCCTTTTACTTATTCATTTTCTTTTGCTGTCTTTTGCTCTCATTGTTTTTTCTCTTTCTGAAGCACACATACGCACAGACACGCTCAGCCACCCACCTGTCCACACGTGT
>NC_051410.1:11697600-11697671 GCF_015228065.2 Penaeus monodon
ATAACGATAATAAAATAAACAAATAAAAGAAATAATTTAGAAGGCCCGTTTTTAAAACACTGTTAGTCATG
>NC_051410.1:11699007-11699209 GCF_015228065.2 Penaeus monodon
AAAAAAAGGATAGACATTTAACACTCCAACTTTGTTATTACCCCTGTAAAAAGGTTAACAAACAAAACATATGTAAAGCAATAATTGAAAATAAAAAGAAAATAAGACCATAAGCATAGAAGCGTGTAGGGAAAAAGTGGACCACATCCAGTATTAATATTCCAGTCCACGCACTGCCTGTTTTAGCCAGATGGTTCCAGCA
>NC_051410.1:11699233-11699455 GCF_015228065.2 Penaeus monodon
CTGAACAGATAGAGCGTGAGGCGGTAGTGAAGTCTACGGGCAGAGGCCGATGCATTTCACTTAGAAAAGGAAGTTGGGATGCCGCTATTTTTACCAATGGAAATAATGAAAAGACTTTGGCTGTCACTGCTGTAGACAAAATGACATGTTTATTTGGTAGCATATCATGCGACCAATCAGGAAGAGTAAAAATGGTTGTATATATAACAAATGTTAGTCCAT
>NC_051410.1:11702576-11704400 GCF_015228065.2 Penaeus monodon
CTTTATGATCCGAATTCATGACGCCGAATGGGATCTCCTTAAACATAGAACTTTAATCAAATTCAGTACTTACCTAAAGCGTGTTGATGATCAATTATATACAAAAATACACAACCATATGCACTGACAAAAAGATAAATACAAAAAAAGAACTACACTTGTTTCTCTCACTATTTTTCAACCATCAGATAAATAAAATATGATCATAATGATCTTAAACAAACCTCTTGATGACAGGGACACTATCACTCTCACAACACTTACCCCGTACAATTGCATCTATCGAGGACTTTCTTTTGTTGAATAAGTTAGAGTCGAACTCCATACTGAAAGGTTGGATTATCTTTCCTCTACCCGGGACGAAAATTTTGGCGGTTTTCGGAGACAGGACTCGAAAAAAATGTTGGGCTTGCGCCTCGGGGTCCCTACTAGGGGATCCTCGTCGGTGTGGTGGGGGGTGAAATCCACCTTTATAGGCGGAGCTGCCGTTCCGCTTCCCTGGGTGTTTTGTCCGGGCTACGAGTCACACCGCTGTCTCTCTGTGACGGTGGCATACGTGACGAATTTCGCTCTTGCTCTTCCCGAACGCGATTTACAGTCACTTCGGGCCGAGTTCTTCCCTCCTGTTAGTCACTGTAGTTTTATCTCGGGACGGGTACTGTTCCACATGTAGTACCGAATTTCAAGACTGAACTATACGCAACACTTTCCAGACGCTGTTTCACTACTTTTAGCTTGAGTCGAGCCAAACCGGCAAATGTCTCCAAACCCTTAAGCAGAACGCTAAATACTTGATGACTGCAGTAGGATCACTGGGTGTGGGCTTCCCTCCTTCAGGTGTCTTTGTTTACTAGTTTATTTTTTCCGCACCACCGTTCCTTTTGGCTTTTCATTGATTTTGTTTTTCAACAAGTTTCAAATTCTGAAAGGTATTGATATTTGTTTCGGTTATCTAATACTAAGTTCGTTCGGTAAATAATATGAAATTTTACATTGAAGAAAATGAGGTATTCGTAGTAACACAACCACTGGAATATCTGGACAACGAACTTTGATTTGCAACTATGGTTACTTCAAAATAGCTTAGAAAATTTCTAGTCCGTAATCTGAAAATAAGAACAGTAAAAGACTGCCTTCAGTAAGATACACTTTTACGGTTAGAAACAGGATATGTCACGTGCATTATTCATCTGGTCCTAAACCAGTATCAGTGTTTGTAAATATATATACGCGCTATCAGTATATAAGAGTTCACTAATCCTTCAATAAAATAAAGCAAAATTTCCAAATACTTTGCAGTATCAAATATAAAAGATTCTCCATGATAACCAATCTGCATTCTACCGCAAATATTGCTTTGAACTCCCCACACTCCTTCCCTTGCGACCCAGACGCGCCATCTTGGTTACTGTTGCCCAACGGAACCTAATGCTATCTGTCGCCCTAATACCCTGCTATCTCGAGGAAGCACTAATGTGAATGTGATGGTAGGCAAGCGACGCATACAAATCCCCTCTGTACAGGCGGATACGAAGGGTTGGTTGCACTAATGATAGCGTTATCTGTTACTATAGTGTCGTTCCTCCTCCCTTACTACACTATGTCTTGATGCCTGTCCTATAGTTCAGTGGGCGTGGAAAGATGCTCTTGTCTAATATCATGCCTGAGATAGTTGGGTGTAAAGAAGAAGAAATTTGTCTTTCTTAACTGCTCTTACGAAAATCTTTATACTCTAAATGCGCTTTCGTCATGATCCTTAAACTATCTTAAAGTAAGATTATTAAGCGCTTCTTTTCGAGTTGATTTAATGAATAATTAATTTTC
>NC_051410.1:11704533-11705309 GCF_015228065.2 Penaeus monodon
TACAACGATCAATTCCCATCGACAAATCGTTTTTTACAGAAAAAAGGTTCCTATAAAGAACAGGTTTATGAGACACACATGTATTTGTTAAAGCCAATCGTGCACATTTGTCAGATCTCACATTCAAGTGGGCATAAAACCTTTCAACGGCGGCATAACAATTCTCATGTTTACCATTATATAAATCCTGACCCTGAGTATTGGCTACTAACAATATTTTGTTAGATATATTTTCCTAAGTCTCTATTTTCTTTATTTTCACGTATGGCTTTATTAATTATCAGCGTTACGATAAAACAATATGAAAGAAGGAATTAAAAATGTAAAAACAATTATTCCCTTTCGAATCTTTAGTTTATCAAAAAATAATGTGAACTGGCAAAACAATTACAAAAATAAGAAGAGGAAAAAAATCATATAATCACCGCTACGATAAAAACAATATGATAATTTCAATGAAAACAGCTAAAAAAAAACGGTATGAATATTTCGGCGAAAAAAGTTTCCATTACACCGATATGAACTCTCTTCAAGAATAGCCTACTAAATCTCCTTCACTATCTCTTGCAGTTTGGTCTTGGGGAATCTTGGCTTGCTTACAGGAACAACATATCACTAATGTTTAAGTTCAGGACCGTTTGCTGTAGCTGCGAGACCGAACAGCACAGAAGGATATGTACAGCGTTTTGCATTATATAGCCATTAACCATGGGGGAGAAGAAATGAACGAATAAAAGAACGAATAAGTGAATAAGCAAATAAAAAGATAACAGTGA
>NC_051410.1:11705672-11706115 GCF_015228065.2 Penaeus monodon
CTATACAACCTGTTTGTTCCTTGTACTACTGACTTACAAGAAACAAAATATCTACAACATGATTAAGTAAACTCGCAAAGAAAATTCCCCCGGATTCTGGAACAAGTTTAGAACTTTGTATGATCGCATGTTTCCTAAGGATATCTCATATACGTTACCGGCTTCTCAGACATGAAGCGTGGGTGGCGCAGTTTTCAGGCTTCTTTTAGAAATGTTAATTCAATTTTCATGTGATGCTTAGAAGCAAACTTTAAAAGTACTGGTTTCGTTAATGTATCACTAGACAATGCGACTTTTCTGTATAAGTCTTCGATTACGTTACGCCGTACTAAAATCCTAATTCACATCGCGAATAATGCAGTTTTTTCTTGCAGTACTCAGGGATTAGAAAGTGTTCGATAAAGAGGTCGAAAAGGAGAAAATGAACATCAGAAATTGTGTGT
>NC_051410.1:11706233-11706933 GCF_015228065.2 Penaeus monodon
CGCACAGAAAGTGATACACTGTGAATGTGACTTAAAGTTGCTCCAGTCAACAGAAAATGGGGACTCGGGTGGGTGGACCAATGCTTGTCAGACGGTCGCCTTGTACTCTGTGTCGCCGTTTAAGCCGCCGTTTAAAGATTACTCGATTATGAGTCTGTGCGACGTCCGCGTGGAAGTCTATGGGTTTTTTTACCCGTATTTAAATACCTATTACAGTACGATCTTCGATTGTATTGCTAAATTTAATATAGTACAACTATCCAGACTACCTAGTATCCATTGCAATGCATTAGAATGAATTCTATTCTCATTCTGCTATGCATCAATATAGACACAAACTTCGATATCTACAAATCCCTCTAAAACATAATGGAAACCTTGTCTGAATATTCTATCCGGTGTAAAAATTAAAATGCAAATCTTTTATCCAATCCTGCCTGCATGAGGAGTGGAGGGCATAACAAAAGGGTCGAAGGGGACGGTGATTCATCTCCTATATCACGGGTAAACCGACATGTATATTTACATTAGATTCAATGTTAAAAGCTGTTAGCGAGAGTGTAAATACCGATTCACAGAGAAGCGATAAGTTATGAAGCTATCTCGTCTCACAAGCGGTCCAATGGATGGAAATTATGAAGGAATGCGGATTTCAAAAATATAAGGAGTAAGAGGATAAAGAAACCGCAGTTGGGAATAC
>NC_051410.1:11706951-11707485 GCF_015228065.2 Penaeus monodon
AAGAAAGAAAAAAATGACGCACGTAAATGAGCCAGGCCAGACGTCTTTCATTGCAACCTCTCTGCGGAGTGACTCATCAGTTTTGGTAACAAGGGGAAAAATTGGCGACACACATGATTAAACTTTTAAATTCGGCTCCAATCAGCTAAATCTAACAAGTTTCGAAACTCGGGTTGAAGGCCCTAGAATTGTCAAGTTTTCAATATTTCGCTCAGCCATGCGAAACGCAGCCCAGTGAGTTTGTGCCTAATGTGATATTAAGAGTGCCTTAGCAATTCTAAGTTTTAATGAAGCTGAAACGGAATCCATTCTAGATTCTAGAGCTTCTCCTCTGCACACTATATTCATTATGACAGTTTTATCCAAAGCATTATTTTCTACCTACTGTTTGCTATGGTATGTCGTTACTCTAATTTCTTATTCTTATTCCCCGAGTTGTCTTTCTCCAAGTCTCTCCTCTTCTAAGTCTAATTACCATATCATTCCATCCAGTTCATATGAAAACTTTCCCTTTTCCACACTCATCAGGGCCCT
>NC_051410.1:11707552-11707796 GCF_015228065.2 Penaeus monodon
CCTTCCTTTCAAGTAAGGATCCCTCCTTCCCCCTCATACAAGCATCCCCCCATCCCCACCATCCTTCACGAGTCCGTCGTCTCTGCACGTCACGTATTGCTGATAGGACTCAAGTACCTCCAGGAACACGGAGGAGACTGCATGAATGGACTCGCCCACTCCATGTTGGGTTACAAATGAAGTGGTTGAGAAACGGATTTTAGGAGCATTTCTTTCGCTCTTGGATATCTTTTTTTCTTTTTTT
>NC_051410.1:11707851-11708378 GCF_015228065.2 Penaeus monodon
TTTTTCCTCAACAGTCAACGAGCTTTCACGGACGCATGGTCACCCTCGCTTCACTTATTTCGACCCCTGACAACGCAGACGCGGTCAACAATCATCTATAATCGCTATACTTTTATCAATCTTATTTATTTCTTCTTCCATTTGAGTGTCTGGCAATAGAGAATACTTCTTAAAGGAAAAGCTGAAAAAAATGTTTAATGGTGTAATAACAACAAAAATTTCTACAGGGTTCCATTACGATATATGATTTTTATATTCCTCCGGGCCTTAATGGGAGTTGGAAAACTTGCACAGTATATCATCTCAGCCACAGACTGTTGCTGGACGAAAACGATGGTGCTTGCGAACCCAAAACCAAGACAAGCACTTCTTAAAAAAAGGAAGTGTTGAGGAAATGAATACATAAATAGGATAAGGCATGATAAACGCAAGCCAATTGAATAAATAAACAAATATTTTGCGAGGGAGGAAAAAAAACACAATTCTGACTCTATTTCACTCGAAACCCCAGTATCAAGCAACAGATA
>NC_051410.1:11708687-11709287 GCF_015228065.2 Penaeus monodon
ATCGGACAATCACATATGTGTATCGCCTCTGTCTTCATTGTCTATTTTTTTCTCTGCCATCGTGTTCATCTTTGGAGAAGTAGTTCTTTTTCGGGAAGGAGCAGCCGAGGGTGTCTCCTCTGATAAGCTTAATCAATGTTTTGTGCCGGCCTGCCTCACCCATGTTTGTTTACTGTAATGCGCTTCAACATTTCTTTGTTAGACGTTATCGCAGGAGTGAGAAAAAATCTCAACATGGGTAATAAGTTGCAATGTTTTCGTTTATTTTCTTGGATTAAGAGGGGGGAAGACATCACATAAGCTGATTTTCCTATTTTTCGGTCCTACAGCTTTTATAATTTACTGTAGAGGGAAATAAAACCGGTATCAATTAAGCTGTTTTGTGTTCTACGGAGATATCACTAATAGATTAATTTAACACAATAACAATTACTGCTACTACCATTATAATCATCTCAAAAAACTATGGATATAACGATACAATAGGTACTTCCAGGTTATACATAATGTTGAACTACGGAATGGTGGCTTTAATCATTACAGTAGTTTGATATTGTATTAGTGACAACGCTTTTATAGAACAGTAAGACTCTATGTACG
>NC_051410.1:11709313-11710043 GCF_015228065.2 Penaeus monodon
CACTTGCTTGCTTGAGGTTAAGCCTCGTGATCCAAAGTCACCGGCGGAAATTGTCTTCGCCAAACTTTACACAAGCTCATTCTCACTCTCTTACGAGTTGTGAGCCTTGAATCTAAATTTCGCCTCATAAAAGCTCTTGTCTTTATCCCCCCGCACCAGACCCTCTCGAGCTATGACATTGTATGTATTGTAAACGTAATAGCAATTTAAACTTTGCCCGTTCTCAATGCCTAGTATTAAAAGACCTGCGCGCGGTCTGGATGCTACCCGAGATCCCTGTATAATGACGAGCTTTTGTGACAAGGGATGTATTTTTTCTCGATCTAATATAGGAAAAGGAGCCTTACTACCATTTTCGTGGTATTTGGATCCGTGGTATATTTTAAAAGATAACTGAACAAGAAAACAAATACATGAATATATAATGCTCGATCAAAACTTTCTTTATTTATATACATATGTTACGTTAGATGTTCGAAAGCTTTATTTGTGTCACTTTTATAATTAAAGACATTAAACAAATATGTGAATTTGCTGCACAAACTGTAAGAGATGTGTATTAACGTCAAAGCTGAGTTTGTTTAAAACTCTAATGAGAAACGTAACTACAGCTTCCCTATATCTGATTTAAATCAAGTATTGCATATTGCAAGATACTACTTATGCTTGCAAGTACGTGGATAGGATAAAGAATGAATGGGCATATTTGTTTTCATGGACAGAAATACGA
>NC_051410.1:11711061-11712429 GCF_015228065.2 Penaeus monodon
ACTAAAGTGTTACATTAATACAGATGGCTGGGGAGCCGATTCAATGGTTGAATAAAAACACCGCCAGACATTTTTGTACATTAGAATGAAATGCCTTGAAAATCATCCAACGACGACTCAGGGTCAGAGGGAGGGTTCACGTGTGAGGGGGGGGCGGATGAGGAAGGTGGAGTAAGACCAACAGAACTTGTGTAGGGGGACTGAGCATGATGATAGGTGGGGGGGGGGATAGTGATCTTACGTCGTTGTTGGGAGACACAATTATGGGCGGGAAGGGCGGGTGATCATAGATGGGGGGTGGGGGGGAGGAGGGCGAGAAGATGGGGTAAAGAGTACAGACGGAACTTGCGGAGAGTGAAAGGCTCTTCGGAAATGTTTTCATCCTCTCTTAATCGTATATCGAATGTTTATTAAGGAAAGACAAGTTAAGACAAGAATGGATAAACACGATGTATCCATGATGCAGTATAAAAGGATATTTGCGTTGAACTCACACATCACTGCAAAGGCAAAGCAAATACGCTAAAGAGAAGCCAAATGTGAATTAGTGAATACGCTCGTTGCATTTATCATGGATTTTTTTTCTCGCCTTCGCACACAAGACTCAACTAGAAACAAAATGGAATTCCTAACAATAATAAACAACGGGGGAAAATAGTGCACCAAAGCCGAGTCATTAAAAACGGAAGCTTTTCACAAAACATTTTTGTTTTCATTATAGCGATCCAAAACACTTCGAGTTCGTTAACTACTTAAACTGATATCGGGAAAACTAAAAACTACTGCCAAAATTACAGACAAAAAGATACATTTTTTTCGAACCGTCTCCCACCCGCACAGAAGCCAGATGTTGTCAACTTTTCGAAGGGTAATAAAAAAACATATTTAATCCAGTCAAATACGAGCTCAAAAGAAGTCGAGGGTGCAGCGGGGAACGGAGTGCCACAGACAGCGACCACCATATATGAAAAAAAATCGAGATGCAATAATTCCAACTTATTGTCGTATGCGAAAGCCCCTTATAAATCTCTAAAAATTCAAATCTCTTCCCTTTAGTCCATTGCAACAAATATTTAAATAGAAAGAAAATTTCATAACCCATCCCCCACACACTTCCTTCTGATTCCCACTTTCCAGTTTCAAACTATCTCCTCCCATCCACCCCTCCCCCCCTACGTCACTCCTCTGTCGCCAGGAGCTCCTTTCTTTGCCACAAAAGTTTGAAAAATAGCGTAAAACACCGAAGCACGGATGAACGACGTTCAAACTTCTTCAAACTTGAAATTACTAATGATATAACTACTCGACCGAGTAATTGCCAAAATGTAGTCAGGAGCGTTGAATGACTTTGCAAAGACGAACGTGGCA
>NC_051410.1:11713273-11713519 GCF_015228065.2 Penaeus monodon
AAACCTTAACAAGAACATCGTAAACCTCAGCTTCCCAACTTGCAAGGAAGCGCGCAGGCCGTACAAGGAAGAGCTAATGATATCTTCGACTGCGGCACATGACTGCCAAAGATTGTTAAACAGTGGATGCTGCTGACATAAAGATCGCGAGGATAACGTTGATAAAGGATGTGGGGGAGACGGACGAATGACAGGCTGTCGAGTGAGAAGACTAGTATGACCCTTGATGGAAAAAGAAGGATGGTG
>NC_051410.1:11713547-11713704 GCF_015228065.2 Penaeus monodon
GGAATATATGATATGAGAGCGGGAAAGGAAAGGGGGAAGCGGGAGAGAAGTTATCAAATATTAAAGAATGACACGTGCGCGCGCGCACGTTTGCACCATATTACGAATCTATGAGAATACTTTTCGAACTACATCATTATCGTTTTTATGCTTATGC
>NC_051410.1:11714883-11715362 GCF_015228065.2 Penaeus monodon
CCAAGAATACAAACGAGAAGCGAAAAGCGACTGTTCACAAGGAATGAATAATCGACGCTCTCCGAACGATGCGACAGTGATACATTTCAAGGAAGATGTTGATCGGCAGGCCTGAGCAACGATGTCAGGGTGTTGACATCGAGTGGAGGCCTTTGTGAATTAATGGGACGGGGAGTGACGAAAGTAGGTGTTTACCAGCGCGCGGATGTTGCTTGGGAAATTAAATAATCAAGAGTGGGTCGGTTGGGATAAGTTACTTTTGTTTCTAAACGGAAGAGGACGATCGAAGTAAGAGGCAAGAGGGAATTAGAGATGGGAGTGCTGGGATAATTGAGGTGAAGCAGAATAAACACGGGGCTGGAAAAGACCGGGAGGGGATTGGGAGTGAAAAAGATTGCAGGCGAGGGAGAAAAAAGGAGAGAAAAAGAAATTGGGAAAGGGTTCGAGAAAATGCGTTAAAATGGAGAAAGAGTGCGGCG
>NC_051410.1:11715488-11716209 GCF_015228065.2 Penaeus monodon
TACCCTTCCTACAATTTAAGATAAAAGTATAGACAAACCAAAAATCCGACGCGAATGCTAAACTACAAAATTATAAATTCAGAGACAAGAAGAATGGAGAAAGGGAGAGGAATAAGAAAATATTGAGAACGTGTCCTAAAGAATGACTGAAGAGACCGTGCTGATGGAGGGATAGACAGGGTTGAAAGGGAGTTATCTCTAAGGGGAAAGGGGTTGGCAAAATACGTATAAAAAGAAGAGTAGATGAGGAGGGGGTGAAGTGGAACCGTATGACGAGACGGGAATAATAGAGAAAGGGAAAAATCGACGTAATTTGATAGGCTTGAGAAAATGGATGTCAGGCTGGGTGTAGACTACGAATTATGCTTCGAAAATTTGCTGTGTTAGGTACGTCATAATAGTTAATTATCATAACACGAGAAGAACTTCGTTTGCATTCTGCTGCTTATAGACCGGCATTAGCTATGATGCAATTGATATAGCCACGTGTCATTTATAATCAATGTTGATACCTTGGTACTTAAACACGTGTAGACACTTAATCTGACGTCATGTCAACTATATTCTTGAATTTATGTTTTGCAAAGTTAAAAGTTTTAGAAATATTTGGAATTATGAGAGGGGATATCTCCACCATCTTGAAACGTATTTCCAAGGGTCACCGACCAAAGGAGAACAACGTGTATGGTCAGTGACGCTGACAGAGGAGCTTCAAGATAAA
>NC_051410.1:11716413-11716702 GCF_015228065.2 Penaeus monodon
GACACAATCAAAGAGGCAAGAGAGCGTCTTTGAGGGTAACCCGCTGGAGTGAGAAGACGATGAAAGCTGAGGCTGCAAGAAGTGACGGGACGAGATAAGAAATGGACGAGGTGATGAGTCGGAAAAGAAACGTTTGATAGTCGATGGTCCATCAAATACGAAGGGAGGAGGAGGGGGAATGGGGGAAGGAGCCAGATACCTTCACAGTAGGAGGGGAGGGTGAAGGATCAAGGGATTAAAGATAAGAGATAACACTGTACTTCTTTTAGTATATCGACCTCCGAAGGGG
>NC_051410.1:11716742-11716977 GCF_015228065.2 Penaeus monodon
TATGCGAGCGCATATAGATTTAAAAGGTACCTTTAAATCAGCGAAAAAAGTACAGTATACTTTAGCATGAAACAAGAAACACAAGATACAGATGTTGCAATGACAATTTACAAGATATTAAAAGCTGACAGATATAAATGATGCATGAAGAGGGGTTGACAAAGAGATTGATGACAACGTTTGGTAATCAGTGACTAATGACATGAGAAAAATAATAATCAATGAATACACGAAG
>NC_051410.1:11717269-11717379 GCF_015228065.2 Penaeus monodon
ATGTGGTAGAGAACAAAATTTGAAACAGAAAAGGGAGGTGATAAATAAATGTAAAGCAAAAGCGGAGAGCAAGTTCTAAGTTTCACATACAAGATACAAATCTACAAAGT
>NC_051410.1:11717398-11717706 GCF_015228065.2 Penaeus monodon
GATGGAAAATTATAGTTTTACAACCCAATAAATGGAAAATAGGAAAACAGAAAGAGAGAGATTAAGGCCGAGAAACAGAGAGAGGAATGACCGCCAAACTTATGGAAAAATAGTTAAAAAGGATGAAAAGGGAATCAAGAAAATATGAAACTAATCGAAAAAATGAAAAGGTATCTAGAAAAAAATGAAAAAGAAAAAAGAAGGCAGCAAGGATAAAATCTTTCAGAACACGTTATAGAGAGAAAAAATACATATGCAAAATTGCTGCAGGGCGGCAAAATAGTGATCCGAAAAAGTTTCCATGACGG
>NC_051410.1:11717779-11718245 GCF_015228065.2 Penaeus monodon
AGAGGATTTGAATGAGGGGGGTATGCTAAAAGACTAAAAGCGAGGCACAAACCAGTTGTCCCCAAACAGTACGACGCCATATTTACTTGATGAATTGCTTTCTACCTCCATCATCTGAAATGCTTTTCCTCTGGGAAGAGTTTTCGTCATTTTAGCGGGGAGGGTGGATATTTGTAGCCACACGCATGTTTATTTATATGCATAAGTACATCCTTGTGTTGAATCCTTGTATATCTAAGCAAGAGCTTCATGTAAGCATAAGAGTTTCTGTATTGTCTGCGAGTGCATATAGATTTAAAAGGTATCTTTAAATCAGCGATTTTTGACTCCGAACAAAATAAACACACATACACAAATATCACATGACGTGGCCCTCTCGTGTACTGTCACTGAGTGAGAAAGGTAGTCGGGAGAATGTAGAAACCCTAAGACTTTTTCCGCAGTTCCTTCTAATGAGGAGGAATAC
>NC_051410.1:11718519-11718792 GCF_015228065.2 Penaeus monodon
CCTTTCCTTTCCCAAAGAGACCAAAGCGCACGCTAACATCATGGCTGTTGGGGACCGTCATAATGCCATCTCCACGGTCACGTTTCCATCCCTTTATTTAAGTTGTACCTGCCTTATAGAGTCCTCACTGGGTCTTTTAGACATTTTTTGTTTATTTTGTTTTGTTTTGCAATCGTGTGTGTTTTAGAGGAGTGTATCTCACTTAGATTTATTTATATTTTTTTTCCTCTGTGATTCACATTATTATCTTTTTTCAAATCTAACAAGGTTATC
>NC_051410.1:11718963-11719161 GCF_015228065.2 Penaeus monodon
AACATCGAGCGACCATCCCCATCTTCCCAGATAAACACACACACACGTCCCATTCTCTCACTTTTCATATCTTATTCCTCACATATAAGCGTCCAGTGCGCCGAATGACTGACGGATCCCTCATAACGCGAGATCAAGCAAAAACTCCTGGCTGACAGAACGAGTTTGCGCGACCCATCACAGCGGGAGAAACCTGGT
>NC_051410.1:11719353-11719850 GCF_015228065.2 Penaeus monodon
CTAGAGCCCCTCCCCTCACTACCCCGCCGCAGAAATCCGCGCTGAGGGTTTTGATGACATAATACCTTCTCTACTGCCGATGGAGATATTGCCTTTGCGATTCTTAGCGTCTCTCGTTCCACTTCGAGACTGTCTTCTAAATCCTCTATCTTTGATTTACTCTTTTTATTTCTCTTTTTTCAATGTACTTGTCCATTCATTCATACTGATGTTTTCCTTTTTCTTTTTTATTGTCATCATTCCAAAAAGGCAGTGTGACTAAAACCCTCTTCCTTTGATTACCACGTTTGCTTCTCTTTCTTCTTTTTATTCGTTCACTTACTCGCTTAACTTTCCTTCCTTTCTGCCTTTTTTTCCTTTTTTGCAATTTTTTCAAAAAGCCATACCATCACATTCACATTTTTTCTCTCCATTTCATCTCATTACCTCAATTTTCTCTCTCCTCTTTACCAATTTTACCTGAAGCCCCACCCGCGTAATACAAAGTAAAACCAAGA
>NC_051410.1:11719896-11720236 GCF_015228065.2 Penaeus monodon
TGGAAAAAGGACATGATTAGCTTAAAACTGAATATTCATACCAAAAGAAGTACACAAAGTCAGACTGAGTATTCGTACCCAGCTCTGCGTGCGGTTAAATGCTTAAACCCCCGAGATCTTCCGTGCTGGGAGATGACATTGTTCTTTTTTCGCTTTATAATCATCAGAGATAACGTTGTAGTAATGATTATTTCCGCTTTTCAAATCTTCCTTTCGTTTTAGATGATATTGGACGCTGTTATGGAGTGGGGTGATAGACCCGTTTTTAATCTTTTGTTCAGATATTCTGTAGAGATATAGACATACATACATATATAAAGACTCTTTCTCTCTCTCGCTT
>NC_051410.1:11720313-11721210 GCF_015228065.2 Penaeus monodon
ACATGCACACACACACATAGTCCACAGCGACAGAACTGCAAGAATAAAACCCGGCAGCTGCCTATTTTTCCGCCCTTCCATATCTGGGCCGAGCTCTGGAATCTGGCAGTCTTGCAGCAATTTACCTTAATGAATCTGATTACGGGAAGGACTAGACCTAACAGCATCCTCGGGCGACATTAATTATTTTTACGAGAAATCGCATCACCGCTTCACTATCGTTAGCTAGATAAGATTTGTATGTGTACCTACTATTTATTATGAATATGTGCGATCTACTTTCGTTTCCTAAAATAGAATGCGAAAAACTTGTGTGACCGTAAAAGTCAGGACAATGGTTTTGCTCGCGCGCAAGCGCGCATCTATCTCTTTGTTTTTTTTTTTTTATAGCATACCTGTCTTAGTGCATGTGTATGTGAGATATCCTGTATACATGGTCGGTGATAAACTCTGTAAGTATCCCTAAATCTTTCAAGACTGGACAAATCATCCGCAAAACTAACGAGCCGTCTTAACTAACACCATCCTGATTCAGGGCTTCAGCCAGATACAACCTTACCGTGCTTTTGTAAATCGCTAAGGTAATCTGGGGGAAGGGGGGTGGGGTGGGGGGTTGTCTGACCTCTACTTACTGACCTTATCTACGAGTGACAGTCCCATTTTTCCCCTCACTTACTATACCCATCCCACCTTCACAGTCGAGTAGACTTGAGAGCGTAATTTGCTGCTAATTGGTCAGCTAAATCGGCGGTGGGCGGGACTTAGCAGTAAATCTCAATGGTAATTGGTCGCATAAGATAAAGTGGGCTTGTCCTCCATGATGCGGTAATTAATTGAAAGGTTAATCAGTGATAGCTTAAATACGGAGTTGTTTGCGGAAGGAGGAATAAGGCTACA
>NC_051410.1:11722398-11722876 GCF_015228065.2 Penaeus monodon
TTTCATTCTGCTTATTTGCAAGGACAGTAAATACGTGTTTTCTGCAGGGATGGCAGTTAGATCATCACAGGAATAAAATACAAACGTTTGCATTAATAATTCAAATATCAAATTCCAACACATGAAACCAAAATACTTCTGAAACATCAGAAATATTTGCAACCACACATACCAACATCCCCCCCCCCCCAAAAAAAAAGGGCTCCGGGGTCGCAAATCTAAAACGCATCCGAATTCCCGACCAAAGGAACCCCAAACGGCAACCGCCCTGCATACGACCTGCCCCCACACCCCTCCGCACCCCTTCCCTTCTCCCCCACGCCGCCGCTTTCCTCCCCTCCTCCCCCCTATCCCTGAAAGTCCCCTCCAAGACGGCAAAGGCAAAGACGCTGCCTCAACATTGAGGTGCGATCTCCTTAACCTCTCGCTAAGATTTATAATCCCACTTAATTTCTCATGGAAGACAGCTCTGTGATGT
>NC_051410.1:11722911-11724357 GCF_015228065.2 Penaeus monodon
CCGAAGCGCTCTACCAGCGGGCGTGTTGCAGCCTTCGCTAGCCCCCTCCTCCCCTCCCTTCCCCCCGCGCCGCTGAGATCAATAGTCTAGCTACACGCTGACAACAAAACCAATTAGCTAGATACTGCTAGTACCGGAAGACTGAGAAACGCAAGTGTACGTCGGCCTCTCTTCCCCTCATCTTTCCTTTGTTGAAACGGCGTCACAACCGCCACGATCGTTATTGAAAGGGTAGACAGCAACGGGCAAGTCTATACATGTGTATATCAGCACTCCAGACCGAACCCAAGTATGAACTCGCTGTCAAAATGTTCACAAAGGGACCCTGGCGACAAAGGAATGTACGGGTAAACCGCATACCTGTGTTCAAAGAGAGTTCGAGAAATTCCATCAAATAAGAAAAGAAAGAAAGAAACGCATAGATGGACAAAGAGCTCTTGACGTCTCGCGTGTACTTCGGCTGGGCGGGAGAGAGCCACCCACGCTCCTCGTCGCCGTCTAACATGATCAGACTTGAACGATTTGGAGACTTCTTCCTTCTTTTCTGTCTGTCTTTTTTCTTCCGATGCTTAGGTTCATATCGAAAAGGGGAAATCTCTATGACTTTTTTTTTTAAGAAAATATACGAACAGAGAGATAAAAGAATGAGGGAAATAAAGAAAGTCTGGTAGGCTGGTAGATATGCCTTAGCAACACCACTCAATACTTCACAAGAAATTTCACGGACAAGAAGAGCACGTTTCTTCGCAAGTTATCACCACATTCGATCTCTAATTCAGCAACGAACTTTCCAACACAGAATAAGAAGGTAACAAGCTATACCACAACCAATGACCTATAAACGACGACGTCCGCCAACTACCCCCTTTATCATGCTTTTCCTAGAAGCAGCTGGCGCCTCTCGAGCGACAGTCAGCCCAGTCTGGAATAGGGTTCCTCTTCAGTTAATCCCTCATCAGCGCGGCATTAAATCCCGGACGACCGACAATTTCTCTGCAAGACTTTACAGTGGACATCGCCAAGAGCCTCTGACAGGAACTGGCGTAGGAACCCACTGGGGGAAGTTCCACGGCAATTAACCTTCCGAGGGGTGTCGTCTACGCAGATGTGGCTTGATTCACTCTGGGAAATTCCCGGTAAATACTTAGTTGAGTTGCATCGCTTCTTCCGCCAAAGAAATATCATCAAACTGACGACGAATTCCAATGGGTTTAACTAATTACCTTCTCTACAGGCTAATTGAGTCAGATGATTGAAACAGCCATGGATTACACGCTCCTCGGGATATTCGTGCTATGCTAATCATTGCTGCTGAAAGGAATGTTTATTCATCGCGACAGAAGTCCCTCGATAAGCTCAATGCATTAAACACGGAGGCAGATATAGCAAATTCAACCTATTTCTTTTTGCGGCGTTTCTTTATCGCACAATCTTTTTCCATGTTTG
>NC_051410.1:11725066-11725373 GCF_015228065.2 Penaeus monodon
CACCGCCACCCAGATAAAAGAAAAAATCTCCGTTGTTCTTTCCCTCCTTGATTCCCTCGCCCCTCCTTCCTGCTACTCCGCCCTTGCCTCAGTGGCCGCGTCTCCGGAGAAGCAAAAGAAAACAATAAGACCGGGCGACAGAACCGCCGTCGCCTTACAGACTTCGTCACCGGGGCATCAAACACATGACGAACGAAAGGAAAAGGGACAGAAGGGTGGAAGGGAAAAGAGGGAAAATAGTCACTCTAGTTCCCTCGGTGGAATCTGACGGATGAGAGAGTAGGAGTCGGGGGGGGGGCAGGAGATT
>NC_051410.1:11725441-11725638 GCF_015228065.2 Penaeus monodon
CTGGATATCCCTACCCTCCTCCCCCTAAAATAGGACATCCGAAACCCCATAGAGGATGCGTCGGCCGGACACTATAACGTTTTTTCCCTCCCGGATAGTGTTGACACATGCAGGAAACAAGTCGACCTGGGCCAGGATGTGTCCTGCGTGCGGTAGGGTGGATACGTGGCGGGGGTTGGAAAAGGGGAGAAGGGGGG
>NC_051410.1:11726039-11726958 GCF_015228065.2 Penaeus monodon
GTGAGTCCCGCTGGCGAGGCAACAAGGCGATTACCTTAATGCTTTGTGGCGATGGTGTGATTTACGGAGCTCCAGTCTTTGGGCGAAATTACTCGATTTTATGACTATGCTGACTGGCCATTGGCTGACGGAAGAATGCGTTCGGCAGCGGAGATGAAGACTCAGACTCAGATTGGAATTAAGATTAGCATGATGATGAGAGATAAAGCTTCGGAGATGATGGATACTGAACGAAATAAAAACCAAGACTGATGTAAAATGGAATTAAAAGCAAAATGAGAATGATATAAGATGGAATGAAAATAGAGAATGTTATGAAAAGGATTTATTTTAATAAGTGAGATTGATGTGAGATTAATTAAAACTGGAGATGATGGTTATGAAATTAATTTTTTGAAATTAAACTGATAGCGGTATCAAAGAGAACAGCGATAACAACGGATTTACTATGTCACGCACATGATGATAATTAAACTCACTCTTCATACATACCCATCAAAAATTAGCATAATCTCCAAGTGACGGTAATGAGTAAATGGAAATGAGCAATGACTGACGTGATTGAGGAAAACTGATAACGCGACGGCAATAACGAAAGGTAATGGAGAGGGACGATAATAAAGACTGGAGATAGGGAATGGGGAATGAAGGCTGGTGATGCTGGAGCCATAAAATTTTCCCATAATAAAAGATGACAGTGATAATGGGGGCGGAGAAGAGGCGGTGGGGAGAGAGAGATGGGCCTATAGACAATCACGGTAATGGGTTATTTCCGATATGACGACCATGAGGATTCTCGAAGAATTCCCATACACAGGAATTCTTTCGGATACTTTCAATGGTGGGAGAGGCTTGTGGTGCCGGGGAAGCATTTAGGAAATCAAAGAACAGGCAGATGCAGCTGAGCAGAGACACGCTG
>NC_051410.1:11727213-11727503 GCF_015228065.2 Penaeus monodon
TAGAATAAATATGGTTTCAAACTCTCCCAGAACGCTTAAGGAGACCTCCTCCAATACACACACGTAGTCGGGAAGATAATTACAACTTGGTCAGCCGGAAATACCGTGAAAGCCAACCGGAAGTACCTCTTTTCACGTTCTCCTAATCTATCGGTATTTCTTTTATCGTTATTACAGAAGCTCATGCAATTCTCATACAATTCTCATGCAGTGCTCATGAAAATTTCCGCCTTATAAAAGTAAAACGAAAGAATGAATGACGTATGTTAATTACTGTATAATACTAAAGA
>NC_051410.1:11728249-11728690 GCF_015228065.2 Penaeus monodon
AAGCAAGAGCGAAACAGATCTATAAGCGGAAATAGAAAGGAAATGCAAGGAAGTAAAAGGAAAGGAGAGATCAAATGAGATAAGGAGAGAAAAGAAACAAATTGAAAGTCAATGAAAAAATACATATATATATATAAGGAAATTACAAAAGAAAGAAAAACAATAGAAGTAGAAGAAAATGGAAGATATACATGTAGGAAGAGGGAAAGGGAAGAAAAAGAAGAAAAAGAAAAACGACACAGCAACGTTCTACAGACACCCTGATAACGACAGATCATCAACGTTTTGCGATCGACAGTCACAGTAGTACCGAGGAAGAAACGTTTTGATGGCCTGCCGGCAGCCGGGTAACTTTCCATTAGCGATTATGTAATAGGTAGACAGGCTGTTAGGAAAGACCGGCTTGATTCATGTATACCGTGAATTTATATTCATTAGTAA
>NC_051410.1:11728953-11729137 GCF_015228065.2 Penaeus monodon
ACATAGAGAGAGACATAGATGTTAATGTAGGTAAATGTTTTTCCAGTTATTAAACATAATTACTGAAAATGCATGATACTTCATTAAATGATTAACAGCAAGCAAGAGGAAAATGTCTTAATTATTTTTGCTGCCATTATACAGTACACATTCCCAAATGTTCATCAATCACACAAAGAAAGCA
>NC_051410.1:11729786-11730145 GCF_015228065.2 Penaeus monodon
TACAACTAAATAGTGATAAGCTTAGTGTAAACTGAGTATGAATCATGGGATTGTTTCTGAGTGGAAAAAGTTAAGCTCATAAAAAAAGAAAAAATGCTTCCCACATTCACGCTGGATGACAAAAATTATTGTTTCTGACGTTAATTCAAAACTTTTTTTTTCATGTTGTGTCATGGGGATACACTTTCATTTATCACATTTTCATTGAGAAATTTGTTGAATTTTTAGATATTTGTTTTTCATTCCTTTATAATCTTTATTCTAAAAGGATGCAAATACTTTATCACACGTAGATATTAAATACCTCTTCTTAAAACCTATTGACTTAGTAGCAATATAAGCAACTATCATTCCTTCTT
>NC_051410.1:11730669-11730781 GCF_015228065.2 Penaeus monodon
TTGTTAATCATTTAATGAAGTATCATGCATTTTCAGTAATTATATTTAATAACTGGAAAAACATTTACCTACATTAACAACAAGGTGCTCCCTTTCGCCTTTTCTGTGACGG
>NC_051410.1:11730890-11730997 GCF_015228065.2 Penaeus monodon
TTCCCCGGTGTGAGCATCTTCGTCAGCTTCAACAACCTCTTGACAGTCCTCCGCCGCGTCAGTAGGGCCCTTCTCGCTACGTCTCTGGCCACAGACACCCACTCCCT
>NC_051410.1:11731164-11731327 GCF_015228065.2 Penaeus monodon
GAGGTGTCTTCGCCCCAACCCCGCCCTCACCCCACTTAAAATAAGTGGACGGGGATACAGCGTGGCGTCGCGTGCTCGGCTGGTAACATGGCTTAATTGACGTGTTAAAGGTTTGCGTGGCTGGATTGGCTTGCAAGATGCTGGATAATTGTCTCGAGGACCC
>NC_051410.1:11731417-11731993 GCF_015228065.2 Penaeus monodon
GCCTTGGTCTGGAGTTGAAAAGCAGGTGCGACCGCTTGGGATGTCCTACACTATAATATCCTCGAGAAGGGAAGGGAATGGTAAGAGACAAGAATTGGAAACAAGTGGATAAGAGGGGATTGGGGAGGATAAAGGAGGGGGAAGGAGGAAGGAGGAAAAACGAAATAAAGAAACTAAAAGAGAACCACCAAAAGAGGAAAACAAGAGACGGGAGGGGAGAGTATTGGTTTAATAACAATGAGGAATAATTATGATAAAACCTGTAGAGTTATAAGCGTTGATAGCATGTTCTATTATCCGCCTTAAAGTGCTCTCATATTTTACCAGTTTAATGAAACATGACGTAGCAACGTAGTGTAAAAGCGGAACTAACTTTAACATGATGAGATGGTAGAGGGGAAGAGGAATGTTTAAAGAGCCTAGTATTATAAATTATGATGTAACAGTCTCCCTCGCTGTGGCTGACTGGATGAACTAACACAACTCGGTGACTTTAACTAGTTGTAATAAATTTCAATTTCTTCTTTGATCTACTTATAAATAGTTTTGTATATGAACTACCTCCCCAGTTAGCTG
>NC_051410.1:11732790-11733373 GCF_015228065.2 Penaeus monodon
GCTACATCAATCTCCTGCTTTCAAACATTTCGCTGAAAATATTGCTATCGAACTGGACTAGAAAAGCCTCAACGAAACATCAATATCGTTAACATTAATCAGGGTTTCTTGGCAAAGTGGCGTCGAGCGAAACAGAAAACAGCGTCGACACTGATATACAGCATCGAGTATATACTGACATACTGACAAATCCCTCTCACATGCAGTATTATCCAAGCCTCTGAGGCATGGCTAATGGACGCACGTATCAGACAGATTGCATGTTGCTACCAACCATACTTAACAAGTCTTCGCCGGATGATATATGATCTGGCATATAAGCTTCTAGGCTTCCGGATATTGCAAGACTAGACGAGCCATTTTCTTAAGCCATCATGGAAAATAATAACGCGTTTCCAGCTGTCCCAGGTAAGCCACGTTTATTTCCGAGCCACTTGACGGGCGACATACGCTTTTCGAGACACATTCACGTCTCCGACACGAAATTTACATGCCAAACACAAGCGGGAGGGAAGCGCGTGGGGAGACAAGACATCCACTGCTGTTATATGCCGCGGCACTGAATACAGATGCATTTTGTCAT
>NC_051410.1:11733516-11734932 GCF_015228065.2 Penaeus monodon
CATCCGAGTATATCAAAAACACTGAGCCGACAAGTTCTCCTTGTCTTGCAGCTTAGGTTTGGCGTGAGGCGGTAATTCTGCTCAGAGCTCTCCCACTCAACCCCTAAACCTGCACCCCTGCCAACCCCACACCCCATGATCTAAAGTGCCTCCCAATCTTCTAACCATGAACTGTACCGTCCCCAATCCCCAAATTCAATGACCCAAACCGCCAGCCTACCCTCCTAAAACTATGGTCTACTTCGCCTCAATCCCTGTACCACCTCTTAGCCCTCAAACTCCATAACCTGTACCACCCCTAATCCTTACACCTCATGACCTGTTCCGCTTCAAGCCCTATCCCCACTGCTTATACCGTCTTACAACCTCCAAACCTCATGACTTATTCCGCCTTTCAATCCCAAAACCCCAATCCATAAACCCCTGCAGCTCCTCAAATCCTATGATCTATATCGCCTGCCAACGGTTCATGACCTGAACCGTTTCTCAGCTACCAAACCCCGTGACATACACCGTCCACGATCCCGCGACCTGCACCGCCTCTCTACCCTAAAACTCGATGACATGTGCTGCTCCCAATCCTTAAACTACATGGTCTGCACCACACTCTATCTATAAACCCGTGCACCATCCTCCGATACTTGGCCTGCACCGCCTTACAACCGCCAAACCCCATGACCTGCACCGCCTCCCAACCCCAAAGCCCCGTGACCTACATCGCTCTCCCTCCTCCCAATATCCCTAATTCTCGAGTCTCTCTATGATAAGGAAATTCTTAATTGAAACTGGAATCCTGGGAGGTTTACATTATGGACAGGTTTTAATGGAGTATGATGTTGAGAGGAGGTTTGGGGAACCGGTTTATACACGGGAATGGTTTGCCTTCATTCTCGGCAAACAACTTTCATATATATTTGTAGGGATTGTATCACGGTCTGGGTGAACTATAAGTGGTGGGACATTTTTAAAATTTCATTTCAATTATCTATTCAATTTTTTTGTTTTCATTTTGTTTTGGGTAGATGGATGATGATGGATAAGCTCGTTTATCCTTATGATATCCAGTGTAAAGCCAATTTCAGCCCCTATACACCGGAGATGAGGGAGCTGTAATCCACGTGCGACAGTCTAATCAAAGTCAAACGATAGAGCAACCGGATATTGAAATACAGTTACTCATACTCACACGAATTCATACATGCACACACATATACTCGAATAACGTGTTGCTTTGAGTAATGGACCCCCCCCCTCTTCTCCCCCACTAGCACACAGGTGGTTTTAGACATTTAGACTGATACGTTTTACTTTTGGGGTGAAATCAGGTGAATCACTAATAACCATCATTTACTAAAATCCTTATTTTCAGACGTTTAATCTTACTCTTTTTTTTAGGTTGAATGCAATCTGCTACAC
>NC_051410.1:11735320-11735403 GCF_015228065.2 Penaeus monodon
AATACTCGTTAAGGAGTTATTTAATGAATAACAAACAATGGAGAGCACTTAAATCAACGCATAATTGTATACGTATTGCTCGC
>NC_051410.1:11735647-11735743 GCF_015228065.2 Penaeus monodon
CGTACGTACATATGTGTGTTTACGTATGCATGCGTGTAAATACCTTCAAAGTGCCTTAACATGCAACAAGGTTTTTATACTTTCCGCAAATTTCGT
>NC_051410.1:11735810-11735988 GCF_015228065.2 Penaeus monodon
CGAGCAAGAAACGAACGAACAAAATAAACCCCTGAAATACTCATTAAGTTAGCTTTAATGCTTAAATCTCCACAAATATGGAAACAATCATCACAGAGACCAACGTTGGCGAGTAAGAACTTCAGACACAAATTCCGGAAAATAATGGATACTCGTTTCAGTCACTCTCCCCTGTAAC
>NC_051410.1:11736097-11736530 GCF_015228065.2 Penaeus monodon
TTTTTTTCGAATACTGAGAACTGCGTTAAAGCCGGGCGAGTTGATTGAATCTTTGGTAATGCAGATTCAGGCGGGAGTTTTGAGTTGGGAGAGCGAAACGCTAGACGGGGATATCATTAATGAAATGTCAATAAAAGATATTAGCGATATGTGGCTAAGACGTGAGGTTTCCTTCGAAACAGGCGATGGGGGGATTAGAGGAAGGAGGGGGGGGGGGGTCATGGCGGGCTGGTTCATTACTTTAATTGGATATTCGCCATAAAAGGTCACGACCCTACACGAGCGCCTGCGAGAAGAGAATATTCTGAAGGACTCGAGTGGGAACCATTACGGCCAGACGGCATTGAGAAACTTCACAGCAGCAGAGAAATGTGCTCAACCGGATTACTATTCTTTCTTCAGGTCGAGAAACTCACCGCGTTGAGCAACACTG
>NC_051410.1:11736898-11736999 GCF_015228065.2 Penaeus monodon
CTCCAAAAGCAACAAAAAAGACTAACTAACAAATAACAACGACACCCCAAACCAACGCCGTCGACAAATAAGTAGACTGTCCGCTTCGCCGCGAGAATACG
>NC_051410.1:11737121-11738362 GCF_015228065.2 Penaeus monodon
TAGACGCGAGCGAGCGACGTATAGCACAGCAGCACAATACAAAGGAAACGCACGAGCCATGGCAATGAGACGACGGCCCAAGCTGAAACTTGAACGGATAAAGTACTCGACGGACGGAGGGGGAACCGGGTGCGAATTAAGGCTCCGAAAGTGGAGGAGCAAGAAGAAAGTGAGGTGGAAGAGGAGGAGAAGAAGAAGGAGGAGGAAAAGGAGCTGGAGGAGGAAGAGAAGGGGGGGGAGGAGGAGGAAAGGGGAAAGAGAAAGGGGAAGGCGAAGGAGGAGGAAGAGGAAGAGGAAAGGGAAGGAGAACGACGACAACGAGAGGGAAGAAGAGTGACGGGAAGAAGAAAGGAGGGTGAGAGGAGGGCATAACAATATATGTGGTACAGTGCAGGGAGGATGGCAACAGAAGGAAATGGAAAGAGGAGGAGGTTGGGAAAGAAGAGATCCAGAAGGCTTATATATAAAGGGTGAGGAAATGAGAACGAAGTTTGAGGAAGATGAAATGAAAGAAGAAACTAAAATAATAATAAAGGGTGGACGAAAAGGAGAGGGAGAAGAGGACGAAGATGCACAAGGGAGAAAGGTAAGGAAAGGGGAACCATCGAAGACGGAAGGCGATGAGCAATAACAATAAGAGAATATAGTAGAGGAAGGGGAAAAGAGCTGAAGACGAGGAATGAGGAAGACAATGAAAAGCTGAGAAGAAAGTGAATAAAATGAAAGGAGACGGAAAGTAAAAGTGCGGAAACAAGGAAGACGGAGAAGAACAAGAAGACGAAGAGGAACAATTAGACTAACAAGAATTTACCAAAAGAAAGGAAAATGGAGGCTAAAACACGAGGGAAAGGGCAGCGGGAATGACTAGGAATACTGGAATGGCGGCGCAACGGCAAGCGCTGATGGATCGTGCACCACTAATTTAGGTGTTGCTCTCGGACGCCAGCAATTACGGGAGTAATTTGACACGCTGATGAATTAGATCAGCCTGAAATAGGAATCAGCTAACTGCATTATCATACCAACCCATCGTGAGACAGGATCGGGATAAAAAACAAAGACGAGGACGAGAAAGCCTCACTACCGATGACGTCATAGCTGATCTTCGAACTATAAGTTCCCTAACAATATATACATATAAAGGAAAGCCAAAGATGGAAAGCAGAATCGCTCAACACCATCACATTAATGGACGATAATTATCTGGGCATCGTGCAACGAATTACCGAGAGTAATGTGTC
>NC_051410.1:11738423-11739533 GCF_015228065.2 Penaeus monodon
GCACGCCCTCCTCTGTTAATCTCTCCGTTTCCGTCAGTTTAACGTTGTCTGTCTGTTTGGTATTATGTCTGTTTATTCATTTGTATATTTCTCTTCCTCCCTATTTTAGAAGAGAAAAGAAATGTAATTATAAATCAGCAATGAATTCATAATTAAGTAGATAGGCTACGGTTATCAAGGAGTGGTCCAAGCAATTAAAACTTCAGACAGCATCGGGGAGATTAAACATCTACATCGACAAGTGAGTGAGCCCAAGAAAAAAATATATAAGGAAAACTCTCTACTCAAAACAAAAGTCACAAAATGCAAAGGAACACACCACAGCAGCAACAAAACCCAACAGAAGTTTTCCTCATGCACAGTATCAGCACCGGCGTCCAGCGTGCCCATCAGCTACCATGATTTCTGATAAGGGATGTCAATAAGGCGTGCGGGGAAACATGCAGCTTGGGAACTCGACGTATGATCAGCTAAATTACAAAAATAAGTAACACCGCAGTACCTACCGACTGGCCATATATGAATAAAAGTAAGCAAACATGGCAAGAAATATATATACATAATTTCGCACACGGGTAAGCCCATTTCCGTGCGTTCATAGCAAGTCATCAATCCTCCACAAGTAGCGAGCGGCCTGTAATAAACAGACCGCATTTAGCCTGGCTTGAGCGTGCTGGTAGGCCAATAAGAGCAGCAGAGCAGGACCACGCCTCAAGCCTTGCCAGAGCCACTCCCCTGCTCACCATGCCTGCTGAACCGTGTCTGCTGTCTCTCCAAAGGCACCGCTGGCAGAGTACGGCGGTTCCAAGGACTCGGTAGGGAAGGGGCGGGGAGGGGCGAGGGAAAGGGGATAGATGTGAAGGTGTGGGCAGAGGGAAGTACGGATAGAGGAATTTCGTGCGAGAGAAGGACGGTGTGAGAGCGGAAGAGAGATTCAAAGGCTAGGCTAGGAAAGACTGGTGCGATATTTAGGATTCGTCAGACATATATTCTTATAGCTATACATGGTTTTAAACTATCATTCGGTAATATTCTACCTTTCTTCACTATTACATTGCGTTCTATGAGCTGCACAAAAAGTATAAACTATCTAATTAAAGGACAAATATA
>NC_051410.1:11740135-11740752 GCF_015228065.2 Penaeus monodon
ACGAGGTGGACCCCAAACGCTACCATTCCCCTCTTCCCTACCACTACCCCCCCCCCCCCGGTCTACGTCACCTATATCGATTAACCCTTAAAACCCTTATCTTCACGATCACCATCAGCCCACCCCCTTATCTTCACAAGCCCCGTTAAGTCTTTATTTCGACCGTCACCATCAAGGCTTAGGAATTTTCACCAGTAACGTTAAAGTCCTTTTCTGGACTCCACTTTTCTCTTCCCTTCTCATTCACCATATATAAACAGAAACCACTATCTCAGTATTCATGATCCTCATAACATTACTGTATATAATAAACTCTGACAGCTTCACAATCTTCACAGTTCTCGGAACATCACTACTTGCCATTAGCTTTGACATCATCACCCAGCCACTATTTCACTATTCACTATTTTGCATTTAGTAACGCCCCCCTCCACATTCCTCATGATTCTCACAACCTCATTTTCAACGCATGAACATTCTACGGCATAGTTAATGCATTTTTCCATCCTTTTTATGACCCAATATGAAGCGTATTATGTTGTCGGACAAAAAAAGAAATTCCGTAGCTTTTCTAAACCTTGAAAATAAGTTAATAATAAAACAGATGATAGAAATAC
>NC_051410.1:11741147-11741349 GCF_015228065.2 Penaeus monodon
CAAAATCAGCATTGCGTAATATACTTTATATATATATATGGCCTTATCCCTGTATACTGAAAAGAGAATATTTTTTTTACGCCATAAAACCATCGGCCGAAATCAGCACATGCGAAACGAGTTTCCCTTATAATTTATTCCTATCGTCTTTAATATTACTGCATGTGAAGGTAAGCCTGATTCTCTCTAAAAAAAAATCGAG
>NC_051410.1:11742617-11742941 GCF_015228065.2 Penaeus monodon
CCTTGTTTGTAAAGCCAACACTTGTTCTTTTACACCGCGCGTCGACACTTCATTCACAAAGGAGGAAGGGAGGAGGGAAATGAGCATAGTCCACACCCTTGCCTATTTACCTACCGGTATGATGCTTTTCACGAGCGTACAGAACCATTAAAAAACGTCAGATGAATGTGAAAAGGCCTTCTTGCAAATCTTATGTGGGCTATTGCAGGTGTGTGAAACCAGCAGACAAAAGGGCAAGGCGAGCATATGTACACAGGTTAGACTTGGAATAAGCATGTCTTCTTTAACAGGATACAGGTGATGGATGTTTGAAAGCATTTGACA
>NC_051410.1:11743016-11743960 GCF_015228065.2 Penaeus monodon
ACTGACCGTAAAGCTGGTGATATGTAGATGTTCCCTATAATATGGAAGTTGTGTGAAACCAACTGGCAAAAGGCAAGGGATGCAAATGAATGCAGATGGTATAGCTTCAGGTATCTAGATCTGCTCTAGTAGAGGCAAGACTAAATAATGAATATAAATGAAACTTAGTAACTCGCAAAGTTCTCTTTAGTGAGACTGGTGCTTAAAACCAGCTGACAAAAAAGTCAAGACGAAAATTCATCAACAAGACCTGAAACTTCTGCCCAAGGGATATGGGAAAGTTGTTTCCAGCTTTTAACATTGGCTTTGTTATCTGATCCTCGAGTTAATTCTTTGCTGGGCTAAATTCTGATCCCTTTAGTAGTCTCCGCATCTCTCCCCTCTATGAAATGTTTCTTTACATTGCCTCAAAATACTCCCATGAAGATAATCTTTGCATTAAAGTGGAACTGATCGACGCGAAAGAAAAATGTATGGGCTACGTTTCTCTTTTTCCAGCAAGCATCGTTCTTGCCATTACATTCATTTGCGTATCATGGAACTCATTTCTAGTGACATTGTAATTAATACTAGGCTAATTATGGACTAGGCTGAACCATAAATAAATTGTCAGAATATGCACACGTGAAAAGATATATATGAATTTATTAGGTTATGTTATTCCAACGATTTGTTTATCAATGTCATCATTACACACACACAAACACATCATCTTTACTTTTACATATTTAATCAGCTGATGTTTGGCCTAATTTTCATATTCTATCTTTTTACCCTCTATACCTTATTCATTAGTTTTTATGAGACGCGCGACGTGCTGACCCCCATCTCGCGATCAGTACTTTGAAAACTCTACTGTACACAATAAGGCATGAAATGAAGTTTAAAATCTCAGAGTTTAATTCCTTTTTTGAGGACACAGCAAAGCATATAAATTCTATGCG
>NC_051410.1:11744194-11744382 GCF_015228065.2 Penaeus monodon
ATTTAAGTAACAAGCATCATCTTTTTAACAAAAGATGATGCCGGAAGAAAAATAATCGCATAAAAAATGTAGCTGAAAATATTCCCATGTATGTGACGTTAAATGATAATCCAAAATTAGAATCCAATTATCGGAAATTCATATCTACAAGGGAAGATATAAATAGAAGAAGTGATTGCTTGGTTGGG
>NC_051410.1:11744862-11746660 GCF_015228065.2 Penaeus monodon
TACTGCCACAAAGGAAAATTATATAAGCATAGCAATAAATCCGCACCCCCTCCCCCCAAAAAAATCCATCGCCGGCCGAAATAGCCCGCAAAATTCTCCCATGGATGAGATGGAGACTCTTTACATAAAACGCCCATCGAACAAACGGCGCTGCATAATCTGAATACCGAAGAAAACTTGCGAATAAGTGATTTCGCCTAATAGTCAACGTAGCAGTTGCATCATTTGATTTAAAAGACGATTTTTGAAAAGGGAGAGTGCTAAACGGTTAATCATTCCATCCTATATCGGGTCAACTGGGGTTACTATCTTTAGAAAAAAAGGCTCGTGTAGTTATTAGCCGTTGGAGAAACCGAATCATGCCATCGGTCAATAACAAATTTTCGACTGCGCTCCTACGTATGCTAATGCCGCCACAAAGCGCCGCGCAGCCAGGCAAAAGTAACCGAAAAATCTTCAGCTGAAGTCGCAACATGGAGGAAAAATCATATCATCTTTATGCAACGAAATGCAAACCACAAAGTACGATATCTTCTCAACGGAGTATTGGTAGCTCGCTGCGCTGCCAGGCACGGTTCGCGTTTAGGAAACATCGTTTACGACCCACTGTAAATGTCGACGGAAAAACAGTGGCTACGGGAGCTAACGGCTGTAACATTGCTTGTTTTATACCGTAATCAATGGCTTTCTGGTGTTTCCTTGTGAATAAAGTGGTTCCTATTGGCCCGTAACGCATAAGCCTGAGAGTTACAGTAAAACGAGCGAATGGCGGCGGCGCTGCACCGCTCCTTCTCCCGGGAGTGAAATGCAGTTTCTAAAATTGGTAATTTCACGTAATCGGCCATTCGCGGCCCACGTTTCCTCTATTTGATCATTCATAATCATAAGGAAAATATACTATGCATTCTGGGATATCGAGAGTGAAGGGCCTGACATTTAACCCAAATGAACGACTATTTCGCTGGAAAATCTCTTCCGCCGAATATTGCAAAAACGACTATTCGTTTTCCCTTTCGCCCAAGAAATACAAAAAAACGAATACATTCAATTTTATAAAACCACATTTGCTTAGCTCAAGCAACCTTTCCATGTCTTAGTTGATGAAATTCATCTCACATTTCGAAATTCGACGCCAAAATTTCGAAAATTCAAACATGTCTCGGGTACAACTAAAATATATCCGGGCTAATAATTTAACATGCCCATCTAGTTAAACTACATTTAAAATGACATTTCTTTTATCTACACCATTAACTTTTTGGAACCCAGGATCGAAAGTGATAAGAACACTTCAATAAACCCAATAATACGATGATGAGTGTGATACCATTTTCGGTATCAATTATCCCCATCATTATTATTCCTTTTTTGTTCCTCTAGTCGCTGGAAAAGAGTAGACTGTAGTAACCGTTAACGTTAGTCACATGATCACGAGATTATAAACGATTGAGGGTATGGCGTCTATGAAGCATATCAAAATAACTTGCGGTGTTATTTTTGGATTATATTTTAAATCATTGTGACTAAGGTTTAAGAATAATTAAATAAAACTGGGATGAAGGTGTTTATGATTCACCTAAAAATCAACGGTGATAGTATTTATTCATCATATAAATACATTGATGATGGTGTTTAAGCTGACAACGAGATGTCTCCGGTTGTGATATTTGAGTCCAAGACACGATATATGAATGTTAAACCATATATGCATATCTATATTTTAACACATATCATGATGATGTTGAAGAATGTTAGACTGCGTTAAGAAAAATTAATGAAAAATAAGTAATGTTTGAAA
>NC_051410.1:11746743-11747125 GCF_015228065.2 Penaeus monodon
GCAAAAGTTATAGCCAAAAAGGGTACAAGAACCAAGATCACAATTTTCTCAGGATAACGCGAACACCACCTCCTCAAGAAGGTACAAGAACTGCAAAGGGTTTAAAAAAGACCTTAAATAGCATCTTTATCTTTCACCCTAAAGCTTTCTGTCCACTCTTCCGATTCCTTACGTATATAATCCCGATAAATCCCCTCTAATTCCCCGATCCGAAATCCCCTTGACGAGGGATTTGGGCTCAGGATGGCGTAATGAACTCCTTGTCAACTGGCATTATTTAGAAGGGCTGTGATGTGGCCGTAGGAATCCCGCCACGCCAGGCTCCTGAGGGGAGTCCTAGGGGATTCTTGTGCTTTCCGGTCTCGAGAACTTGGGCCTCGTC
>NC_051410.1:11747221-11747496 GCF_015228065.2 Penaeus monodon
AAACAAAAATAGAACAAAAATAACTGCACCATTATACACCAAAATAAAAGCAGGAAAAAGGCGACTCCAAAATACATTCGATATTCTCATTGGTCGCCGGACCATACCTACCTATCCCGGCCCGGAGACAAAAAGCACAAGACCAAAGCAAGGACCACACCCTGACTTCCGGTTTTGGACAAGACTCCGCCTAAGAAAAGAGATACGAGCATTTTCTCCTCTTTCGGGGGCGGGGAAGGGCTGAGGATTGTTTTCCGAATAACTTTTCTACAAGC
>NC_051410.1:11747559-11747925 GCF_015228065.2 Penaeus monodon
CAGGTACGTACGCTCTAAGGAAAATGACCAACGTCATAAACAAGGAAATTTTTAGAAGTCAAAAAATATTTACATCTTTCTTTTTCTCTCTTCCTTTCCTTATGCTGATAGCCTATAAAATCAGGGGTCTCAGAGGAATAACGCTGTATCGATTAGCTATAAATTGCCTTATAGACAGCAGTTACCTTTGGCTCAGATTAGCTAAGGTGACAAGCGGATTGGCAATAAAGTCTGTACTGGAAGGCTTAATGTTAGACTTGTCAACGAAGAACATCGATGTTGGAAGTAGGTGTTGGGGCAGGCACGCGCAGGTATTGTAGCTTGGGTAAGGGAGGTGAAGATGAAATTAGTTATTTAGTGTTTTAT
>NC_051410.1:11747994-11748334 GCF_015228065.2 Penaeus monodon
TTGTATATTTGCGTGCTTTGTGAATGTGTATAAATATTGTGCTTGTTTATATAAGAAAATAAATTTATTTAGGAAATGAATGTGTGTGGATTTGTATCTTTATGCATGGCCATGCAAACGCTCAAAAAACTAGAAACTTACATCAGTAAAGAAGAAGAAAAAGTCGAACAATGAATCAATAACAGACCGGCAACCTTGCGCTCAGAAGGTTAAAAGCATCCCCATTGATTTCATCAAATGATTACGAGAAAATAATTTTCAGAGCATCCTGGAGGAATTTGGGCTTACGGCCAATGTCAGACTGGCTCAGAAATCAAATCATTTCCGGACCACAATTATC
>NC_051410.1:11748598-11748911 GCF_015228065.2 Penaeus monodon
CACAATCTACGTTCGTAAAATATCAAAGGAAAAAATAAAATTGAATCTTTTATCTTAAGTATAAGATCAAGGCACGAGGATATACATCTTGAACGTTGGATTAAAAGTTAAAAGACTTCATGACAGACTTTGAGAGTGCATTTGATCCTCCTGCTCTAAACCTTGCAAAATATTGGAGAAATATTGTCGAGACGGTTGGTTTTCCGTCTAAAATTGGAATGCGCAGCGTAAAAGTTACGTATGTATTCTGCATATATGTCTTACTAATTTCTTACTTTTCAACAAATGGGTATGAGAATACCTTCAATTTTCC
>NC_051410.1:11749096-11749924 GCF_015228065.2 Penaeus monodon
CGGAATTCAGGCCTTCAGTTAATGGCCGTTAATCTCCCTCAATTAGAGATAATAGTCTTTATATCTCCCAGAGGATCATGAATTCCAGAAATTACGAAACTGGCAAAGGAAATCCACCAGTCTTCGATTCACACTTCGTTGATTCCAAAAAGGAAAAATTTATTGAATTGAGCTCTGTGCATTTTTCGAGTCGGGCGTGGGCGTGATCCCTACAGGTCAAAACAAAGCTCCCAGTAACCGAGGCGACATACCGTGCAAAACAGGTCAGAAATTGTTGATCGCTCTTGCTAACGGGGCAAATGACCTCGCCTTCACATGTCTTTATAAATCTTCCATTCCTGCTGAAAAGTAACACAATAACAATTGCAAAGGAAACATTTCTCCTAACATTATCAATTTCTTAACGTCTTAATTTCTCTCGATTCCTCGCATTTGCACACACGTTATTGTTTACATTTCTTTCTCCACCCCCCCCCTTACTCACCCTTAATACTCGCCCTGAATACTTGCGATCACACTCACCCCACCCACTATGTATATATACATGATGCCTTAGCTCGATGAAGTTCTCCCGACAATTTGTTAAACGAGCCGAGTCGACGGAGTAACGAATTTGCACTTGGTGATAGATGGTTATCTGACGGAGGAGGGAAAGGCAGACGGGGCCGCGGGAGGAGAGGGTGCAGTAGGGAACGAATTTGGAGATGTGTGGATACATAGGAAGTGAAATATCTTCACTTCTCATGGAGTGGGTCTAAAAGGGAGACATAACCAAAGTCGAAATCAATTGCGTTTAAAAGGATTCTGATTGATATGCATGCTTAGATG
>NC_051410.1:11750052-11751217 GCF_015228065.2 Penaeus monodon
CAAGATCAAGGTCAGTTAAATAACAATAAGGAAATAGAAAAGGCAAGATCAAAGGACACACAGAAAGAGATACAGAAGCAGAAATGAAGAAGGAAAAAAAGTCTAGACAGAAAGAAAGCCAAGACAAAGAGATCGAAAGAGACAAAAAGGACCAAGTTCAGAAAGCAGACGGCTCCAGCACGCCATTGGTGGTAACGAGTGAAGCAAATAGCATTGGACAGGCCGATAAGGGGAGGGCGACCTTAAATTCAGAGTAATGGAATACTTCTGCTGCGCCAAATCTGTTTTAGTGACGTGTAATATTTGGAAAGGAACGTTGATCACACGAAAAGAAGTAGGCGTTCTGTTGGTAACAATAGTTATAAAAAGGTTGGTAAGTTAGATCATAACTCTACCATCCGTTGGTATTCTACTGTAGCTTTCCCCATAGCCTTGTGTTTGCTGTATAGTATGGAATCGTCCATACAGCAACACATTGTTAACGACAATTTGATATCTAGGAATTATGGGTATAATTTCAAACGATCTTCGTTTTCCAAGGGTAAAATGGTGATTATAAGAACAGAAATATATGTAACAGTAATATAATGCAAAAATGAAACAATAACGATAATATGAGCAATACTAATAATACTATTCTTACCTTCCTCCGGCCTAAGATAAGTGGAGGAATACACGCATACGAATGAGAAAATTACCATAAGAAAACCCTCGTGGTACGTAATTACTTCATTTTTCCTTTCTTTAAAGTAACGAAAGAATACAAAACATCATCCTTTGGGCAAAAGTAAAGAAAAATAAAAGACTTCTGAAATACCCAAACAATAGTACCAACAGCAACCCTATAGAAAATATAACACTAACCCTCGACCCACAAATTATCATGAACCACATCACCATCCCATTATTTGGCGCTAATCTATTACCTTAATTAGTGGGTGATGATGGCAGTTTCCATTACCATAGGACCTGCTTATTACTCACTAACATACATTTGCCAAATCACTACTATCATATATAAACCAGACTGCTGTTAATGTACACCGGCCCCATAAAATACAACGAATTGTAGGCGACACAGATAAGAGTGTGTGATATCTAATGATTCGATAATGCTGATGTTAATAAGGCTAAAATCACAGCGTGGTTACCATACTTGTATATG
>NC_051410.1:11751971-11752195 GCF_015228065.2 Penaeus monodon
TCTTTTCCTCTTTTCGTCTTTTGGCTTCCTTCAAAAGGATTCTTTCCGGGAGCATCTTATAGCTTTTCAATAGCCTTCCCATTCATTATACTTATTAAGAGCAACCGCGATCGAATCAAAACAATACTCCCACGCACAGACTGAATATATATAGAAAAAAGAGAATCAAAAGTTTTCTTTTAAAAAAATCTTAACATTGAAATTCCACAAAGGAATTCGTATCC
>NC_051410.1:11752265-11752670 GCF_015228065.2 Penaeus monodon
TTCTCTCAACGTGGTGCCAGTCTGTGTTTATAGCTATGCAAATATTTATTAAACAACAAAGCCCTCGACTTAACTGTAGTGAACAGTGGATGGCGTCACCATGATGTGCTTGATGCTAATTTGTTTGCAATTGGCCATTTGGAACCATTTCGCGCGAGGTGAACAATATCAACAAATAAATTTCCGAGAGCTCTTAAATTTGTTCCTGAATTTGTGATCAGAATATCGCTTGCATCCGACAACTTGTATGTATGTAAACGTGAATTACCCTCCCGAAACACACATAAACATTTTAATTTTCTGATTCCTCTACATTCATGTTCTCCTTTTCTACCTTCTTATTCCTCTTTATTAAGAAGACGAAAAAATACACGACGTCAATAATAGAATAGTTTAAAAGCTGTG
>NC_051410.1:11752704-11752967 GCF_015228065.2 Penaeus monodon
GTGAGTCAAGAAAGGAAAAGAGGAGGTTTAGTTTATTCACAAGGAGGATAATACGTCACATTTTGCTCCATAATTATCCTTATTTGACGTGCATTATGGAAGAGTTTTTAATCACGATGTTTGGCCGTGTGATAGAGCGAGGCCATTCTCCTGCCGGCGACGACCTGATTAAATATCAATATAACATGTTTTGTCCAAAATTTTGCTAACATATTCATGGCGCGGGAAAATGGATAGCAGTAGTTATTTTCATATAGAGCATG
>NC_051410.1:11753331-11753973 GCF_015228065.2 Penaeus monodon
GACTTTTCCAATGTCATCAACACTAATACACTCCTCTAATCATTAGCCCACTCTTCTGTTAAAATAAATCAAAGGCTTAAGGAAACAAAAACCAACAAAAAAATATATAAATAATGACAAACGAAGGGAAAATAAAAGTCGACATTTCCTAACCTACAATTCATCTGTCTGCCTTTGTTTTCATTTTCCTAAAGACATTTTCCTGATACTGAAAATGTGGTGGAGGACAGCAAACTTCAGGTCCTAAGAAAAACAAATGTGTTGCACTTTTGACTCGAAAGAATCCAAGAAGCAAACAGAGGTAAGTGCAAATCGCTGTTGTTACGCTGGTGAAGCATGTGCACAAATGAAGGGAGAAAGAAAGTCTTTATTAAACCGTATTTAACATTTAAATACGGTTTAAACACAGAATACAATATGAATAGAATGTAAATAAACGGAATATATATATGTAATATTTCAGAAAGACGAATAAATGCATTCCTATCGGGATGGTTTTATCGTTCTCAAACAATGCATTTGATGGAAAGGCAGCTAAAGCACGGCCTACCATGCTAACGGACCGGTAATGGCGCATATTTTCTTTTCTGATTTAACTTAACCTCTCGCACAACAGCTCGCAATAATAAGACATTCGTAGAC
>NC_051410.1:11753995-11754061 GCF_015228065.2 Penaeus monodon
TGTGTGACAAGGCAATATTTCATATGACATTTTCGAGATGACATTCCCCAAAAAACACATAGGTGT
>NC_051410.1:11754125-11754403 GCF_015228065.2 Penaeus monodon
GCGTGATGAAAATCTTATTTGTTCTGACACCAAGCATTTCCGCCTGTCGTTCCCTCCGTAATTGAACAAACCACTTGGGGAATACCTGAAAATTAAGTCCATTGTTCCAAAATCCTTCGTTCTACTTCCTATAGCTTTTCCCTTGACCTGAAGGAAGATCGATCTTTGGCAAAAGACACTGTTTCGGCATCCCTTGTCTGTTTTGTCTCACCAGTGTCTTCCGAGCCGATATTCAGGATCATGACCACAAATATGCTGATATACACGCACACGAGCGA
>NC_051410.1:11754753-11755097 GCF_015228065.2 Penaeus monodon
GTAGTGACAGAAATTTCGTCAGATTTCATTATCATTACATTGCAGAAAACCCGCACAATCTACGCCGCTTTAAGTAAAGCAAATGGTCAACCTAGTGTTCACCGTTATTGTCAGTTATGAACTTTCTACTCCGAACTCAACAGGCTGTGCACACACACAAGGAATTGGAATATTCAATAAATACAATTTCTATTTCGTATTTGACATTTCTTAAATAGTTTAATGCCAAACGGTATTAGTAATGAGCTTATGTGCTTATGAAAAACCTAGTTTGTGTACATATTGAATATATACTGCAAGAATCCTTCGTATTTATCATCCCCACAGATTTGTAAAAAAAAATG
>NC_051410.1:11755854-11756407 GCF_015228065.2 Penaeus monodon
GCTCAGGCAAACACTAATTCATCACATTTTTTTCTATAGAGATTTTGCAAAGATTAGCTTCCGAGATTTCTGACGTCGCAAGAATAAGTTGCAATAAGAAAACAAGTGAGAGCGCTAAGTAAGAGATTTCCCCTCACGCCAGATGATCGGATTGGATCATCAGGAAGACTTTAAAAATGAAGATATGCAATATTGCAACCCAGACCTAAGACCCGTGCACTAATCTCGAGATGTGTCTTGGAGAGGGAATTTTCTTTATCTATTTTTATCCCCTTTCTCCCTCGTCTTCATAAAAGCGTAATAAAAATTATAATAAAATTCAGAGAACCTCATTTTCCTTTCGCTCTTTTCAACATATATTCCAAGTCTATTTCTTATAGTCGTAATGCAACCTGAAGTAATATATCGAGTAAGCAATTCCTCTGAAAATAAATATTATTTCTGTGATGAATGAAATTCCAACGAAACATTTAAAATGTTTTTTAATCATGTGGCCACTGATAAGCAAGACGGTTGCGTTTGATATTGTGCAAGAAATGCTCTTGAATTTGAG
>NC_051410.1:11757737-11758163 GCF_015228065.2 Penaeus monodon
ATTGATTTGTATGGAATGTCAACATCTGTTAATTTGAGTAACACTGTTTGAGGGGCCTGTTTACATTGCCTCAGGGATAGAAAATGCAGCGATGTACCTGTATGAAGGGCTCTCAGTAACAGAATACTATTAGACCCTGTTATCTAAAAGCTTGCGTACGGATATATGCTATACGGTGCTCGAGAGGCGGTGTGCGATAGGCTCGGTAGAGACAACCATACGATGGAGTAGATCATGCACGGTGCTCACTTGGGGCCACGGTGTGTGGAATACTGTGGCGAGCTTTGGGTCTGAAGGGAAGATAAACCTACACCATAAGTCCCAAGGCAAATACGCCTCCGCTATACCAGTTTTTTCCTTAATCCCCAGAGGCTGAACCTCGTTTCTCTTCCCCAAATAGAAGGGGACACTCCTCTATGCCAGGAC
>NC_051410.1:11761937-11762113 GCF_015228065.2 Penaeus monodon
CGTCGATATGTACTTGGCATACACACTGACGGCACAATCCTAGCATCTACCTTCTGCAAGTAGGAGAGCCATCTTAAAACTCCGCCAGGGGAGCCGAGGGGCCGACGGGGAGAAAGATGCTTAGTGGAGCGGCTCGGCCCGGGCGGTGTCGCAAGATGATCGTTAGTCCGAGCTCG
>NC_051410.1:11762321-11762581 GCF_015228065.2 Penaeus monodon
TTCGTAGTTGTCTAGCTTTCTTTTCGCTTTTCGATTTTCCTTCGTTTTACTTTTAATTTCCTCATTTTGTCTCGATATTCAATCCATTTTCACCTTTTTTCCTTACTTTTTTTGCGTTTTTTGTCTCTCCTGTCTTTTCCATCATTTTTCCCAGTTATTCCAACCTATTCCATTCTTTATTTTCGTTAATCCTTCTTTATTCCTTCATTTCCCTCTTTCCTTTTTCTCTATACCTCAATAAGCCATTCAGTTTCCTCCTC
>NC_051410.1:11762630-11763187 GCF_015228065.2 Penaeus monodon
CCCAGTTATTTCTTTCTCCCCACTTTTTGTTTCCGATATTTTCTACTATTCCCATCCTTTCCTTATTTACAATTATTTCTTTATTTCTTTCCAATTTAATCCTTTTTTATTTTCTACTTTTTACCTCCCTTCTCCTCGTCTTTCTTCCTTAATTCCGATTATACCATTCCTCTGCCTTCTTTCCCCCTCATTCTCGATTATCCATCCCCTTTCCTCTTCTTGCCTCCTTCATTCCCAATTATTCCCTCCCTTTCCGCTCTTTTCTTCCCAATCATTCGTTGTTTTTCCTCTTATTCCCTCCTTTGTTCCCCGCTATCCCCTCCCCCTTTACAGCTTCTTTCCGCGCTGATTGAATCTGGTTTCTTTTCTCGTCCGTCTTATTAACTCCTTTCGCTCTCTTTGTCATTCCCCAATATTTTCCTTTGGGATTCTTTCCAATCCTCTTAAGGGGACAGCATCTCTTCGTCTCGATGTTTCTCTCTTTTTTCGCCTATGGGTCTAACTTTATGTGTGGTTCTTTTGTTTTGCGGTTTTAAGCTTGCATGAACGCATGCACG
>NC_051410.1:11763564-11764837 GCF_015228065.2 Penaeus monodon
AGTTAAAGAGAGTCCGCAAGAAAAATCAAAACAAACAAAGAAAAAGATAAATAAAAAGCGGGGCTGACAGTTTCCTTGCGCCCGGCCACATTTCCCGCATATTCATGAGTCGCTCAGAACCGGTGAGGAGCAACACACTTTTGAAAACTGTGAAAGATTACGTATTCATGGTTTATAAATAGTCTTATGAATGTCAATAAGTCTATTCAATTAAAACATTAAACATCAAAGGGGACTGTTAAATCTTTTTCTCACACCCTTGTTATTCAATCACTCTATTTTTCTCTATTTATACTTTCCTATTTCTCGCTGGTATAAGACCCCACATTAACTGCGGACTGTTGCTAATCATATAAATCATTTTGAAGTGATAAGTGGCGCTCAAAGTTGTTGAATAAAGTAGCTAGCATGACAAGTCAAAATATGGAAAGACAAAAAAAAGAATTTGAATACAGTGTCTTAGAAAAAAAAAAAAACAGTCAACCACTTGGAGTCGTAAAAAAGAATACTTACTGGTTCAGCTGAACAAAATGATTCTGGATAATAATTTATCGCGCAGAAGCACATATAACTGGATTCCCAACAGCATTTCAACTCTAAAATAATTCTATTCCAACTGTTGCCTAATCAAATACAACGACAAAAAGAAAAAGGAAACACTATAATGTTTTAGCGATATTCATGGGAATTACCTTGAAAACACTCTTTTTCCGTGTTTATACATATATACATACAGCAAATAAACAAACGAAAATGAGTCTAAATGAGTTATCAAACATATTAGAGAAGTAACTATATTTAGTATACATCCAAATTTAAGAAATGTTAGCATAATTTGTTCGATGAAAATCCACTGCTTCATCACCGAAATATAACCGCAATTATCTTTTATATAATAAAAGAACAGAAATAGAAATAGGAAACGCATTTATGAAGCCATCAAATTTGTCACGTTTTAATTTGGTCGTGAAACAATATGAAAAAAACATCAAACAATAACAGAAAATAAACACAAGTTGCCCCGAACATTGCAACTTAATCTAGTTTTATTTACTTTCATAAGAGTTTTGTTGCTCTTTGCAAATTAACGCTCTCAAAATAGGCCGCGCAAAACTAATTTTCTGATTAAAAGAAAAACCCCAGGAATCATAACAATTTGAATCGTAACAGCTGATTAGCTGATAAAACTATTCGCTAAGCTGGCACATAAACAAAGGCATTAGATGATACTCATTACGTACGGGGTAAAAATAGGATGTTAATATTAGGACTC
>NC_051410.1:11764968-11765124 GCF_015228065.2 Penaeus monodon
ATTTACAAAAGTTCGTTTGTTCGCAACGTCCTCTCGACTTTTAAACGTGCAAACAGAAATTCGTAAAATATGAATTTGCATAGCAATACAAACACGTCCTAGGCATCGTATATAATAGAACAGCGAATGACTGAAATATCAATTCAGAAAACGTTT
>NC_051410.1:11769209-11769517 GCF_015228065.2 Penaeus monodon
TCTAGTATTCAATTTTCTAAATCTATCTAGTATTATTTTTTTCCATTAACCTTCAGAAAATCGAGTGACTGTTTAACGTTTCCTTCAGTGTTCGTTTGCTGCGTGTCGAAATTCCGGACGGTCTCGCTTAAGTGCAATCAATTTCCGAATCTTTTTATTGTTACTGCGGGTATTTGCCCCGTCAATAGTGCAATCGTAGACTCCCGTTTTCTGCCGAATTGAAAAGGAAAGAGAAAGAAGAGTGTGTGGGCTTCTGTGGGTAAGTATGGGTGTGTGGGTGCGTGGAGGGATGTTCGTGTGCTTTTTTA
>NC_051410.1:11769684-11769998 GCF_015228065.2 Penaeus monodon
CTGAGCGTGGTCGTAAACGTGGATATATGCGTCTCAACTAATTCTTTTGGAACGAAGAAAGAAACATCGGCAAATAAAAGTAAGTCAACATCTCAAATAACAAAACAAACAGCATTTGATTAAGCTGTTCAAGTGGAACGTCAGTACATCAAATAACGCATCTCATATCATATTAATGGAGAAAAGCGTTCAGTAAGAAGATTAGTTGTATATCTCTTTGAATTTGCAAATGAACTTAGATACGTGAGGTGATAAAACTTCCGTGGCAACAGGTACTGATACAAACGGAGTGGGAGGAGACCGGATAAGGGACG
>NC_051410.1:11770565-11771250 GCF_015228065.2 Penaeus monodon
CGGAATTATCTGAAAAATTGTCTGGAGGATTTTTTTTTTATGATTTCAACTAAGGAATTTAAAGATATTGAACTTATATCAGATTACCATGCAATGTAAAAAAAAAACTGGAACAAGAATATAAAACTATATATTTAAAAAAAAATGAATAAAAATTAAAAAAATCATATTTTTTTTTCTCAAATGTCAACATTGTGGATTACCAAAAAGGTTTATAAAAGATAAAAGTCCAGTCTAGAAAATGTCATTGAATATTACAAAGAAACGAAACTATAAAAAAAGCAAAAGGGATTAACGTCCAAAACAAAAGAGGGCAAGCATGCACACGAAAGACAAACACTGTAAAACACCGAAAAGACCAGACCAGTACACAGACCTATATCCATATATATTTAAAGAGGAACAAGACTACCATTGCATCTACAAAGAATGCATTTATAGCCATAATATAACGTTAGCACACAGGAGGGGTCATTGGGTACACTTCAGGCAGATGGAGGTTCTGAATGGCTGACCAGATGCATAGCACGTCCTAGCTTAGTGCTTGACAGGATGCAAGGAAATGTTAAGAGGCCAAGTGTTGGGAGAATATTATATTACCTGTGCCCTAGAGTATGACACTTAGCATTCTCAATTTGACAGGGGAAGATTCCGGTATGAAAGTGTATGTAGGATTCTTATTGGC
>NC_051410.1:11771363-11771900 GCF_015228065.2 Penaeus monodon
GAAACAGAAGAAAACCAGACGCCTGACTGAGTAAGCTGAAACACCTGGCGGTCACAAGGTTTATGCAAGATACGTGATTGAATGAGAAGAACCAGAACCGCGATTAGCGAAGAGAGAGAGAGAAAAAAACAATAAACAAAACCACAAAATAAAACTCCCAACTGGATGACATAAAATACACCACCAGAAACAAACAATCGACTAAACGAGCAAACAAAAAGGACGTGGGGTGAATGACTGACAGCTGACATTCCAGAAGCGAAGTAGCGGGGCTGCAGAGTGTTATCAAGGTATGGCGGTACTACACGCCAAAGGGAGTCGATACGCGCTCTTACCAATGAAAACTTGAGACACGCATTAGTAAAATCCAAACCCATCTTTCATATTACACTGGATTCCCATCCGTCAGACATCAGGTATATCTAGGCGCTTTTGTTTCACGTATAATTTAGAGAGTAGCGAACACCGAATCCTGCTGCAATTATGTATATTGCACAAAACTCTATGACCTGTTGACATATAGAGTCCCGAAGGCAC
>NC_051410.1:11772132-11772236 GCF_015228065.2 Penaeus monodon
TCACTATTATTGTTGAACAATTTTCGATGATCTACTGATATATGATATGTTGTCAGTAATCAATATCCTCTTTAAATAGCCTAGACTAAGTTCATGAACAAAAA
>NC_051410.1:11772292-11772678 GCF_015228065.2 Penaeus monodon
AATAAAACCAAACCCCCAAAAATGTATACGACCTCTCTGGATTTGAGGTTAATAAGTTAAAAGCAGTTTCTTCACAGGCCGGGGATTTCAAATTTATCTTAAATGTTCTTTCCAAGTGATGAATCGCCCGTGCAATATTGCAGAAACCCACCGCTGGAGAAAAAAACGGGGCTTCATATCTGTTTCTAACAACAAGTAAGAAGCAAGAAACGGAAAAAAAAATATAAAGAAGATAATATCAAAGCTGCGTATCGTAATTCGCTCTCTGATAGAACGCAAGATCACGGACGATGGAGGACCGTCCGCATTGCCACTTTGCATTGGGCAACTGCGCATCGTGTTATTCGGAAACCATGGGGTCTTTTGGCACTGCTCGTACTGAGAGG
>NC_051410.1:11772710-11773606 GCF_015228065.2 Penaeus monodon
AACATCCGTTAATGAGATACAAATACGATATATTCTAATTTGCTTATCTGCTTCCACGTTGTATTGCTATCGTAATTTCGTCCATATATACATCTACTGCCATCATATTACCTGTGCTTCCTTTCCTTTGACCGGTACTTAAGCCAGCACTCACGTGGTTTACATTAAAGCTGTGTTTGTTTACATACATACCCTTCCCCCCCCACCCTCCCCCTCCTCTCCTTCCCATTCTTCCCCTTAGATTAAAAGAAACTTCCGGCTTTGCCCAATAGAAGTAGGTAACGCAATTTTACCTTTTCCGGAATTTTGACAGTAGAAGCTTTATTTACCTAAACTCGCTTTCTTAATCTTATTCGCTTTTCTTCTTGAAATTAGCCTCGGGGGAATGATGTGTATTTGTCCGTAAATGGAAAGAATTTGAGGTCTAAAACTTTTTGGAAATGAATTATTTCTATTTTCTGGAGGTAGAGGCTTTTTATATATATATTCTTTTCTAACAGGCAATGTTTTTTAACATATTGTGTATTCGTCGATCTGTTATAAACTGGCTGAATCCTTACCAGCGAAAGGACTTACAACGTAAAGATTTTAACATCGATATATCCTGACTGCAAGAAAAAGAAAACGATCATGTTTTATTAATATCATGGAGAATCTTTTAGTAATAAAAAAAACAAAAATAATCCAAAAAAGAACAAATAAATAACACGTGACTCAGGCCTCAGGTGTGCGTCCAATGGGAGATTTTGATATTGGTGAATCTGGTTGTCTTCTTCCCCCAAAGACGCACACCTAAGCTGGACGGAGGCTCATCGGTGAAGCACAGCTGCCTCAGAGGAGTTCAGGGTGTAGGGGTCTACTTGTAGTTTTCAGATCCAGGTCTGTGATGGAGACGT
>NC_051410.1:11773649-11774176 GCF_015228065.2 Penaeus monodon
GTCCGGCTCTAATCTCCTCTGGTAACAAAAGAGCTTTCTGCACTGCCGGTTTTTTTATTGGTTCGGTCCAACTTATATATAGAAAATATGAACAGCATATTATTTCTGTATCACTTCACTTTCATATCACACTAACTCTACTTATGTTTCACTAGTTTAACATTTCTACTCTTTTTCTTTCCTTATTCTCAAAATGAATTTCACAAACATATCCTGTGAAACAACATACATTTTCTACGCAATTACTTGCGACCAATCACGATTTCCAATCCAATGTTTACATCACAAATGCCCTAGTAAATGCAGCGGTCTCGACACACCCGAGATCCCTGACGTCAGCGCTCAGTACAGACGTCGGTCGCGATGACAATCTTATTGCCTTCCGATAATCACCTCAAATCTGGCTATGGACGAGGCACTGGCTTGGCTAAGGACGAGACTGAGAGGAATACAGAGTTCCGAACACGACGGTGGCGGGCGGCCGAGTGAGGATGCTGCCGCGACTGACTCTGCTCGCCGAGACCCGG
>NC_051410.1:11774319-11774586 GCF_015228065.2 Penaeus monodon
TCGGTGCGTGTATGTGTGTGTGGGACCGGCTGAGGACCGGGGCAGGGGGGCGGGCTGACGTAGGGTGGAGCCTGAGGTGAGGGCGTGGAAGGAGGAGCAAGAGGGGAGGTGTTCGAGGTGTGGGTGGTGGCTCAGCTACGGGAGGGAACGTCGGTGGTTGTGAGCGTGGAGCAACGTGGGGCCTTCGCATGGGAAGGGAAACTGCTGCGTGAATCCTTATATCATGGAAATGAAGGGAAGTGCAAATTGTACTCAGAAATGCGTCAC
>NC_051410.1:11775321-11775737 GCF_015228065.2 Penaeus monodon
GCAAAACAAAGGCGAACGAGACCGAAAGAGAAATAAAGACCCCCTAAGAGAAGTATGGCGGAAGACGTAGGCGAGATTAGGTCTGGGGAACGTGGAAACGCTCCGATACTTTTTGGACGAGAGTAACTATGGAAGGATATAGATGATAAAGGAGGGGAGCCGAGAGGAGTGTCGAGAGGGGAGGCGAGAGGGGAGGCGAGAGGGGAGCCGAGAGGGGAGGCGAGAGGAGTGTCGAGAGGGGAGGCGAGGGAGAGAAGTTATTTGGGGCAACGCAGGGGGATGGAAGCGGAGAGGAAGAGGGAGTGCAAGAAGGGGCGTGGAAAAAGAGAGGACAGTTTCCAGAGAGACTGAGAGACAGAGAGAAGGAGAGGAAGAGATAAATAATAACTTTAATAATGTTGATTTTTCCTATCTGC
>NC_051410.1:11775988-11776251 GCF_015228065.2 Penaeus monodon
AGGGAAGTTGCATATGCAAAGGAAGGTTGGGATGGATGTTGTAAGAAGAGAAATATTGCTCCTTGTGGGAGACTGTCGCGTTAGTATGTGGAAGGTTCCTCTCCGGGATACCTAAAGGGGGAACGAAAGAAAGTTTAAAGTTTTTCTACTTCTTTTTTCCCCTTTTTTATAATGTGTAAACGATGGGAATGGGATGGGAATACTAACGAGCAAGACTGATAGTTTATAGGAGTGATGACAAGAAGAAAGACCTTGGTGTGGAT
>NC_051410.1:11776543-11776641 GCF_015228065.2 Penaeus monodon
GGGAGTGATATGAGAGGCGGAAAGAGGGATTTGTGAGGGTAGGAAAGAGATTTACGAGGGCAGGAAGGATATTGTGAGGGGGCAGAAACGAGGGGACA
>NC_051410.1:11776913-11776981 GCF_015228065.2 Penaeus monodon
CAAGGCTGAGCGTGTAGGTGGCGAGTAGGAAAAACAGCATGTGGGATGTCGCAAGCAGGTTGGAGACC
>NC_051410.1:11777209-11777389 GCF_015228065.2 Penaeus monodon
GTGATTGGAAAATGAAATTATGAATGAACAGATAAAGACGTACGTACTGCATTTAAAAATAGTTGTTTCATCGGAACAAAGAGGATTATTAAAGCACGTAAGAGAACAAGAAATTAATAAAAGCTTAAAATGAAGTATGTTGTAAAATAGCCTGTAAAAGAATTACCAAAGGTCAGGAGT
>NC_051410.1:11777447-11777533 GCF_015228065.2 Penaeus monodon
TCCACAGGGAAAGAGAAGAGAATGATGACATGGATTAACTTGATCAATATTTTTTCATTCATAATCAGATTCATGAATGAAACCGA
>NC_051410.1:11777711-11777887 GCF_015228065.2 Penaeus monodon
AGAATTAACAATGCTGCTGTTAGTGCTCAAATTGCTGTTGCTAATGCTTTCTGCTGCTACTTCTCTTACTACGTAAATATTTACTAATATTTATATTACTACGACTATTAACAAAAATTATATAATGATAATGGCACTGATAACAAACTAAAATACCCTTTTATGGGTGGCAAAGG
>NC_051410.1:11777930-11778180 GCF_015228065.2 Penaeus monodon
AAGCAGAGTGAGGGTGAACTGCAGTGTGTCTCAAGAGCCCAGCAGGAGCATCGCGTGGAGGGAAGAACAGCGAGCAAACTTTCAGATAAGCGACTTGCTTATGGTCTGCGAGAAGGAGAGTATGTGGGCATTAGACCCATAACAACGATAAGTGGAGGAGTTTGAAGAAAGGACGATGGACTTGAGAGGGAAGTCGATAAGAGGGAGAGGGACTTTTGGGAATTGGTTCACTGAAAGGCCTAGATTTTCC
>NC_051410.1:11778616-11778995 GCF_015228065.2 Penaeus monodon
CTCGCCTCTCATATTCGTAGGAAGAGATCAGAACGGAGGAAGCCCGCAGGAAATGATGCAAGGAAGCAGAGAAGGAAGTCTCAAGAGGCAAAGAGGAAGAGAGAAGCATGAGGCAGAGAGACGCTACTGAGGAAGACCTGAGACAAAGAGGCGCCTAAGAGAGGAGAACGGGACACAGGCGTCTAAGAGGAAAATATGAGACAGAATGACGTAGAAGAGAGGAAAAAAAAGTGAAGAGGAGAAAGTACCACGACGTAGGATGAGGAAAGGTGCGAGAGTTACGCCTCTGACGACGGCGCAGCAGGCGTTGTGCCAAAACGAAGGGAACAGAAGGGCAGAGTTGTGGTAGCGTCAAACTGGCAAACGGGGATGAATTAGG
>NC_051410.1:11779083-11779329 GCF_015228065.2 Penaeus monodon
TGTGGCCTGTGGGGTTAGGATGAGTTGAGGTGTGCGGGGGGTACGTGGAGGTGGGGGAGGGGGGGTTGGCCTGAGGGGTTAGGATGGGGGATGAGAGGAGGGAAGATGTGGCCTGTGGGAGCTGTGAAGTGATTGAGTTAAAGAGTCACGTAGTGTTCCACCAGAGTAAAGACGTGGTTTTATCTCCATTTCTTTCGTAGCTCCTTTAATCAATTAGTTATCATATTTTTTCATATTACTATCTCC
>NC_051410.1:11779356-11779596 GCF_015228065.2 Penaeus monodon
AGATGAAGAGGGAGGTTGCAGGTGTTGAGTCAGGCGTGTAAGGGGAGGGGGTTGGGAGACAGAGCAGCTGCGAGACTTCGACCAACGTCTCAAGAAGGTGCGCGTAAAGTCTTCAAGTCGGAGGAGAAAGAAAGGGGTACGTGAGGCGGGGGGTAAAAACAGCCGGGTTGAGGCCGAGGCATCAGTATTTGTCTTGGGAGAGAGACGTGGAACTTGGCCGTCGCTGGACCCGCAAACCGC
>NC_051410.1:11779639-11780324 GCF_015228065.2 Penaeus monodon
ATTAAAGTCCAATCTCAAAATATACATGTAAATAAACGAAGAAAAGATAGAGCAGGGAAGGACATATCCGAAAAACATACGAAAATATTTTTTCATATATCAGACATATGAAGAAAAAAAAATATTACAATAGGTAATCACACACTTTGCTGCTTATCATTATTAAAATGTTCAATAATCTCTTGAAGGCAAAAATACCATCACATCACCATAAGAGTATTTCATAAGCATGTCCATGTTAATAAAGGGAGTCAAAAGAGTATTCTAAATGAAATGAGTATTGCAAATTATGACCTACCTTTTATTACATCCTAAAAGTGAAGACAGGGCATAAAGTTACTCATATAAAAAGGGTACACTATTAAGGAGGTTGGAAATACCTCATGACACCCTTATCTTGTGTTTGCAATATGTACCCTCGCCATTATGCAGTGTAGTAACCCCCTATATTGGACACTTAGTCATCGAAATACCCGCAGGAAATTGTTATTCTCTTGAAATGTAGCAATGAGGCAACATACCCTGAAGATTAATTTCCAAACGATTTTTCTACGTAAGACCATATTGTTTGCTATCAAAATTATACATATGAAGGACAGATTAGTTGAAGCAAACAATATGATGAAGTCTTTGTAATATTACTCTTTAAATGGTAGGGGTTAGCGATGCTGATGACATTGGTAAC
>NC_051410.1:11780510-11780848 GCF_015228065.2 Penaeus monodon
GCTGAGGTGGCAATAATGGAGGTAGGGGCGTTTGTCGTAGAAGTTGGTTTCCCGAGAACGAGAGTTAACCAGGAAAATCGCCAATTAACCAAGGGCTCGCGGAAACCCAGAGAAATTATTTCCCTGGCCGTAACGTGTGATAAATGGAATCGAAAACCTCACACGGATCAGTGGTAAGAGCGCTGACTCCCGGTCCTTTGTCCACAGTCGAAGTAACAGAAGGGGAAACTGCAAACTTCTGAATGGCAGGACACAAGGGATGGCGCGGGGAAATGAAACTTGAATTAAGATTTACACACAAAAAGGAAAATATAACGTCAGCTGGTACTGATCAAGAG
>NC_051410.1:11780892-11781592 GCF_015228065.2 Penaeus monodon
CATACCCCACATTCAAAATAAACTACGAAAAATACACATTTCTCGTGAGATAGAGCAGAATCTGTATCATAACCAACGGCGTCGTGAGAAAGCGCAGCGAGATGGAGCAACCGGGGGCGAAAGGGAGTTATCGAATCATTAGCGAGGGAACGGAGTTACTTTTTGTGTACTTGGGAAAAGGCGGAGAAAAAGGACTAAGGGTGGTTATTTGTTGGATTGAATAAAAAAAACATCAACTCCAGAAATAAAATAATAAAGATGACAGTTCAAGAAGAATCAGTTTTATGATATAACTTGGTTATTATTTGACACCGTGACAGACTTTACCATCAATATAATATAGATAATCACATTCGCGTTCCTTCATTATACCTGAAATACATCAATTTTATCACAATTCACCTCAAAACATCAGCCATCTTAAGCCATTACCAGCATTCCAACTATCAATGCTCTACAAAAACTGACCCTGAATTTATCCTGACAGCACCATAACAGATAAACAAATAGATAAAACAAGTTGACCTAGAATCAGGATGAACCAAAATCACGCCCAGCACAGCCTCAGACAGCAGAAGGCACATAAAACGTCGGGCGGGATGCGACTTGCCGCACCTTCTTGGAGTACCTGGCGATTACATGGTCATGGCGAGAGGACACGAGATTTTGTGAGACCATTATACGAGGCATTAAAGACCGG
>NC_051410.1:11781616-11781737 GCF_015228065.2 Penaeus monodon
AGTGGGATTTAGGGATAATGAAACCCTAAGCAGAGAGGGAGATTACGAAGGAAAGAGAGGGGAAAAAAGGGGAGGCGGATGGTTACGATAAGGGTAACTGTACGATTAAGTTAGAAGCTGT
>NC_051410.1:11782368-11782683 GCF_015228065.2 Penaeus monodon
TCGTAGGGATGCTTTTACGGACGCCGTTATCATCGGCTTCGCTCTAAAGCCTCTTCCCCGTTTCTCTCGACCTTTTCGGACGTTTTCCTTTTGTTTCTCTCTGGTTGTTGACTTTCCGCCAGGTCTTCACATCTCCGCCCTCCTTTCCATCCTTGCTTGCTAAGTCTTAAAAGCGTCTGGTTTATCTCCCGTTCCTTTTATTGCACTTTCAGGCACAACATACTTCCAGCAAAATTGAGGCTTTCAGTAGCTGTCCAAAGCAAAATTCTTTTTTTCTCTCCCGCTGCTGTTTATTTATTCAGATGATGATTTCGA
>NC_051410.1:11782786-11783064 GCF_015228065.2 Penaeus monodon
GAGCCAAAGACGTTGCTGACAGTCCCCGTAGCCTGCTTGGCGTAGTAACCGCCTCTGGGGACCCATACCGACTAACAGCTACCGGGGAGTAAAGGTGAGATCTCCTATGCAAACGAGAGGGACCCCAATCCTTCGAAGACAGCGAGGCATTCTTAATCAAGTGACCAGTCGGTTTTTCGAACGACCGGGGATGGTGGGGATTGGTGTGAAGGAGTGGCTGGGAGAAGCAGATTCCGTGGCTACTTTGGCGAGCGTCACGGGATACGGGGTGGAAAGCA
>NC_051410.1:11783108-11784448 GCF_015228065.2 Penaeus monodon
AAATTAGGTCAGATAAGAGATAAGAAAAGAAGATATTCTGTTGAATTTTGCGTTATTATCTGGATCTTGTGCAATAACCTTTTGTGTTGTGTTTGTTTTCGATTACTTTTCATTATCACACACAAAATATCACAACCGCCATTAAAATCATTGCTTTCAAAATTCCTCTTGCCGAATAGTACAACAGCCAAATGAATCGTCGGGATGAGCAAGCCCGAACACCAATGTGTACCTAATGAAACTCCCTCTATCGTATTTCCACTCCATACTCATCTGCATTCGAGACCAGGATGCCAAGGGCCCTTAGCATACTCAGCCGGCAGAGGACAGTCTCCGACACGCAAGAGGGGAAACGCGGGAAAAGAGGAAACCAACTCTGGTGCGAAAAATCAAACATGCTCCATTCCGGGCCGTGATCTCCATGGCAGCCACAATCTCAAATGTATAACAGCATTTCAGGTCACTGTAGATAATCGGTCAGAGGAGCGAGGGGGGTAGAAAGCTAGGGAGCACGAGGGGAAACGGAAAACGGGGAAAATGTTTATATCCTTTTTTTAAGGGGGGAGGGAGAGGGGAAATAGAATGGAAGCTGGTTACGATTGCCTCGGTACGATGGGACAATGTCGGGTCGATGTGAAGGAACCAATTTTCTTTTTTCTTTTTCTTCGTAAGAAAAAGGAAAAGGCACTTCGCTTTTCCCTTCAAATATATTGGACTGAAATATGCGGTTGATTTTCGAAATGAAAATGTCCAGCATGCATTATTTATCAAGAAGTTTAGGACGAAGCAATTAAAGAAACTATTTCGGGAAATTAGATTTTCATCTGGCAAGAATTCTATAAAACCTAAAACTTAACAGAAAGGAAATTAACTGTGACAAGATCTTGAAAAAAATATAAAAAAAATAGAAATTGGTTAAAAGTTTAAAGACAAGTACCTGTCTCAGAGAAACATGCAAAAAAATGCAAAGAAAAAAGTGAAAAAAAGAACAATAAGCCATGAATAGAGCTGGTCATGAAGTTACAATACATTGGAGACTGGTTGACGTGGTTTAATCATTATGTCCTTGATTATTCATTCGCTTGAATCATTGCTATGCATGGCTTCATGCACTGGGAAATGAAGAAGGATTATATTTAGGCATACATAAATATAAGATTAATAATCATTGTTTTTCACGGATAAAAAGTTTAGTCAGTAAATTTCAATCAAAGAATACGTTCCTGACCGGAAGTTCAATATTTTTAGTATGAAAAATTGTGCAAAAGAAATCAGCCTGACATAATTTCATATTTTCTCTGTGTGGTCAATATATGGTATAAAAAAGGTTCTGTTTATTT
>NC_051410.1:11784755-11785062 GCF_015228065.2 Penaeus monodon
TTACGTTTTATCGATATTTTCCTTAATGAAATAAGAATATAATAAAACATCTTTTAAATCACTTCACTGAGCTTACAGTTCCTAATATCAAATTATTTTCACATTCAAATGCTCAGGATTTTTCTATAAAAGGGACGAAATTCTCACCAACGTTGAAAACTGCCGAGAATCAAGAGAGATTCCCTGAAGATGGAGACCTAAACCGATGGAGGAGGTGAAGAAAGTGAGATAACGTCAAGGAGAGAAAAGAGATGATAATTACAAGAAGAATTCGAAATGTAAGAGAGGGGGAGAATAAGGCTAAGAG
>NC_051410.1:11785314-11785389 GCF_015228065.2 Penaeus monodon
GACACTGAGGTAACACATGAGTGATCATTATCAGGGGAAATTGCACCGATTGAGAGATCACGAGAAGAGGCATGG
>NC_051410.1:11785430-11785580 GCF_015228065.2 Penaeus monodon
CGAATCGAATTTGAGTCACACGAACAATAAAAAAGAACTAAGACAATAAAAGGGAAGACTTGTGGGATCAGACGATGATTTCTGGAAAAGGAACAAGAAGAAATGGAAGAGGAAGAGTTGGGTAAAACTGGCGAGGACTGCAGAGGGCCA
>NC_051410.1:11786105-11786827 GCF_015228065.2 Penaeus monodon
CATAAGAGCAAGTTGGTGTTGATTGCGGCGCAGATGAGAATGGGAAAAGATGAAGGGCTTCTCTACTTCGAGAGGAAAGAATGAGGCGCGTGTGTATCTTGATAGGGGCTGAGATGGCGGAGGGGGAAAATGAGGGAGAAACACAATAGTGAGGAATAATGAAAGCATAACTTAATGAAAAAAAAAAACAGTAAAGAGCGGGAAAACAGTAATAAACTATATCAAATCGAGAACCTACCAGAACAGACAAGTGGTAAAAAAAATAGAATATGCAAAATAAAGTGAGAGAACAGTCTTCTATATCATTGTCATTACGGTGATAATGAAGCGGAAGATGGCGGCGGCGAGAGAAGAAGTGTGACGTGTGTGGAGAAAGTATCCAAAAGGACTGTATGTCAAGGGAAGAGGACTTTGTCGTTGCTCTTGCTAAGTGACTGGCTGACTGACTTAATTGCTTTTACTTTTGAGGAGCATTGGGAGAGCAGTTTAAAGTTATGAAATCTTTGCGGACACACTGTTCCTCTGTCTGCACGAGACGGGAGATTGCTTAACTGCCTACATGTCTGCCTGCCTGTCCATCTTTCTTCTCTCTTCTTCATACTCTCGCTTGCCTCTCGATTTCGCTCTTGCTGTCGTTCTCTTTTTATTTGTTCTTCCTCTCATTCTTTCAAGTCTTCGTTTCATTTCTTCTCTCCTTTCCTCTCCTTCCTCCTTCCCCACCC
>NC_051410.1:11787328-11787806 GCF_015228065.2 Penaeus monodon
CCCCCCCCCCCCACCTCACCAAAAGCTAACAACCCCGAAAACAGACAGGCAAGCTAAAAGGTCTCGCCCCCAAGAACAAAGGTAGCTCTGGCTCTGCATGTATCAACAGCCCCTTGATCAGAGCGCGGGATATCAACACACCTAAATTCAAGTGTGCGGAGGCGAGGAGAATTATGGAATGGGGTGGATTAAGAGAAGAGAGGATGACGGCGAGAGGGAGGAAGGAGAGTAAACAATAATAACGGTTAATGACGGAAGAGGGGAACACAAGTAGAGGGGAGCAAGACTCATAGAGAGGTATCAAGTAAAGGGGTCAAAAGAAAATCTCATGGTTATGCTTAATTACCTCATGGATTATACTTAGTCTGTATTGTCTTATGCAAGACGGATTTGGCAATGCTGCAACCTTCACAAAATCAGCAAAACAAACTTGACTGGTTATCAAACTTGGGTTGCGAAGTTCGTTATTCCGTGCTCT
>NC_051410.1:11788117-11788330 GCF_015228065.2 Penaeus monodon
GCGCTCGCATATCAAAGGAAAAGGCTGAGACGTATGACACTAGCTAAACACCTGCATTTGAAAATGACACATTGATAAGCTGATACTAATTATACCTTACTGGGATTTTTAAACTCTCGTATATTAGAAATAACAGAGTAGTCTTAAATATGTGAACCAACCTCGTTAAATAGCCTAGTCAATACCGATCACAACCGAAATTATTGTATACAA
>NC_051410.1:11788395-11788734 GCF_015228065.2 Penaeus monodon
AAGATAAAAGAAAATGGGATGTGACGGAGGGAGGACTATAATAACCCACCGAACTCTACATAATCCAAGCTAAGGTCCCGATAAAAAAGGTCTCTAAACTTTGGAGTAATTTGATTCTGAAAGTCGAGAGGACTGTGGGCCCTGAGGGAGCGAGGAGCTAAATGAAAGGTCAGGAAGGGAACACACATTTACATCTGAGGGGAAGGGAGAATTCGGAAGGTGCTGCAGGGAGCTCAAAGCAAGGAAATAAGGTCGCGTGGGGTGACTGCTCAAAAAATTAGGATGCTTCAAAAAGCTTTTTAATCTAATTAATGCATTAGTTGTCTATTAAGAATAAAA
>NC_051410.1:11788972-11789049 GCF_015228065.2 Penaeus monodon
CTGAATTATCAGTTCATTTGAGCCTCGATTATCAATTCAGATCTTATTAAAAGAACGAAAGGGGTGAACAGAAGACT
>NC_051410.1:11789671-11789833 GCF_015228065.2 Penaeus monodon
GAGAGACAATCTGCAAACAAAGAAGACCAACAACATTCCCTTGAGCTGTTTACGTTCTGGATGATAGAATGGGAGCCCAAACGCATGCGAGAGGAAAATGCTAACAAATGCATACAGCACTTAGTTTGCAGAAAAATTATAGGTATGTATAGGCATAGAGAG
>NC_051410.1:11790108-11790547 GCF_015228065.2 Penaeus monodon
CACGCTTTTCCGTGTGTATACGAGCGTCCGTATCCGTGTGTGCACATCCGAATACGCATACAAGCAATAAAACAATCAATCGGGGGAAAGAACGCCATCGCCCAAACAGTAACACTCGATCAATAAGCAATAAACCCGTCATTAACATGGTAATAACACAAACATCGGAGCCAAGCTGCAGTCGTTAATCCGGCCTCCACAGCTGCCGGCTGAAATCATCCCCAGCAAATGGAGCTGCCCTTGCTCTTCCTCGCATGCAAACAAGCAAACAAAACATATTTTCTGACGGCCGGGCAGTATGCGCTCGTCGGAACACGCGCCGGAAGAACGAATGATCCATGCGAATCGCGTTGTTGGCGAACGGATGGCGAGAGGCAGAACACGAAGATTAGGTGACGAGAATGAGGGAGTGTAGAGATCAAGAAATACCACGAGAAAA
>NC_051410.1:11790627-11790908 GCF_015228065.2 Penaeus monodon
GTTGTACTGTCTCTATGTGCCAGTTTCTCTTTGCCCTGTCTGTTTGCGTTCCTTGCACTTTACAAGACAAGCAGGATCTTGCATATTCTGACCTTAAACTTTTCACGACACACCAGTCTTCGGATTTGCTCATGTACTTTCGCGTATGCTGTATGTGGTACGCCTCTATGATTTTTTATTTTTTTATTCCGTTTCTATGTCGCAGCCTCTGTTACAGTCGCTGCTTGTGTATACTTGTTCTGAAAGCACAAGCCTCTATATGGCTTGTAGGCGCTCCATGG
>NC_051410.1:11790963-11791727 GCF_015228065.2 Penaeus monodon
TCAGTAAGTATATCCAGGATATGTTGAGTTTCTCGATTCTATTTCGCCCCTCCTCTCCTGTTTGAACATCTATTGATTGAGTTTCTACTCTTGCATGTTACCCCACGAAAGAGAACACTTGTAAAGCGAATAGAGCAAACAAAAGCAACCTAACATGAAGTAATTTATCCCTAACAACCACCGGCATGGATACGAAATTTCCTCTCATTTTCTTAATCAAGGTTTCATTAGGCCACAGAAACGGAGACTCGGAGCACTGATTTTTTTCCTTGTAGCTTTTTCGCCTACAGATTCATACGGTATTTGTTCTAAACATCGTTTGACAGGAAGCGAAATCAGTCCATGGCATTGATACACTTTTAAAACACTTAGAGTATATATGTTTTGAATTAAACAGTATAATGTATATGTACTGTAATTGACATTAGAATTTTGTGCCAGTTTACTTACCTGTTGGATATGTTGTCTACCTGGGTTTCAATTTTTGTCCTTAGAAACCATTTCCTAACCTTTGTTAACTTACCTTTTCCTTCTATTCTTTCAATCAGTAAACATATACCGATGATGTCATATGATGTTAAAGATATGTTTTAGGTTAATAGAACGCTCCCTTCGCCCCATGCAAGTGCCTTTCTAACTACCATATATCGTAGGCTATATACTTTCCCGACACTTATTCATTACAGGCCTGGTATTATTTTTGTCTATATGGCTTTGCGTGCAACGACCACTCGCTTACTCAGCAGAGAAGGGCTGGGATTAAG
>NC_051410.1:11791765-11792068 GCF_015228065.2 Penaeus monodon
ATAGCCTAGATGCAGCAGAGCCTGCAGCGGATCCTCAGCTACCCTTCGTGCATGGAAGCTCGCATGAGGGGGCGGGTGGGAGGTCGGGAGCCGACAACTGACTGCAGGCCATCTGCAACCCACGCACACACACACACCTCTCGGCCGCCCTCGTCTGTACCTACAAGGGATGTTGTCGGGGTGACATGCAAGAACAGCAGAGGTCGTGAGGTGGTCGACCCCAAGGGTGCAAGAGAGGCAGCTTTGCGTCAGGTCTAATGAATTCAGAATACCATTTCCCTTCCAAAACATATATCATCCAAT
>NC_051410.1:11793506-11793728 GCF_015228065.2 Penaeus monodon
TCCCGTCCGTTGAGCAATATTCGCGGCGAGAGAACAACAGAGACACGGGTGTCCACTACACCTGACCTGCAGTGGCCATCCCTCGTGTAGCAGGTAACACCAGTGAGATACGCAGTAACACTTTCGAGTGATCCGCCTCTTCAACTCATTTTCGTCCAAGTGGCACTCGAATTCCTTCACAAGGGGCGGATGCAAGAAACGAACCGGAGGCACAGCACCGTC
>NC_051410.1:11793879-11794170 GCF_015228065.2 Penaeus monodon
CGCAAGCAGAACCGCACGAACATCTCAAGTGCTGACGGCGCCTTTACGTTCCATACATATGTAGGACAAATATCAAACATGAAATCTTAACTTACGACTACCGCTGTAGATGAAGTGTCATCTCAGGCCAGTCATCTAAGAACAACGATTTGGTAAACAGCATACAACCTTGCCACATACCTGAAAAAGAAAAATAACATTAGAAAAAAAAAATCTTTATTGATGAGACAGGAGGGTGGCGGGCAGATAAGAGAAACAAATGAATATTTTGCAAACAAATTCATGCACTGC
>NC_051410.1:11795106-11795234 GCF_015228065.2 Penaeus monodon
TCAGGGGTTACTCAAAGTCATTAAGACGCGCCCTCCCCTCCATTGCTCTGATAACGTCGCGCCTTCTTCTTAATTAAGTTATGTTAAGCCCTGCCTTCCTCATCCTCTTTTTTAAAAGATTCTAGCTC
>NC_051410.1:11796375-11796770 GCF_015228065.2 Penaeus monodon
TCACCAAAATCAGATAGCTCACAAATCCCGTGCTAAGGAGAACACAGACCATTCCAATAGAGACGAATCGTTTCCCACAAACAATTCATTTAACGTAATTGACTTTGGGATAACATAACCATTAAAGTAGAAGTTTATGGCCGATAAAAATGCAAACAACCTTCTTTCGCAAAGGTTTTACGATGAAGTCTGTTAACCTAATAACGAGAGCGAGACACATTCACTCAACGTAAAGAATGCAAGTGACTTCGAAATGCATTTGTTACTTTTTGCGTCTTATCAGTATTCAGAGTGCGGCGAAATGTTTGTCCTTTCTCTTTTTTTGTGGGGGTTATACAGTCTCAAGAGTTTGATACCTGAGTTTATGAGAGTTTTGCGCAATTACGAAAGTGGAG
>NC_051410.1:11798094-11798296 GCF_015228065.2 Penaeus monodon
TAAACAAAACTCCAGAATGTGGATTGCCTGCTCTTAAAATAGGCTGCCCTTTACTACTACGACAACCACCACAATTTATTTCCAATTTACTGCGAATTTGGAGACGGTGGATGCCCCCCCCCCCCTCCTTCATTCCTCGCTCCGCTGAGTCATCTCAGCTTTGAGGACATCGCCACGCCTCGCCATAAACATTTCAAGTGGT
>NC_051410.1:11798755-11798995 GCF_015228065.2 Penaeus monodon
GACCTATTCAGAACAATGGGTCTATTCCCCATCTTGTACAGAAAATGAGACTTGCGGAACTAATCTCGTTCATTTGATGAAGCTTATGTCATGACCTGTCTCGTTACCTTTACTGCTGATGACTCTTCTCCGCTTCAGCGCCCAACTCCATCTTATTGCAACATCGCACTCACTAACTCTTGTCCCATTCGCACGCTGGGTATGTTTCTATATCTATATCTATCTATTCACCCATCAATT
>NC_051410.1:11799101-11799509 GCF_015228065.2 Penaeus monodon
CGCGCGCGTGCGTGTGCGAGTGTTTATATTATATAATAATTATAATAAAAAATTAATAAAATATATATATTGCTAATACAATATGAAAAAAAATAATAAAAATATATAATTAAAAAAATCTTTACAATATGTATGATGATATAATATATATAAATAATTATATATATTTAAATATATAAAATTAATAAAAAAGGAAATATTGGTATATTTTAAAATAATATAAAATATATACAAAATAAACAATAAAAAATAAACATAATTTTAAAATAAACATAATATCATAAAAATATAAAATAATTTTTATTTTATAATTAATTATATAATTATAATAATATGAAATAGATAATATAATTTCTTTATAAAAAATTTTAAAATAAATATAATATTGAAAAAAAAAATTATATTAAA
>NC_051410.1:11800646-11801248 GCF_015228065.2 Penaeus monodon
TTGGCTGTGTTCATATAATGAAGACGAACGCTTAAACTTCCAGTATATGTGCGGACACAGAAATGAACGAATGCTTGTTAGCACAACTACAAAAGAAATCGTGCATCTGCTTCCCTTAAAGAAGAAGAAAAAAAAAACGAAAAAGGGGACAAAACTAACGAAGACGTAGTTCCCGCTTGTGTATTGTTGGCGTAAATTTTATCCGTTGCACGCTTTGATCCAGCAAGTTGCAAAAAGAGATGGGAGCAAAATTACTCGTCCTTTGACGCATTTTTTTTCTTTCTATCTACCGTTTTCACTTTTGTGTACTTTTTTCATTATTGTTTTTTGCCCTCCAAATGTGTCATCAGTGAAGACGAATATAGAAAACGGTCGAAGGAAAACGAGGGGCAGACGATGCTGTAAGGAAGAGAGAAACACACACGCAAGAGGATGGGCGTGTGGACGTCCCATTATCTGATTTTTGAGCTGCTGCAAAGGATGGGGTTCAAAGAAGCGAAAGAAGAGGAAAAGGGGGCGGCGATGGCCAGCAAGCATACGAGAGGAGAAAGAGAGACCCGTGATTAACTGCTGCAAAAGGGAGGGAGATGGGGCTGACATGT
>NC_051410.1:11801770-11802512 GCF_015228065.2 Penaeus monodon
GCAATGACGGATCAGAACGCCAGGCCCTTAGAACGACTTCCAGCGTATCAATTTCTCCCCTGGTATATGCTAATGAGGCTTGTAGCATGAAGCAGAGTTCTCGGAAGACGGGCTAAGTCGTTCCCATTACTGGCTCCTCGTCTGCATAGACAAGTGGGTTTATTTACGACCCAGAAAAAAACAAGGTTCATGCAATCAACTTTATTGGGTTTGCCATTATCTTGCAAAGAACCCTCATTACACTAATATATTCATCTCAATTACTTAATATAACAATACTATAAATCACTAGATTGAGCGACACTCCACACGCTGTCGGGAAAACCAAAGAAAGAAATGTCATGTCACTTTATATCCCATTGGACTTCATTTTTGAGGATTTAATCTAATTTGAATGATAATGTAGTACAATGTACCACTACGCTCGATCACGACATTATCCTAGTCTGCTGTTTTGAAGGTATCAGTGTCGAGTCGTAATTTTTTATTAGGAGAATCATGATATTTCATCTGGAGAATTTCGATTTCATACCAATAGAATTTCCATCTCGATACATAAATGAATCGCAATAATAATCTAAATTTCATCAAGGGAAAAAGTTAATTACCCATTAACGTTTCTAAGAATAGTCAACAGAACAAATTATGCACTCTCAGGGTATAATTATGAATGTCAGTGTTTTCCTTATTTTCCTTCTGAAGACTTCTAATTATGTCTAGAATTCTAAAGGCACGTCTCTTA
>NC_051410.1:11802879-11803081 GCF_015228065.2 Penaeus monodon
CTCAACTCCCATTCTAAAGGTATTTCTGATATCTCTTGGTCATTCTCTCAGTAATTCTTAGTCATTATTCTATGTCCCTTCCTCAATTTGATGACGTCTAGAATCAGATTATAACTTAGATCGTATATGATTAACTGGAGAAATAATGAAAAAAGTTATTTGGAAGCCGGGAAAAGGAGCAAGAGTGCGAAAGCGAGCAAGT
>NC_051410.1:11803286-11803935 GCF_015228065.2 Penaeus monodon
GTAAAAAGGGCTGAAGAGTCGTTAAGCCATTACACGTTCCTCTGAAGTGGTTGTATCCGCAGTTGAAACGCTTGTACAAACCTCACGGAACAGCCATAGTGCTGATTACTTTTAATGATTGCAATTAACGTCGAAAGTTTTTTTTCTCTCATAATGATTTTGCAAAATGAAGGAGCTCGTCGTTTTCATATATATTTTAGAACTATATACAAACTTAAAAAAAAAAATATGAATAATAACACGTAAGCGATACAAATGCTCTTGAAACTCGAACATTATTCAAAATATATTTAAAATATTTCCAAAATGACCTGCAAAAAAAAGAAAAAAAAATCACGAAACACATTATGTTTTAATTATGGTTGCCCCCCCCCCCCCTCACACACACAAAAAAAAACGTTAACAAGCAAAATTATCCTACAGCTTTATTTGAAAAAGTCAAGTTTAATTACCTTTGTGAAATAACAAAAGACATCATAATCAGAGTTCTTTTTACGTCAATAATCAATTGAACTTTATGCACGGCAATTCCAATTCAACGATAATCATGTGCTGCTTTCATTCGTCCTGTAAAATTTTGCAGTCTTTATTCAAACTGTCTGATTAAAATGTGCCCGAAAGGAGCACAATTATGTACAATTCCCCACAC
>NC_051410.1:11804001-11804437 GCF_015228065.2 Penaeus monodon
GTGTAGTATCTATGTAGTATTCTGTTAGTGGAAAGGTCGGTTTCTAACGATGACTGTGATTTGGTTGAAGAAATGCAAACATCTAATAGAGAAAACATTAACGAAAATGATGTCGTAATGCTACAACTATTCAAATCACAATACTTAACAGCAAAGATTGATTTTTATCTGCAACAGTTGTCTGGAAGAAAGAAAAACTACAAAAATCTGACGACTGCGGCAAAGTAATGCTTACCACCTATAGTGTAATGAGTGAAACAGTATAAGTGTTTTTATTTTGAGGAAGTAAAACTATTTATTTGTAGATTATAATACCTTTAGAATATAACAGGCGACAATAGAACTTGCGAATGGCACAAACTGATTTTCATTAAAAAAAAAAAAATTCTACGCCTGATTCCCCTGATTTTCATTAGATATGAAAAATATATCCACA
>NC_051410.1:11804815-11805065 GCF_015228065.2 Penaeus monodon
TTGAATACAGGATACAGAAATGAGGTCTAACGACCTCGCAGAAATTTCTGACCTAAAGTTCTCTGCAAATCTTCATATCCTTTCAAGAGGATCACTCCATGTGACCCGAGCGTCTTAAAAGTCGTCAGCATAAACAATCCATTATGTAATTGGGTAATTTGTCATTCATAAATTCCATAGGAAAGCAGAGACAATGAAACAGGTGAGAAACCTTACGATAAAATAATGTGATTCATATGCTATCATCTCC
>NC_051410.1:11805585-11805780 GCF_015228065.2 Penaeus monodon
GTATTGCCTCTGCAGTAATACGCGTAGCCAAACCCATGGTGCCCATCTCTCCAGGTATAAATGCCTTTGGCTCTTTTCCAAGGCCCCCCCACCCCCGCCTCAGGCCACACCTTGGTCCCACACACGCTCTTACCTCAAGGCTGAACTCTCTTCAGCAATTCATAAATCTTTAAACCCAATCTTCCAATGTCTCCC
>NC_051410.1:11805917-11806267 GCF_015228065.2 Penaeus monodon
AGGAATATACAACCTTTACGCCTGCATGTGCCGTCGGACACCGCAGCAGATTCAAAATTGCGAGAACCGCCATCTCCCCATCAGCCCCTTTTATCGCCTCTGATTCCCATTTTTATCGTAATCAGTCACCAAGATTATCGACCTCTTTATAACTTTTAAAACTTGGACCGTCAATCTTCAAGCCTCTTCGCGTTCCAGCCTCCGAGCATGTCTGTTTATGACCTTCATGTAGGTAGTTCTTAAGGGTCATTCTTGTGTCTTAAGAACTCAAGACACGCCCACCTCTCTCAACTCGTTGCTCGTAACAGCGATGATGGCCATATGTAGGCGTCTCTTTCTCTCTCTTCTAT
>NC_051410.1:11806606-11807169 GCF_015228065.2 Penaeus monodon
ATCTCGCTTAAGATGCAAGTAATTCAAACACACAAAAAGTCTCTAAGAAAACACACCCACGTTTATCTTTGTATTCAGTTACCCCCGTCCCCCCCCCCTGTTCCTCCCCCCTTAGGTTCTCACAAACTCCACCTTAAAAAAGGGATAGATATAATATCGCAAAGCCTTGCCGACTTCCTCATTGAAAAAAGCAAGTAAATACCTGCTTCAAAAGCGTCCTTGCATGCTAAGGAGACGCTCGCACGAACGGCTTCCCTCTGCACACTCTCCCATAACCTCGGCTCTCTCCATAAACCACTTCGAATTATGCATGGAAATCGGCCCTAATATTTCCCTCGCTCCCTACAGTCATGAAGGACACACAACCCCCTCCCCCCACCACCACCATCTTCCTCCCATTTTTGCCGTTTCTCCCTTTCTTCCCGTTACTTTTTCACGTTTCTTTCCTTTGCTTGGTTTGGTGATCTTGTGTTTATCTTCTCTGTCTCTTTCTGTTTGTTATTCACACTCATTCTCATTCACTCTTTGTCTCTCAGGTAATCAGTCTGTCTGTGTCTGTTTGG
>NC_051410.1:11807236-11807417 GCF_015228065.2 Penaeus monodon
CTGTTCCCTGTTTCCCCTCAACGACCAAGTCTATCAACGTGTAATTTCCCTCTTTATTCTGACAGCTTTTTCTACCCTCATTCCCACCCCACTCTTCTTTTATTTTTATTGGTCCCTTCTTTCTCACTCTGTTTTCTCTTTACCGTTCTTATTAATCTGCATATTTTGTTTCGTGCTTTAA
>NC_051410.1:11807457-11808011 GCF_015228065.2 Penaeus monodon
GTACTTTTGAAAAATTAATTCTCTCTTTGCCTCCCCCCTTTTTTCCTAGCCTTATCTCTGCATGCATGTCCATGTATTCGTACTGCCTGTTCTTATCTGTCCTCCCCTCATTCCCCTCTTCCTCGCATCCTTTATTAACATCCCTTTTTCTTATCTGTTATTTCAAATCCACCTCCTCTTCCTTTCAGTCTCATTCACGTTTGATTCCCACTTCTTCTATCTCCCAATCTATCTTTATCTTTCCCTTCTTTTGAAGTATCCCTCATTAACCATCTCCTCGCATTCTCTTGTTCGTCTTCTGATGTTCCGCCCTCTTTCCAATCTAATATCTAATCCACTTTTTATACATCAATCCCAATCAATTCTGGTTCTCCTATTCGCTCTCGCATTCACTTTTGCCTCTCAGTTTTTCCTCTATTCGCTCCGTTTTTCTTCCTTTCTCCTTCCCCTCGTTTCCCCTCTCTCGACCTACTCATCCCCTGATCTCTATAACGCTCTAAACGAACACGTCGGATTACCGTAGGCTAATGCACTATTCGGTTTTCTTGACTCTC
>NC_051410.1:11808094-11808707 GCF_015228065.2 Penaeus monodon
ATTTTTGAAAAATTGTAATCTCTTTTTACTGGTTTCTCTATTCATACTTTATTTGTCTCTTTCCTTGTCAGAGCACAAATACAAATTGCTGTTTTTTATATCTTATGATTTTCCTCCTCGTTTTCGGTTATGTCATTTCGTTCTTTCATTCCCTCTTCCCTTATTCTAATCGCTTTCGTCCCCATTTAATTTTTTTCTTCAGACACACTTTTTACGTCTCCAGTCTCCCTCTTTCTCCTCTTCCCCATTTTCCCATCTTTGATCCTCATCACTCCCTATCCTACATCCCAGAAGAAAGAATCTTCCCTCTCTATCATCCCTATTTGCGTCACTCCTCCCCTCCTCCCCTCACACATCCTTTCCCCCTCCACCACTACACCTCTCCGGCCGTCTTCCCCCTAACGCACTCCTCCCCTCCTCCCCACACACATCCTTTCCCCCTCCACCACTACACCTCTCCGGCCGTCCTCCCCCTAACGCACTCCTCCCCGACTCCATCTCGGTAATAAGGTGCGTTGGAGGCTGATTGGTAACGCGGCGTGACAATTACTCTAAGATTACTCCATCATTACATTCATGGGATTGGCCGAGATAGCGCCTTGCGAGTTATCGC
>NC_051410.1:11809467-11809808 GCF_015228065.2 Penaeus monodon
ACCAATAAACAGAGAGCGACCTTGTGGAGTTCATATTGACTGCATATTGCATGTTGGTGATTTTGCCGCTCATTTATGTACATGTACGTGTCTGAGTTTATGCAGCAACCGTGTAAAAGAATGCAAATCCCACACACAAAAAAAGAGAGAGAAAAAACAACAACAGATTCCTCACGAAGCTCCAAAACCGAGAGCAGAATTTTTACACGTCAAAATCCTCTTTACAAGATAGCTTATTAACCTTTCAGAGTATCTCAAGACCTTCCCCGCCTGCAGCTCTTCCAATGAAAGCTGCACGGCAAAAACGTCCCCCAGGGAGAGCCTCGGCGAAAACAAAAGGG
>NC_051410.1:11809844-11810070 GCF_015228065.2 Penaeus monodon
CGAAAGTGGGAAACAGTGGCGCTGATAGGCAAAGTGGAGACTTCAAAAAAGAGATTGTTCAAGGGCAATTTCAGCCGATGACGGCGATGTGTCGAAGATTGTGGTGTGTTCCCGTCTTGTTTGCGTTTTCCGGTTTTCTTTCGCTTTCTTCTCTGTTTTACGTTTCTTTTTTGGGGGAGGGGTGATTAATGTTTCTTTGAGAGGATATTGTGTCGAAGGTGGCTGG
>NC_051410.1:11810099-11810288 GCF_015228065.2 Penaeus monodon
TAAGAACCATGAATAATGGAGGCATACAACCTTTTTCACTCTTCTACTTCTCTCTACGGTTTGATTTTTTTGTTCGTTTTTGTTTTTAGATAACTATTCCCCCTGTTTTTTTCTTCCATATCAGCAATTTGCTCCTTTTCGTAAGACATTCCTCCCACCAAAACGCTTTAACCCATCAACGTGAATGAC
>NC_051410.1:11810379-11810605 GCF_015228065.2 Penaeus monodon
GCAGTCGGTACTCAGCGTGTATGCCTAGGCACCTCATTAGCATATCCCGCTCAAACGCTCACCGGGAGGACGAGTGAACCGCGGCGAGAACCGCTCCCTCCCACACCTAACGCGGACCAATTTGGCTTACAGATGTTAGCTCAGTCGAAGAAAATCATACTTGCTTTCTGCACAATCCCGGAGGCAATGTGAGGGAACGGAGGCGCCGGTGCTGGTTTATTTGCCT
>NC_051410.1:11810903-11811035 GCF_015228065.2 Penaeus monodon
CATTAAGAGAAATTAAGTCCTTTATGAGGAATATAATATCAAACTGCAAACAATTATATCAAAATTATTAAAAACATCTGATTTATGTCTATTTCTCCCTTTTATGTTATTGTGTTCATGATTGCTCGAAGA
>NC_051410.1:11811301-11811421 GCF_015228065.2 Penaeus monodon
AAGAGAGAGAGAGAAGGAGAGTAGGAAAAATCACTTTACTGTGTAAATGCTTGCATAAGCCCCAAGCTACATTTGGCATTTATTATGATGAGCTTTTGTTGTTATCACGGATATCATGAT
>NC_051410.1:11811781-11812093 GCF_015228065.2 Penaeus monodon
CCTTCGCCGAAGAGCTATAGCCGTGATAGATAACTAGAGAAATAGTGAACTACATTCGCAAAATATAACAAACCAGTTATAAGTAAGATCATAAACCATAATGTTGCAAGAGAAACTTTCAAGAAGAAGCCAAGAAAAGAACAGACTCTGACCTCAAAGATGCTCAAAAAAAAGATAATTGCTGCAGAGTAATTAAGAAACATTAATCAGGCTTTCCTAATGCCTTCGAGCGAGAAGAAACAGAAGAAGAAATAATCGTTCAATTTGCTTACCATAAAATAGCAACCGAAGACGAAGGAACTCTTCGGAAAA
>NC_051410.1:11812477-11812940 GCF_015228065.2 Penaeus monodon
TGCACAGCCGACTTAATTTTGCATAACAATATTCATCTACTATCAAATTAACAAATCATTTATTAATACTCCCCCCCCCCCCCGTCATCCTACCATGACCCCATCCTCGTTCACGAAATTTTAGTAACCCGTCAACTTTTTTATTACCCCCCCCCCCCCACAAGGTTAGAATCAGAAAAAAAAGAAAATAAATGTTTCAGCGAAGCCTTTTTCTAAGTCTCGGGAGAACATTAATAACGCTCTGACGGGTATGCTCGTCACGCCCTCCCTCAAAGCCTTAAAAATAGGGGAAAAAAAGTGAAAATAGGGGAAAAAGGGAAAAAAATTCAGGGTTATGTGCTGTGTCGGAACTGAAGTGAAATGTCCCATTATTCTTTATTCCAAGAAGATTCATACATATGGCCGCAGAGGGATATGCATACAAGTAAATAAACAGATGAAACCAAATGTGTAAACATGACCT
>NC_051410.1:11813048-11813177 GCF_015228065.2 Penaeus monodon
AATCTACTGACATTCTGAATTGCAATATACAAAACAAACGTAGTTAAATTTCACGCTGAAATTTAACGAAACAAACAATTCTCAAAATATAATTTTTGAAATGAACATGAATAGAAATAAAAAATAAAC
>NC_051410.1:11813273-11813634 GCF_015228065.2 Penaeus monodon
AGAGCAGCAGAATGATAATATAAAAAAATAAAATATACTAAACAAAATCAATAATAATAACAATGAAATTATAACCAGAAGAGGGGAGATAAAAAGAAAGCAAAAAAAAAAAACATAAACAATGCCACTAAAAATGAATAAGAATGATAACAGTAATAAATATGATGATATTCACATTAACAAACATACAAGAAAAAAATAATAATATAACAACGACTCACATAAATAAGATGAAAACAAAAAAAAAAAACTTCAAAAAGCTTCTTCGTTTGAACCAACAAAAAATGGACAGCCTCCCTCTCTGCTCCGTTCTCTTTTGATGCAGGTCAGGGAAGAAAATTCAGCGCATCTTGGAGTGTAC
>NC_051410.1:11814110-11814403 GCF_015228065.2 Penaeus monodon
AACTGAATATCGGGAAGTAGGAAATTGAATAATTGAAGATCCCAGGTAGCTTTATGCACGCGCTCTCTCGCCACTCAGTTCTCATGTGGGATGAATATGTTGACTATGTGATATGTAAATGGAAGAGTGGGGGGAAAGGAGGAAGGGAGGGGGAGGAGCTTAACTAAATTTCTACTGACCTTTCTTTATGTTTGTACTGCTTAATATCTTAAATTATAGGCCATATAAGATGTCTCATTATTTGGTGCATATAATTAAAAAAAAACTACGATTATTGCCCCCATATTCCCTCC
>NC_051410.1:11814462-11814889 GCF_015228065.2 Penaeus monodon
GAGTGGAGGGAGCAAGTCATTTATATTCATAGATATTTTACAACAGATAACGCACGGCTTAACACACGAAATCCTGTACTTGCCTTCTACGCACACATATATTCTATTCTCGCCTCTTTTTTAAGACTTGTGGAGAAAATCTATTTTATTCAAGAGCGGGTTTTAAGTCTCCAGACGCCCCTTTTTGTGTTATGACGTTGCATTGTGATTTGGATGATAAATTTTATATCATTCTTAAAAACTGAGGTTTATTTCAATAACCATGCATCAAATCGCATCAGTGTTTTTATAATGACGATGGCAATATTAACTTCCATGACTAGTTATTTTTCTCTTCATCAAAAAATACAAAACTTTGCGATGACTCGTTGTTAAAATAAATCTCCTGAATGAATGAACTGAATGGGTGTTGTTATTTTTAGTAAAT
>NC_051410.1:11814927-11815374 GCF_015228065.2 Penaeus monodon
AATGCGAGTGTATACGCGTGCATCCTTGCAATCATATCGGCCCTATAAAGGAAACCAAAACAGACACCTATATTTCTTGTTTTACTTTGAGATAAAAGGCCTTTGCGCTTCCACCTTTTCCAGCCGATATTCTAACTTAACTTTTATGGCGATCTTCACCCCACCATCGCTTCATAAATATATATGGAAAACAAATACAGTTGTTCGGACTTTTCTTTATTTAGTCAAAATGGATATTAAAGGTGATGTGCAACGGAAATAGGACAGACGAATTCCAATTTTCAAGAATTTTATCTAAAAAAAAGGCTTCCCATATTATTGTGTCAACATCAGAAACCTAAAACTGGGATAGACTTGGAGAATATGACCACGTGTTTTCCTCCTTGAAAAATATCTGATTTCATGTGAAGAGATTGAATATTTAATCTGAACTTCTCTATTTGTCTG
>NC_051410.1:11815693-11815927 GCF_015228065.2 Penaeus monodon
TTTTCCCACCACATCCAACGAGCTCCGACAGATATCAAATGTTTATGATGAAAAAGGCTGTGACGAAACGTTTTTACCTCTGAAGCTAAAATTAAAGAGAGCAGATATTGCACATTTTTAAATCTATTCATATAAATACAGGAAGAGTGAATTTTATATTTGTAGTGTTGCACAGATCTGTCCACATGTCGATTTAAGATTATAATCTATCTTATCTGTAGGCACTTGCCGATC
>NC_051410.1:11815969-11816106 GCF_015228065.2 Penaeus monodon
GATGTCCAAGTACTGATATTTTCATCCGTACTTTGTCCCCTACAGTTCCGAACAATCTTTAACAGCTATTTAAAGTAATTTTGAGCTGTACTTAAAAATATATAAAGAACAAGAACCGGGTGGATGTTATGCATGCA
>NC_051410.1:11816130-11816243 GCF_015228065.2 Penaeus monodon
GGGGGGGGAGGGAAAGGAAAAAAGGAAGTTGTCTACCAGAACGAAAAGTTTATGAAAAGAAGTGTCAGACAAAAAGGATGATGGAAGACTAGAGTGGAAAGCAATATAAAAAG
>NC_051410.1:11817150-11817525 GCF_015228065.2 Penaeus monodon
AAGCGTTACGCCTCTCGCAACACATACACGCCTTTGCAGTTGCGTTACCCGCCGCCTACACGCCCTCGTGGCCAGGTGATTGGCTCATCTTTGCCGGAGGTGGAAGTCGAGAAGGTGACAACGCTTCGAATGTCGATTAGGAACATCTCGAACACTCGAAACTTAAAAAGCAACGACGGGAATTTTCGACAAAAACAAACGGATTATAATACAAATTACGAGATGAAAAAAATCGTAGATATGATAATAAATAGTAACAACAAATGAGGCAGATCCCGGTACAAGGTAAATGTCGTTTTCTCCAGAATACGAGTTCCGGGAATGAGGATAAAGAGAGTACGGACGCAACAAGAGAGGCAGGTAGAGTGGGGTAAT
>NC_051410.1:11817727-11819524 GCF_015228065.2 Penaeus monodon
GACGAGAAATAGTAGCTAGGAAAGAGGAGGGGGTAGGAGGAATGGGAGAAAGAAGAAGAAATACGAGGAAGAAGAAAAACAGGGTAGAGAAAAAAAGACGAGAGCACACATGAGGTAAAAGAAGAAAATGAAGGTAGGAAGAGATGAAGGAGGAGGGGGGGAATATGAAAGAAAAAAAATAAAAATTAGAATAAAGGGGAAACAAGGAAGGAAGGGAAAAAATAAGACGTTTCTCTTTTATTTCTCTTTCCCAGAACCTCTATGCTGACTGGATCAACATTTACCTTGCAGCAACATCTCACCTGTTGTTACTGTTGAAAAAAGCGTAACAAAATGTTTTAATACACTGATAACAAAACGAAATATACAAAGAGCGATTAGCACAAAGAAATGAAGGAGGATGGAGAGGATAAGGAGGGACGCGAGAGACAAAGAACAAAGAAAATGAGACACCCTGAAGACAAGAGTAAGAACTCGAGACAAGAAACACAAAGGGAACAAGAATTCAGAAGAAATAGAAAAAGAGAAAAAGACGAAGACCAACTGGGAAAGCTTGAATAAAGGAGAGTGAAAGACGAATGAAATAGATGCGAGAGAGGAACAATAACTCTGGAGGAACGAGAAGCAGGACGGATGCAGAGGGCAAGGGGGATGAGGAGTGAGGAGGGGGAAGGAAAGGAAGGGGAATAAAGGGAAGGAGGAAAAGGGAGGGGGAATGGGGAAGGAAAGGAGGGAGAGAGAGGAGAAGGGAAGGGGAAGGGGTGAAGGGAAGAAGTGGAGAGAACGAGGGATGGGGAGAAGGTGAGTGGGGGAATAGGGAGAGAAGAAGAGGGGGTGAAGGGGTATGGAAAGAAAGGAAGGAGGGGGAGGAGTGGGGGTGTGGGAAGAAGAAAAGGGGGAGAGGGGGAAGAGAGATGAGTTGCACGACTGGAACAAGGACGCTGTGATTTAGGAGACGATGTAAAATGACTGAAGATATATAGCAGTCTACTGTGTTCTATTTATTCCGCTTACATTCTCAGGGACGTATTTCAGTGTTCTGATATTCAATAATTCACAGTCATCGACGTATTAATTCATCAGGTTTAGTTAGGCATATATTGTATATTTTAGCAAAGGATTAATCAGTTTTAATTGTTCCAGTATAGATATCTTGGAAATATCAAAAGTTCCGTCCCTTTGTCACTTAAAGATTTGCAATAATCTTAAGATGTAACTTCAGTACCAAGGAACTACAGTACCAAATATAATGCTATTGAATAGATGGTAATGGATTGATAGACTGAAAACTGTTAGATAGATGGGTAATAACTAATAAATAGTGAAAAAATGCTAAATATATAGCTAACTAGTAATCACCTTATGCAACTGGCAGTTAGATAAATAACATATAAATAGACAGCTAATTGGCAAATAGGCCATTGATAATAGACATAGATATGACACATATAAGAGATAACTAGGAAGTAAATATATAACTAGCACTGAAAAGAGAGATACCTGGTAATAGATAAATGGTAAATAGATTGACGTATGTTTAACAGAAACAAAGAAATAAACCGATAACTAAAAAATTATCAAGTAAAAGAAATTTTAAAAACCTGCTCACAAAACCTTCATTCTCCTTCCCTAATAAACCAAAGGAATACCTCCCGTATTGCACCGATAACGAAAGACATCAGACTTCAGGTAGACAATGTAACGGAACAATAAACGGAAAGAGGACAATAAAACAAGTGCAAGAGGAGCAATAATGATATAAAGAGATCAGATCAGTCCTTACAGAATTGGGACATG
>NC_051410.1:11819888-11820021 GCF_015228065.2 Penaeus monodon
ATTACAATGACAAACAATCGCGTATATCTTCATCCAGAGAGATACGTAAAAGCGGCAGTACAAAACGATGGATATCAAACGACAGGGACTTACGACCGTCGCGTCCTATCGGGGTAGAGCACTGTGTTAGACG
>NC_051410.1:11820197-11820688 GCF_015228065.2 Penaeus monodon
CGAATCTTCCCACCCCCTGCGAAAGTCGTGGGTTTATACGAGAGAGAGACTTTTATAAGGGGAGATATCAAATGGGGTGGAGAGAGGGAAGGAAATTAAAGGGAAGGGGAAAATGAGACAGGGGATAAGGGGGAAGGGAGATGAAAGAGGGGATAAGAGGGAAAGGAGAAGTAGGAGAGGGGATAAGGGGTAGAGTGAAGGTGAGAGAGGGGGAGGGGACGTGAAAGAAGAGGTAAGGGGAGAAGGGATGGTGAGAGAAGAGAATAAAGGGAGAAGAGAGTGTAAGGAGGGAGAGGAGAGTGGGAGGAGAAAGAAAGAAAGGAGGTGAAAGTGGGGGTAAGGAAAGGGGAGGTGACAGAGAGGGAAATAATGGGGAGGGGATAAAGGGGAGGGAAAGTGATAGAGGATAATGGGGGAGGGGAAGTGAGAAAGTGGGTTAAGAGGGAAGGAGCGATAAGAGAGAAGAGCAAAGAAGGATGGAAAATGACTGT
>NC_051410.1:11820752-11820933 GCF_015228065.2 Penaeus monodon
ACGAAATGACAGAGACGGTATTGAAGGAGGGGAGGTGAGCGAGGAGGCTAAAGGAGAGGGGAGGTTAGAAAGGGTGTGAAAGGGAAGGGGAGGGGAGAGTGGGGAGTAAGGAGAAAGGTAGAGTTTCCGAAACAAGCAATAGCCGTCGAGAGGAAAGACGATACAACGAATTCGTTTGCCA
>NC_051410.1:11820989-11821054 GCF_015228065.2 Penaeus monodon
GCAATGGAGGCTTATGTACGTGATGGTGATGGATGCGTATTTTCCTAAGACCTTGTGGCGATTTT
>NC_051410.1:11821271-11821639 GCF_015228065.2 Penaeus monodon
AGTAAACTCGCATCGCCTCGGGGGAAATTCGTCCGGCGCAAACACACGGACGAAACGACGACATAACACGCATTGGCTGATTATCTGGGTCTCATTATGGGATTGTGTTGATGTCCGTATTATGCCCCGGAAACGACTCGCAAAGTTCCTGGCGATTCCCGTGATGAACAAAGTTTGTCGTGCCACTTACCCCCTCCCTCTCCCCCTTCCTCCTACCCCCCTTATTTACTTCTCTCCTCCATTCCATCTACTTCTCTCTCACTCTCCTTGTGCTCCCGGTTACATGTTTCTCACTCCCTACATTTTCTGCTTTATTTCTCCTTTACTCCTATCCCCCTATTTACTTCTCATTCCCTCCCCACCCCTCA
>NC_051410.1:11821696-11822080 GCF_015228065.2 Penaeus monodon
CCCTGCCCTACATTTATTCTCCATCCCTCTTTATCCCTCACCTATTCTCCCTCCCCTATTTCCCCCTCTCTCCTTTAGCCTTCCCCCATCCCCCGTTTACTACCCCCCTCCCCTTCATCTACTCCCACTCTCATCCTTGGCCCTTACCGAATCCTTTTCCTTTCCCTCACCCATCTACTCCCCCTCTCTCCTTCGGTCCTCCCCAGACCCCCATTTACTCATCCCCTCCCCAAACCCCCCTTCTGCGCTGCGGGTCTGTGCAGCAGGAAGTGCTACGTGCCACCATTAAAGGGCATATAACGAAACACTTCGAAGGACATTTTATTTTTTGGCTTATTGCGGCCATCCATCTAGGAAACAGAGCGGTCGGAACAAAGAGGACAC
>NC_051410.1:11822167-11823129 GCF_015228065.2 Penaeus monodon
GATTTATCTTCCATTTATCCTTCACGCTGATATGTTATCTCCCAGTGCCCTTGTACCGCGCTCGCACGTCCACACCCTCCCCGGCGCAGAGCAGAACGTTCATTTCGCCTCCCCTTCCCCCCCCGGCTGTGGCATCCATTCCAATAGTATATCCTGCGCACACGGCCAAGTTTCAATCCCGCCTCGCCAACGAGCCGCACTGCTCATAAACTACGAGCAGAGTACCGCGAGAGAAACATTTTGTCATGTTCGTATGCCATCACGTCCACACTGGAGCACAGGAGCGGCCGTGATGCAGCGGGTCGTGACTCGGCTCAAAGCGGGGGAGAACCGCCCGAATTTGCCTTTTTTATGGCCATGTGGTTTATTTTTTCAGCTACACCAAAAATTCCTTTTATAACCATATATTTCGCAATTTTCAGCTCTTACTTATTCTGATCTGTTTGAATCTATGCATGTATGCATACTGAATAAACGGGTATATACACACGTAAAATACAGTCCTTTAAAAAATGCTGTATTTCTTATCGTATCACCACAGCAAATTTGAAAGCACGCGCACCAGCACCTTGGATCCTATAATCCTAATAATCAAAATAATTGTCATACCAATAGAGAAAATAAAATCAAACCCACGTAAGCATAATAACCACAATATGATCAGATTCTACGAAAAAGCTAGGGCGGTGCCTTCTTCCGAAAGCTTTTATTTGGCAGGTGGAAGCCATTACCCCAAATGGATGTCCTCCCTAGCCTCAGACTAAATTTGGTACTCAAACCCCGTGGCTAAGAGATCCTCCCGGTCCCTAAGCTACGCGTGTTATGACTGCACACGGCGGCCCCACATGAACTGCCCACACTTTCACACACAAACATAAGCAACAAAAACAACGCTTATTTAACCCCTATAATCCAAATAATCAAAGGATTGAAGTTCCTTTAAAATCATTCTTCTGTGACTC
>NC_051410.1:11823213-11824220 GCF_015228065.2 Penaeus monodon
ATGGCAGTCACTAGGACACTAGGATAGAGAGATAAGAAGAAAAGGAACAGGAGGAAGGGAAAAGAAGAGGTGGAGAGATGAGAGGGAAAAAAAGTATCTGAGACGGGGAAGGTAAAGGCGTAAAGGATATCATATATTATTTACTCAGGCTTTAACATTTGAAAAATATATCCCTTACACATAATGCCTCTCCATCCAATAAACCATAAACTGAAATATAAGACGACTTGTCCGGTATAAAACATTACGAGGGATATTCACATGATCGGACCTCGGCAGTTAAAGTGTCTCAGAAGCAAGAAAAGATTTTGTCTTTATAATACATATTTTTAATATAGCTTATTACATAAGGATTTGCAAGGGATTTACGCAAAGATATGTATTCGCTAATTTCGCATGATTACTAAAGATACAGATATTATAAGCCGTGTTTTGCTTTTTTCTGTACTTTCATAAATTGACACCAAATTAATATTACAAGATTACTCTTACTGCCAAACAAGGGAAACGGCAAATGAAATCGCATCAGCACGAATTCGCATACGATGCAAATTCAGAAACTCATTTTCAACGGAAAGACTTTGGGGCGAAGGGGGGATGAGGGTGGTAGCGGGATGGGAGGGGGGGGGGTGAATTGCCGAGGGTGATGATCCTCATTAATGAAAAAAGACAGTCGAACATCGTCCATGTCAAATAAAGAAAGAAAAAGAAAAATCATGCACAGATACCCCCCCCCCCCCACACACACACAAACACCCTTAAAAAAAGGGAAAAATGCACCAAACAAGCCAGTTATAATAACCGTCAGGAAAATCCAATACTCTTTTTAACCTTTCGTCTTGTTCCATTTTTTTTTTCTCTCTCTCTCTTTTCAGACAGACACCTGATGCATTATTTATCAAGCATCCGGAGGCCCAGGTACCTAGCGTGGTATGAGAGAGGCTTCAATATTAGGGATGGATATTGAATTGTCAGAATTGGTTAGGTTATGTTAGGTGGCTTATCCT
>NC_051410.1:11824711-11825041 GCF_015228065.2 Penaeus monodon
CCACTGTCTGTTTTCCGTACAAGAAAATTTGATGCGGAATAGTGATTGCCTCTCGAAAAAATAGCACTTCATGTAGTCCATCGGTATAACAGACCTTTACTACTCAAATATATCCTTCAGTGAGGTATCTCAGCATATCCAATTTTACCTTCATTCAATAATGTTCGAAAACCACAAAACGTGTATTGGAAATCTCCCTCTTCGTGAAACGGATTTTGCAATCATGTGCCGATTGCAAAGGAAGCGTGGTTCTATCCATTAATCTCACCGAAAGATTTAGAACTTGTAAGAACTGACTTTTTGGAAATAAGTTGCTCAGGGAAGGGGATG
>NC_051410.1:11825131-11825532 GCF_015228065.2 Penaeus monodon
GCTGAGGGATAGAGATAAGATGGGAATGAGAGGGAAAGAGGGAGACCAGGAAAGTTGGGAACAGGGAGAGAGAGCGAAGGTTGCCAATCAAAGGGAAGGGTAGGGAGAAGAAAGAGCACCGAAAGGAAGAGAAGGGAGGTTGGGCGAGAGAACTGAGCATATATAAGGTACGCTACAGACTCAGGGATCCGGACGTACACTAATGGATCAACACTTAGTATTTGAGAACACCATCAGCATACGAACGGTCGACGTGTTAGGGCTAAGTAATATTGTGCGAGGTCAGAGGAGCACCATATGTATGGCCTCCTGAAGCTGACACATGTTAGTTTGAGGATCGACGCCAAGTATCAGTTATAGTTATGCAATCTGCTATGAATAATGATTGACACGCGAAGGTG
>NC_051410.1:11825591-11826529 GCF_015228065.2 Penaeus monodon
CCTTTGGAACTCTCATAGCCGACAACCTCAGCAACAAGCAAATCAGTTTTACATCAAACAGGTCAGCAGTAGACTTGTTACTCCATCTGTCATCACCTGGTATAAGGGCCCTGACCGAAGCAAGAACACCATCACTGCAGACTGATACATCACCCTCGCCGCCAATCCTAGCAGAGCGAGAGTGTGCGATGACCTGTTCCATCTCACTGAAGACTACTTCATAGGTCGCTTAGGGTGGTACCTTTGGCTCAGTTCTCCGGGACATTCAACGACCTTCTTTGGATTGTTCCAGGGACGTACGCTTATACCGACTACCGCTCCCAATTTTTTTTTTCAACACTAGTGACCATTTAGCAAAAAACTACCACGCACACAAAAATCACATACACATCAAATGAGGTCTGCAAATCATCTCATGCTGTAGGTTTTGTAAGGCAGACTTGATTGTAGAAAAAAAACGCTGATGCTGATCCCTCGACAACATTCCCCTGATACTCCTTTACACCCTCTTGCCTCAGCCTTCTGGATAAGGTCCAAGACAGAGCCCAGCAGCTGATCTGCCAAAAAAAAGTCTAACCAGAGCAGCCGCCCCCTCGAACGCAACACCTGCAGTAGCGTCGCGATGTGGAGAGATTCTACGTTATCCAGAAGGTCTACATGCCACACATAGGGCTTCGCTCCGACAATCGCGAGCAACCCGGATCACCAACACTACGCTGTCAACAATTCGCTGTCCCCTTCGCCAGGAGAGAGACCTTCCTTCGCTCATGTACAGGAATGTGGAACTGATTGGTACAAAAGACACAGCTGCACTACAATCACATCACTCTACACTTTCAAGTCAATGAATACTTGACTAAGAAACATGTAAATTCGCTTATGATAATTATACACTTGCAATTTTCTATGTATAATCTATAAATGACACAATGAATGGC
>NC_051410.1:11826558-11826775 GCF_015228065.2 Penaeus monodon
GGGGGGGGGGCTGAGAGGTAGTGAGAACAGATAGTTTCCCAAGAAAGTGCAGCATCAACGCTAATTCAAGCGTCAAGGACACACACACACACTCAACAATCCTTATACTATAAAAAAAAGAAAACACCGAATCGAGTACTCTACCCCAAAACTCTCCTCCAGCTCCATAAAAAAAAAAATCTCAAAATTACCCACTAAGTAAACCGATGTTACCCTT
>NC_051410.1:11826805-11827435 GCF_015228065.2 Penaeus monodon
TTCTCCAAGCTCCACAGTAACCCTGTCAAGAAACCAGATCAAAGGCGAAGGGACTCTCCAGACACCATCAAATATTTATGGCACAATCTACACATCAGAGATTCCCCCAATAAGGACCGCGAGCCTCCACTACAGCGAGACATAACTGGAGGCCTCGCACAGGAGTGGAGGCTTGACCGGAGGAAGAGGTGGATGAAGAACGGAAAGAAACGTGAGTGGGTGTGGGTGTGTGTGAGGGAGAGTGGGTGTGTAGAGTCTGTGGGGGGTGGGAGGATGTGGGTGTGTTTAGGGTGTTAGGGGGGGATTCTGTGTGTGGTGGGGAGGGGGTGTGTGTTTAAGTTTGTGGGTTGAGAGGGGGAGGATCGGAGAATTGCGTTCAGCGTGTGTCTGACGGAACGCAGAACTTGAAAAGTTTGGGTATATGAAGGACGGGAAACGCGTGTACACTGAACATTCATCTATGGCACGCCAATAATTTGCAGAAGAAATGTGAATGTTATTATGTTTCACACAAAGTCTATTCTAAACAACTGCTTTTTTTGTGAATTATATTATAGCAAGCGTGAAAGTAAGACGTTGAAGTATGATGAAATAATAATAGTAAAAAAACTGCAAGAGTAAAATAAGCGT
>NC_051410.1:11827499-11828545 GCF_015228065.2 Penaeus monodon
CTAGATAACATGTATTCAATAAAAAGATAACGACAAAATGTAATCAACTATTAAAACGTAGTTAACCACAAGTACTCATTAAAAGATAACATGGAAAAGACAGCTAACCTTAAGTATTCAATAAAAATAATGACAAAAAAGTAACGTCACAAAAACATTACACAACGTTATTTTCCCGCTGTTGTTTTGGCAGGGCATTATCTGCCATCCTCGAACGCAGCAGGATTTAGCCTACATTTGCATAATCATTAATGAGCTTATTTGTGGCAATATGATGGAAGTCCTACAAAAAAAACCGTCGTTGCTGCATCATGACTTTGGCTTAGTTCAAGTCATAATGCGCGCAATGCTTTCGGACAAGTTTAGTGACGAAAAAAAGAGGGCAGACGGGCGTTTAAAAGGGGGGCTTAACTTAATGCGCTTCGCCAGGCCTTGTTTGGAAGCTGCATTTAGTAAGATAGCATGAAATTCTGATGCATTTTGTTGTTTTTTAATCGAAAGAGAGAAAGAACATCAAATCCCTGCACATAATTTCCATACAAGATATCCCCTTTTCTCATTATAAAACTCCCTCATTATACCCAGATTATAGTCAAAGCAATAATAAGACGTAAGCGAAATGAGCGTGAAATCTAATTATCCAGCTGAACAGACAACGCTCTGCCATTCATAACCCAAGAGAGCGGCATGCTCGTAAATCGTTATGAAATCACTCTTTCATCTCCCTTTCATTAATCTTTAACAATTCAAAATACAAGTCAAATAGTTCAAATAAAATATATTCCGGGCACATATCGGTCAACAAGAAGGACAGGCACGCACACACAGGGACACATAACATCTACCTGCACGCACATGTATGCGCAATACTGCATATACATCTGGGTGTTGCACAGGGGGCTGCGTCCTGTACCCCTAATAATAGAAAGCTTTCGATCTAGGAAACAGGTGCAATATGAATTACGTGTCATGGGAAACAAACATAAAAACAGTTAAAAAACAACTCTTGAAGTATTCACAGATTTTTGAAATATCTTTCAACCTCA
>NC_051410.1:11828734-11828941 GCF_015228065.2 Penaeus monodon
ATAGTCTACATATCCTGTATGACACTGCATTGTGCAGAAAATCTTTTATATGCACAGCTTTTAAAATATTCTGCAGCCCTATCACTTGCATTCACAGTTTCTAGAGTGCATTCGATAATCCATATATCTAATGGGAGGAAAATAACAGAAATATAGGTGTTATACTTATTGCAATGTTAGCATCTGCATAATGGCATTATAATACCA
>NC_051410.1:11829603-11829928 GCF_015228065.2 Penaeus monodon
ATTAGTAACGCTAGTAACGTTTTTTTGTTGTTTTTCTTGATGCTAGCTGAGCAATGGTTACAAGTTAGAGCTTTTGGGACTGACCTGTTAGCGCTACGATTCAGATTGCAGCTGGCAGCTCGACTAGCGTAATTTTTCAGTCAGATTGTGAATATGTTAATGAGTCTAATTAAGGGGAGGTTCTGGCCAAATAAAATTTTTAATGATTTTATTTCCTATATGTGGAATATTTTCTATTAAATTTTCTTTGAATTTTGGAGATTTTTTGTATTACGTTTAATTCGGTATTGTGTATCCCAAACTCCGACACCTTTTCGTAGGTTTC
>NC_051410.1:11830123-11830216 GCF_015228065.2 Penaeus monodon
CAGGGAGGGATAAACTGGAATCACTAGAATTCAGCCATATACAATACAAGCAAATGAATCATACAAGGGCCATTATTTACGTTATTTTACACA
>NC_051410.1:11830280-11830666 GCF_015228065.2 Penaeus monodon
GAACGATGTCTTTCTGCAATAAATTCATAATATAAAGCATTACAAACGTCACTCTACACAGGTTCACATAAAACTGAAATAAATAAGCCTAGCCTTTGCATCAGCCAACATAATCACATTATGCGGCATATACGGATACACGAGGATTATTATGTGCGTCACCACGATTCGAGTGATGTTAAAGCACAGTGTTATGATATGATTACATATGTAGCTGATTCAGAGAGAATAATTTGAATGATAAAGTATCCAGTGTTTTCGTATGCGCCGAAACGGGTTATGTACGAAGATTAACACATGTGTGGAGCCTGTACATTCCAATCCGAGTAATATTTCACTTAATCGGTTTATCACACACAGACTCCAGAGAGAAGGAATATGTGTTG
>NC_051410.1:11830702-11830796 GCF_015228065.2 Penaeus monodon
GTGTGTGTTCGGATGGTTGTTTGGCAGCAGCATCCTTGCCTCGCCTAACAATCGCTTTCCAACGGAGGCTGGAACAGAGCGCTCGACCATTGCA
>NC_051410.1:11832133-11832246 GCF_015228065.2 Penaeus monodon
GTCTCAAAGAAAATACTGCGAAGTCGAGGACGAATTCCGTGAGTTGAAGATCTAGTGATCCTCTTATATAAAGTGCTGAGAAGCCGCCCTGGGAACAACCTCATCTACTGCGC
>NC_051410.1:11832676-11832792 GCF_015228065.2 Penaeus monodon
CAATTCAATGGATAAGAAAAAGAAATTCTTCTGCACATCATGTAAATCTTATCGATTTCTCCGGCGGCGGAAGCCTTTAAACAAGGTATTGAATCCTCGAGCTTGACCCTCGGCTG
>NC_051410.1:11832821-11833053 GCF_015228065.2 Penaeus monodon
CCACCCCCCATCTTTTCTATCCTCAAGTCTCCCTCCCTTTCACCCCCGATTACGACTTCAATTGACAGATTTGTGTGGAATCGATATGAACTGCCTCATTGAATTTCGTCCGATGATATAAACACGTTTAGGATAGCAGCTTAGATGGCAGAATTATGTAAACAGTGTTCTTTTGCCTAAATGTTCTTTTCCTGACACGGAATATGTGTGAGAAATAAGAAACACCCCCCAA
>NC_051410.1:11833386-11833955 GCF_015228065.2 Penaeus monodon
TTTGCATCGACAACGAGTTCTCGAAAGATAAGCAAAAGCCCGAAAGTGTGAAAGCTTTGATACCGAACTTTTCCCCTTATCTAATATCCTCTCTGTCTTCAGGAAAACGACCGAAACGTGAAAATATGAACCAGAATTTAGTATTTTTCCTTTCTTTCTTTCCTATTTCATACCCTGTTTTTGGAACGACCCAAACACCTCTTAACCATATTTTGCGTCTCGAAAGCCACTGGGCACAAAAACTTTACCCATTCACCCCGAATAGAAAAAAAAAGAAAAAAGATGAATTAAAACAAATCTTTCGGATGTTTCATATTTCTACGTAAAGGGGTGATGATAAAAAACATAACGTCCAAAAGAAATGGCGAAAAAGGGAGACTCTTTGAGGTTCCTTCAGAGGGAGAAGATCCCTTGTATGACGGCTCGATACGTGTGAAAAGGTTTTATGCACGATCCTATTCGATACGGCATGGAATGGAGAGGAAAAAAAAAGTATCAGGGTGCATCTACACGAGAAAGGGAAATCGATAGATATGTTCGGAAATGAAAGTGTGTTTTTGTACTGTATG
>NC_051410.1:11834124-11834420 GCF_015228065.2 Penaeus monodon
TCCAATAAAGAAGTAGAACAAAGCCCATGATACCATACATGTCCAACTACGCATAGCTATGAACACCAAATAAAGTACCCACAACACTAAATCCGCTAACCTGCAAAACGAGCAGTCACCGTATACAAACTAAAATGCTATCGAGGTTGTAACAGCTCGTTGACTTCTAATGTTGGGAATGAACTGATTTAAATTTTCTTTCGTTCTTTCATTCATATGTTTTCTCAAAGAGATTTCTCAGCCATAACTATTTTGTACTGAAAGGGTAGTTTAGTCGGAATTTCTTTCTAGTTGTT
>NC_051410.1:11834502-11834994 GCF_015228065.2 Penaeus monodon
ATACGGTTTATCGTTACGTTTTCTCTTTTAAAAGTCCCTACACGTGTTTTTTATTGTTTCGTATTCAAGGGACATATCGATAAACATTATCATTTCTGTTTACCTATGTGAGTAAAACAGGGAAAATACAATAATAAACGATTAAGTTTTCACCCATTAAGAACATAACGACAGCGACAAATGCAATTATAATATTATGATGAAAACAACAGTAATGTAAACAAAGAGAATAACAACAATAGTTCTGATAATAAACATTGCTTCCTATTCATATAAAGAATTTTACAATATACAGCTTAGCCTTTCTGTCAGTTACACTAATTAGAGTCATTATCGAAACCCATTATCCACTTTTTATTTCCTTAACCGTCGTCGAAAAAACAGCAAAGATTAACCTAATTAAGAGCCTCGCCCAAGAAAACCGCTGGAATAATAAACCTCCATGAATATTACATTCTCGTATTTCGTGCTTAATTCTAGAGCGTTAAACTG
>NC_051410.1:11835022-11835458 GCF_015228065.2 Penaeus monodon
GTTGGCTTAATTAATTGGCCAATCGCCTTCTTTGCTTGGCCATTCAATTTCATCCTCCGTTGTTTCTTATTATGACCATACGTTTTGCCATTATAGCTTTGTCTTTCCGTATAACATTACCTTATTATTTGTTGACAACATATCTGTTCCCTCAGGGGACACATATAATCAGGGGGTTATTGTATATACGAATATAGATAAGCGGATCTTTGTTATTACGAAAATGAGGAAATAGGCTCTTCGGTTATTTTGGGAAAAAAGAAAATGTATTCCCTTTGGCCAGATGAAGCTGCCAGCATATACAGCTGCATATTTCTACTTGTCACACTCTACATTACCGAACAGACAAATAAATAGATAAAAAAATAGTAAACGGCCAATGTTTATCGACATATTGTCATGTATATATATCCCAGAGAAAACCAGAAAAATTTGA
>NC_051410.1:11836363-11836897 GCF_015228065.2 Penaeus monodon
GCTAACAACTTTACTCGAAAAGCGGTAACCATTTCTCACTCAAAAATAAGCCAATTACTAGTTCGGACGTTCGTAATTGGTAAGTCACCCATCAGAACACGCCGCTTCGTTTTCTATTTTTTTAAGCCATGAAATTCTGCCACGGAAATCCCTGAGTGGAAACATGGAGCGAATGCCATAAATGTTGTTGTAAATGTATCGACGTGTTGTAAATACATCTTTGAAACTGTGAAGGGCAGAAATCAATTAGCTACGTTGTTATTTGCTGCACTTTAGTTTTGTGAATTGATGTGTACATACATAACAACAATAGAAATAGAAATATATTAAAAGTGAATTTATACGTATCCTAAAACTTCAAAAGAAGATTAAGTCGGGTAACTTTTTGAAGGCATGATAAATTGACAACTAGGGATCCCAGATAACAACTTACTTCATGGAACACGGCAGTAAATAAAGAAAATGAAGAATCTTAAAAATTCCTTATCCAGATGCACTTGCCAAGAGGTCCTCCTCACTCGCAATTTAAGTTTT
>NC_051410.1:11837255-11837522 GCF_015228065.2 Penaeus monodon
ACAATGAGAGATTTAGAAAAAAATAAAAATAAAAAGTTGATTATCAGCTGCCTAATTAAAACAACATTTATGCCCAGAAGCTTGTGACATGTTAGCCTTGCAGCAGTTACCTTATAAATATCTTATTTAATAATGTTTTGTTTGTTTTCCCTTGATCAAATATAGACAAAAACGTAACGAGAGTGAAAGAACGAGAGAAAATAGAAAGGATAAGGGAGAAAGATGATCAATATAAACAGATAATTAGTCTATGAAAACACTGCAGTA
>NC_051410.1:11838094-11838531 GCF_015228065.2 Penaeus monodon
AGAGCCGAAAAGTGTCCGTGTCAGCCAGTCAAGTCTTTGCAGTGAGTCGAGAGAAGTGTCTCCTGGTAAGAGTGCGAGGACGAGGCCGTGGACTAGAACTGACCCAACCTGGATAGTTTCGGGGGTCGTGCTGCTACAACATTACTTGCCTCCCCCCTATCGTCCTTTCTCAACCAGCTTATCAGACTTTTTCTGACCTTCCTCCACCCTCATCTCCCTCCCCTCCCCACACCTTCTTGCCCTCTCCATACATCTGCTGACCTTCCTTTCCAACCCTCCCATTCCCCATCCCCAGCCAACACCTTCTCACGCCTCCCCATACATCCCTTAATATACTAAGGTCTTGAGAAGGATTAAGAGGCATCTCCAGAGTCTCTCATAGCAACGCCCCGGACACCTCCATTGATCCTAAGATGCTGCTAGGATTCTGGACCCGA
>NC_051410.1:11838866-11839422 GCF_015228065.2 Penaeus monodon
ATTCTTTATCACGGCAAGACCCGTAACTTCATATATCCAACAAAGACTTTTACCTGGATGATCTAAGACCTACCGCAAGATACCGCAGTGCTATTCTTCGAGTAATCCGACCTGAGAGGCTACATGTTCAACCAAAGACTTTTATTGGTTATGGCCATAGAGGAAAGGAGAAAGGCGTAACACACATGGAGCTTTTCATTTCTTTTCTCTTTAAGACTCGTATGTTGTTAAAAGTTTTGCTTTTATGGTGTTGAAATTGGAAGCTGTTCGTGCGTCGGCAATACGCTGGACTTGGTTTATTCCTTTTATATGTCGTATTATGACTTTCTTATCATTATCTAATCATTTTTATTTTTGCTTTGGAATAGTTCGTTATGTTATATCTTATTTGCACCATCATTTGCAACTCCCTAGAATTATGTGATTACTAAACTTACATTACATTACTCGTTTATGTGAATCTTAACCTATCATTTCCATATCCTTTACTGAAATAGCAATTCTCTCGTTAGTGTATATTCGCATTTTGCCCTAGGTTAGACATGTTTCGCATCAT
>NC_051410.1:11839745-11840001 GCF_015228065.2 Penaeus monodon
ATTCTATATCGTTAGAACTGACATAAACTTTCATTTAGTGTCGTTTTCTAATTCCCGGACCATCAGAATGAAGCCATTTCTATGCTCTTGCGGCCTTTGAGCTTCTTTGATGGAAGATCTTCCTGTTCTCCTCCTGATACAAAACTTAGGTCCTGTTGACGTACGGGTGACAACGGTGGAATGGTATTGTGATGAGGGAACCGAAATTGAATTATCAATTTCATTACCGTGATAACTACTTCATTACTATTGCCAT
>NC_051410.1:11840064-11840145 GCF_015228065.2 Penaeus monodon
GTTTGAGATTTCCGCGCCACACAACTTAATGCCATAATTCCTGCCTGGAGATGCAGATTTCTTCCTCTCTTCCTCCCAGCT
>NC_051410.1:11840272-11840543 GCF_015228065.2 Penaeus monodon
GTATGGTGGACATACAAGCAATCCATAGCGTCCAAAATGGCGTCTGTCGCGAGAGCCCAAGCGGTTTGTGCCTTTTCGATACCAGCGCTCCTGGCGGAATACCAAGTTGACCTGAGCTTTTGACTCAATCTGACCCAGTTAGAATGAGCCTCGTCGCCTGGGCTGGGCCTGATCGAACCAATGCTTTAGTGCTGGTTATCAGATATATTACCCCTCTCTATCTCTCGTTAATTTAGGTTGAGTCTCTACATGAGTAAAAGGGGCTTTGCAC
>NC_051410.1:11840627-11841089 GCF_015228065.2 Penaeus monodon
CTTATCCACTCTTTACTTCTCCCTACACGCATTCATGGCATAATTTTGATTACACCACCCCAGTTTTATCAACAAATTGTTGATAAAAAAAAAACATATTTCATTGTCATTATCATTATTATCACGCACATCATGAACTAATTCAGCCCAATCGACGGAAATAGTCTCTAGTCAAAATTAAAATTAATCGAATTTGTTTTTTTTTTGCCTGCCAGGCGCGGGGAAATTGTATTTCATCTAAAGAGATCTCCATTTCAAAGGTGCCAGGCAGTTCAAATTTCAATATATAATTAAGTTTTGAACAAGATCTTTAATTTGCATGAGCAATGGCAGTGGATTCGGACTACGCCATATCTACTGCTCTCGACAAACACACCAACGTTCCTAATTACCTTTCCCTAATTTTATTCTTAACGACTAAGAGCGAGATCTGATTTATACAAAACTTAGAAAAGATAGAGA
>NC_051410.1:11841144-11841228 GCF_015228065.2 Penaeus monodon
TAATCCTTAAAACCCCGAAGCAATACGGGTACCCCTATATCTGCTATCCAATTAAACACCATAGGCCAGTGGTTCTTAACCTTT
>NC_051410.1:11841521-11841763 GCF_015228065.2 Penaeus monodon
CATAGACGAAGTGTTAGTAAGTGACGGAGTGCGAGTTACTTCTACCGTTATTTCTACGAACAAGGCAACAGTAAGCTTCCCTTTCGAAAGTGAGGCAACTACTGTCTCTTTGCCATGCCGAGATTCATTGCTAATGATGACCTACCGAGAATTGAGAGAGATTGGAAGAAATGTTTATTGAGAAAGAACTAGCGCTTACCTGTATGGCAACTGTACGAATTAGTATGTACTTTGTTAAATTT
>NC_051410.1:11842374-11842760 GCF_015228065.2 Penaeus monodon
TTTATGAGCCTGAAGCAGTACTGATGACTGCGATTTTCAAAATGATCCCTTGAGATATATTTTTTTTCCCTTTCCTCTTCCTGAAAAAGAAATAAAAAGACTAGTTCGGAAAAAAATATATCCTCATGAGCCTTGGACTAAACTTCCTTTAAGGATCATAGTAGGAAGCCAAAAAAAGAAAGATGAGTGAGAAATTTAATGCGAGAATGAGTACATATAAACCTAGAAAACAGGGAAAAAGATCTATCATTTCCCCTAACATTAACCGTAAAGACTTTTCAGTGATCAGATGAAATGGCGTAAGAGAGAAAGAAAAAAAAAGAGAGAGAACGGAAAAACACAGTAACGAGTGTACAAGGATGAAATGAATAAGCCCCTGTTATAAA
>NC_051410.1:11842988-11844542 GCF_015228065.2 Penaeus monodon
CACCCATGATGTCTATGAAAGCGAGCGTCGATTTTCAATATGTTTCTTATCTCGGGCATTTCAATTTGCCTATTATACGCCGCTAGTCAGGCTGCGTATGATAGAATATATTACAACGAGGGTATTTAGTGTCATCCAGTACTAGCAATTTCAAAATGTTTAAAGGCAACCTTAATTGGATAGATGAAGTTACGTGAGAAGGAAGAGTTTTTTTCAGACTCAAATTCCCAGTGCTTAAAGGTAAGTACCTGCATTACCGGCATCTTGGGAATATTCCAAGGAAAGTATTCACTGGATATCACCTTTGAAGCAGTAACTACCTTAATTGTCTGGCAGTCAGAGCTCTAATATTATATTCAACCACATACCAATGCCGTTTTAATGTTAGCTAAATTCTCAAATGTCATTTTACAGTGGTTTTCAAGGCCCATTGCCTTTTAGATTTAAAACAGAATTTCAATATAATCATAACAGGACGTATTTCTGAAATATCATTGCAGAAGCTGACGTGAACTGTAATCAGTGCTAATAACAAACTTGAGCACTGCATGAAAACCTTGAAGCTATGCATATTTCACAATCAAAATACAAATTTTAACAACTCTAATCTGCTGTACCACTTTCTTAGATGTGCTGGCCTATCGTGGAACTAGCCTCTGACACACATGTTATAATCACTGTCCTTATGGTTTAAATGAACTAGGTTGAATCATTTTTTTTTTGTAAACATGACAATAAACATTATAATATATTCTTCGTAATTTCTTACCCAGACGAGTGTACTGACTCGTTGGTGCGGATAATATGCATTAATATGTGAGCTGCTGATAACGATTATTTGAATTACAATATTATTCTACCATGTTGCAATTAGCTAATCATCCCTACCCTCATATTTAAGTGTACTTCACAAAAATGCAAATGTTTTCACTACACAAAAGATAAACCACAAGCAAATTGATGGGTCACCTAAGACTGAAATAGATGTTTCAATCAAAATATAGATCGAAATTTACTCCCGTAGAAGTTTTTGCGAGGCCATGATTTCAAAGTCATCGTAATGGAAAGCCTCAAAAAGGGATGGGTCAAAATAGTCACAAGTTTCATCAGATTCGAATGGGAAGCCTATATGCACATAATGGGGAACGCAAGCTTGACTATAAGGGGAAACCATTTTGTTGGAGACAGTAATTAAGTGAACATGTAATAGATTTACAAACAGCTGACACAGAAATAGCAATGGCGGTAATAACAGTGATAATCATAAAAGCAGTACCTATTAACAAAAGTGGTACTACCCACAACAGCAGTGAAAATAGAAGTGTTTGTATCAATCGGTACCATATCAGAAGATATGGTAGTCAACAGATAAATATACGAATTTTTACACTGACAGTAAAAAAAAATCATCATCTTAATTGTGAGTTATGTCGTGTTTTTGTGATCTGAAATACAATTGATTGAAAAAAAATTCTATTATATACTAAGAACATTCAACATAATTATGGTTATGCAAAAGCATAAGTTTGCTCCCAGGTACTCCCAAAATCAGCG
>NC_051410.1:11845003-11845572 GCF_015228065.2 Penaeus monodon
TTCCTTCGCTTATGTGTGTCTATGAGGAACAAGGCATTCCGTTCGAACCAGAAAACAGACTATCGTCCGAAGATTTAGTTACCACGTTTTTAAAAGACTCATGAGTTTCTCAATTTCTACAGTGGATCGCTTTAGGGATTTATCCATTAACTGCATCTTAGAACCGTTCGTATATCAGGTTCATCCCCCAAATCTGAACTGGCTCCTGATACATGGCCAACCCACAAAAAAACCATCCACAAACTTTTATGGGTGTTATCTTACTGTTAACCAAAAACTATCAAATAATCGCAAATAAACGTTACATAGTCCGTTTGGTAGAGACAGTAATCCTCACGATAAATAATATCAACACCAATAATAAAGCAGCACAACAATGGTCCAAGAACGCCAACATTAAAGGAACCCCGGGCGAATTCGAAGCAGCAGCAACAACATTGAAAGGTTGCAAAATGAGTTGGCGCTGCAGGGTAAGCCTGGGGGCCAGTGTACCCTCTTTCCTGTATCATGTAATCGTATGGTTTCATCCGGCGTAGGGTATCATAGGAAGGAGCCAATTATCGATAAAA
>NC_051410.1:11846999-11847200 GCF_015228065.2 Penaeus monodon
TAGGATCCGAGAAGCAGAAGTGCCTGACGTAGAAACAGTTTTCGAAAAGATGGCTGTAGATTATCTAACTTTGGAGGGCAACTTTGAGTCTCAAAATGTTTAAAGTTTGATGCTGCAACGTTTGCCGTGAGGGAGAGAAAAAATATTTGAGAAGTTAAACCATGTGTCTTTTCACGTATAAATAGCAATACCCATTTCTAA
>NC_051410.1:11849451-11849656 GCF_015228065.2 Penaeus monodon
TATTTTTTTTTTTGTCATTCGTTAGTCATGAATAGCCGTGGATCCGCGTCTTGAGGAGTCAAGATTCACGAGCTGGCATTAAAGTTTAGTTCCCTAGTCATATTGTATTCAGGTACTAAGGGGAGTAAACCCTGAGAAGAAATCCGGATCTGGAGCACCAAACCACCAAAATCATTATTGACAGCACTAGTGCCAAGCTGCATGG
>NC_051410.1:11849768-11849883 GCF_015228065.2 Penaeus monodon
GTGAAGGAACACAAACGGCGACGAGCATCTGTGGGAGGGATTGTCCCAGCGCCAACACATGTATCATGACTGTACAAAGATGCAGATTCGTGGCAACTCGTGGCCACAAATAATG
>NC_051410.1:11850237-11850750 GCF_015228065.2 Penaeus monodon
AAGAAAAATAAAGCTTTCGAGGAGTGGCTGAAACAGATCCTACAGTTCAGTTGAGGGAATCCTGGTCCTCATTCCCAACTCCTCCCGAGCAACACGCCCGTTTCAGAAGCTCCATTTTTAGGCCTTTCACTTCTAATCCCAGAGGTAAAACTGAATAAAAGATGGGATTATTCAAATCTCTGATTCCTTTTGTTTTGAAAGTTTATAGGAAGTTGATTGAACTTCATCTAAGTCTGGACATGACATGGAATTCTTTTCCTGTGTACAGCTTTCCCTCTTCCAATTCGTATACATATATAACCCTCTGCATTTGTATACATATGTTTTATAATGTTTGTTTGAACAGTTGTAGGTTAAGTGGGAAGCGTAAAGAGGAATTTAACTACGATCATAAAAATACATAAGCTGAAAAAATTTAATACTTGCTGATTCTATTCACTTCCCCTCCCATACATGTTTTATACATGTCATTCTCTCTTTTATAATTCCCCTTTGTCCAGAAATATAGTTATC
>NC_051410.1:11850783-11851060 GCF_015228065.2 Penaeus monodon
CTACCTGTCTACCTATCCATTCCACCAGTGTCACACTCACTGGACAAAATCAACAGCAAAGGAATTCATCTACTTCTGCTACTAGAATTTTATCTAAACACAAACAAAAGAGAGAAAGGAAAAACTCAGAAAATATAGAGAGGAGGCTATTCTGCCACAGTGAAACAAGTTATATATATATTTAAGCTCAATACATAAAAAAGGGAAGCAAGCTGGAGTGTGGACACTAATGGGAATTTTATTGTTTGTGGTGTACGAAGCGTCGATAAAATTTAGG
>NC_051410.1:11851867-11852258 GCF_015228065.2 Penaeus monodon
TCCTTTTTTCACCACAACTTGATCCCTGTAGGAAGGACTTGATAGACAAGAGAGGGCAGACTTCCATCTTCATGAATATCAAGACATTTATTTATTGTAGCCGAAACATCAGAAATTCTTTCTTACTTTGATTTTTTTTTTTTCACTCATTTTGTCATCTCTATGTATAAGTGACGTCACTATTTGTGTTATTGTTTTTTTTCCCCTTTTTTCTAACGACATCATTGGTGGGGTGTGTCGGCTTGTGAGGCGCCACGTCTTCCGTTCTCAGCATCAGCGCCTCTCCCTCGAAAGACTAATCTATGTGATCATCTTGTAGGCATCCACATAAATTCATCTCCCGTAGTCGGGCATCACGCCTCGTGACATAAACGTCTGGGATTATGATGGA
>NC_051410.1:11852418-11852537 GCF_015228065.2 Penaeus monodon
TTCTTTTAAATTATTCATTTTTTTAATAAACGTTTTGGATAATGTGTGTAGTATATGCGTGCTAGCCTGCTATATCAACTAGTATATTTTATTGAAATATCCCTGATAAATGACAATAC
>NC_051410.1:11853280-11853463 GCF_015228065.2 Penaeus monodon
GTCTACACTGAAGAAACAGATATGACTCCCTATCATACAAAATAACACAAGAAACAAAATAGTGAAAGATTCAAAGAAAATACGGACAACCCATTCAGTCGTATTTCTTCCCGCGGAAACACGACGCATACCAACTGGAGCGAGAAACGGCTTCTATCACAGGATCTTCCCCTCCTTTTCCCT
>NC_051410.1:11853514-11853614 GCF_015228065.2 Penaeus monodon
ATTTTTGTCTGTCTCCTTTCTCATTCTAAGGCTTCTTTTTCTTTCTTTGTCTACTCCATATCCTTCTGTCTCCCATTAACTCCTTTCTCTTCCTCCGCCT
>NC_051410.1:11853683-11853796 GCF_015228065.2 Penaeus monodon
GCTACTTTTTCCGAAAACGTAAAGGCTAGATATGAGAAAACTGTTTCAGATTAGATTGGAATCTACAGTTTTCAATTTTGTCAGGATATGGCGTATAAACAGAGAGGAAAGGG
>NC_051410.1:11854124-11854446 GCF_015228065.2 Penaeus monodon
TATTTTTTAGTTGAGAAATAACATAAAAGGAAACGAGAGAGAGAAAAAAAATAGAAGAGTCATAAAATGGCAAAGAAATGATTATTAAGGGTCATTAGCTCCCTTCTTTATCGACTCCTACATTACACCAATGAGCTAAAGAATGAAAACACAGGCCGTGCATTTCGTTCATGTGTTTATGGCAATGGCGTGTCTCCATTACGTCGTCTCTTAACCTGCGATAATGATGTTCCCAATTAAGTTAATCATTCATTTCATAATCTGCTGGTTACGTTACTCAGTGAGAAGAGGGGTAGCGGGGTAGGGGAGGGGAAGAGGGGTG
>NC_051410.1:11854514-11854621 GCF_015228065.2 Penaeus monodon
GAATATTCGATTCGAATTGGTTATGAGGGAAGAGGAACGAAAGAAAAAGAGGGGAAATGCCATAGATAATGCAACTGTTTCTAATATAAGCATTTTTTACGAACAGG
>NC_051410.1:11854664-11855156 GCF_015228065.2 Penaeus monodon
ACCATTTATATTATATAACTAATAAATAAAACCCAACCGTTTCCGATATCGAATTTCCGCGTAACAAATCATATTTCGACCTCGTTCTTACACAAGACAAAAACGCATACGAACCCCACACTGTCCACAAACAAATACACATAGATACACATCAACATTACACACAAAAAAGCAAACTAACACACATACACAATACCCTTAATGATTTCTTCGGCGACACCTATTCCCCTCTGCCCTTAGCAACGGACGGCGAAGCAGTGTATGAGATCAAAGGGTCATTTTCCCCTTAATCTATTCTCGCACCTTTTGAGGCCAAGAACAAAGGGAAGCGAATCCAAGACTCACGAACTGTTCTTAGAAAAAAGTGATGAGTTTTTCCACTGATTGAAATTCGAGGAAAGAAAATATCTGGATGGTATCGGGTATCTCACTTTTTTATACAGAGAGGTCGGGATGGTAATCGACGGTTTAGGATTTGTAGGTTTGTTGAGT
>NC_051410.1:11856117-11856297 GCF_015228065.2 Penaeus monodon
ATCAAGATCTATATTCTTTACGTAAAATCCTTTGGTTAATAGATTCAGTCATGAATGCATAATATGATAGATTTTAATTGCTGGCCCTGCAATGAAGCCATAACAGCGTAAGAAGTCTATACAAAAGCCCATGCACCACTGGACTTAACTTTAAGTGCACAATTGGGAAATGTTTGGTTG
>NC_051410.1:11856326-11856946 GCF_015228065.2 Penaeus monodon
GTTGATGAGTGATATCTCACATTTAAGAAAACGATAAAAAAAATACCACGACAAAGCAAAAGAAAAGTTAAAAACCACCTACCGACAGAATTCATATATCCCAATACACACAACAAAGTCACAGGCAATGCACCCTTATAAAACATTCCCAAACATGCGCCATGCACTAGTTCAGATTCATCCCAAGCACAGCCAAGCACGTCATACACGCACGGGACACGCCACAAGTATCACACGGGAACGCCCAGCTGTGCATCCAACCTCCACAGCCAACACGTCGCGTCAGGGGGGATCTTATAAGCTGTAATTCCTTTAAGGCCTTTGTGGACGGCACACTGTTCGAGGTATTGTTTCGCGCCCCATTGGCTTAAGGCTGCAGTTGACCGATACTTATTCGCTTATCTTCTTGTTCTCAGCCTCTGTATGCCTATCTCTGTCTCTCTTCTTATCTTTGCCTGGTTACTTCTTGCACTGACTGAAGCAGGTCTACTTATCCCCATCTTCCTTTTCCCCTTTCTTTCCCCTTCCCTTTCCTACCTTCAGTTTGCGCTGATGAGTACGAGTACTTACTCCTTTACCCTATGTTCCTTCACATTCTACCTCTCTTCCCCTTCCTTTTA
>NC_051410.1:11859256-11859377 GCF_015228065.2 Penaeus monodon
ACATAAAACTACAAAAAGTTTAACGGCCTTAAAAGTTTTTCCACAACATCCGGGATACTTCTCTCATCCACCTGTGGTCTACACGTAATCCTTCTCATCTTTATTTTTCCATCGACTTCAT
>NC_051410.1:11859539-11859918 GCF_015228065.2 Penaeus monodon
TCCCATCCATTTTTCAATATCTCTTTCCATACACATTTTCGTCCGACTTGCAAACAGAAGGAAAATGGAAAATAATTAAACTTTTCTTCCCGAGAGTACTCTTAATTAATCTAACTTCAAAACCGTTTAATTCTTCGTTCCATTAGCATATTGACAACGTCTCAACAGGATATTCGTACCGAGGTGCCAGCTTGCGTGTTATCCAATCTATTTTATCTTTATACATTGGTATATTAACGATCTTTTCTATACTTACCACATTTACGCGATTATATTTCTGAATGAAAACGAGAAAATGAAAGATTATGATAAAAAATTTTGATTACTCCAGTTTGCTTATTAACACGTGCAATGAGACGGTCATTTATAAAAACTCGCG
>NC_051410.1:11860663-11861019 GCF_015228065.2 Penaeus monodon
AACCAAAAGAATATCGCGAGCATGTTAACACTTGTAATACTTATATAAAAGAAACCGAGAAAAAAATCATGAAAAATGGACATATGAGCCTGTCTATCCGAAGTATAACTAAACCTTAACGTTATATCTCCCCTCTAATCCATTAGTCTCCCTTCATCCCTAGGTAAACCACCTTCTCTCCCCTGTATTAAACCTCCCAAATCTCTGATACTCATTCTCACATTCTAAAATTTTCCCCGTTTATGGAGAGGAACAGTTACGTGGCAAAGACTCCGCTAGTTGAATTTCGGTTGTTGGGGCTTTGTGAAATAGAGGATATAAAGATTAACACATGGTGTGGAGGGATGCTGCAGGTT
>NC_051410.1:11861129-11861385 GCF_015228065.2 Penaeus monodon
TCAGTTTTCTGTATGTAAATACTGTGAAAATAAGTTATAATGGTACACGGTGTGATTAATTGCACGATAATAAGCTTACGTCTTGATTCTTTGGCTAAGTCTATCAGCAACTGCGTTTGACACAATCCTATAATAGTATCATAGTTTTCTAAACTTCAATGAGTAATCTATGTTATACTTAACTTGACTATTCTGTATATATGCAATGCTTTATTAAAGATGTAAGCAAAGAAAAAGATAGGGGGGTAGGGAAGAC
>NC_051410.1:11861506-11862100 GCF_015228065.2 Penaeus monodon
CTGCTTCCCTCTCAAACACCCAACTTCACCACGGCATAAAATCAGACAAAATGACTCCATTACACTTTCCGCCATGATGATTTGCGTGTTAATGCCCCTCTTATAATTTCCCAAGGTAGACATGCCCCTTTTGCTGATAATGTTATGATAGCCTCTCTTTATACGAGCGTCAGGATGACTCGCGCCCTTGGGAAATTATGCCGCTGTAGGAGCAGCCGGGCTTTACTTATGTGCTCCGCTCACGCGACTCCTGCCGAAGCTCGTATTAAAAAAGTCTAAACTTTGCAGGAAGTTCTAGTGAAAAGTTTAATTAGCATACCATCCCGATGATCGTGCACAATATGCAAGCGGAGAGTTTGAAAGATGCAGCGCTCGCCGGCGCCGATGCAAATGACTTTTATTAATCACATTATTGATGACGAATAGAATTAAGGCTGACATGATTTGTCGATGTACCCATGCCTGTGGAGGTGCGCGTGTACGCCGGAAAAGGTGTATATGCACGTAATGTCAATTAACTTTTAGTTTATTTTTTAAATTCATGTCTAAAGGTGATCCTCCTTCCCCTCCCATTCTGTATCCATATAACTAGCT
>NC_051410.1:11862335-11862410 GCF_015228065.2 Penaeus monodon
CCTCGTTTAATCTCTTTCCTTCTCCGTCACTTAATCTCTACTGCCTTTTCTTCCTTTTTCCCCTTTATTTATCTT
>NC_051410.1:11862456-11862886 GCF_015228065.2 Penaeus monodon
ACCGTCGTCTTCTTCGGCAGATAATTTCCCTATTTACATTTTCCATCCTACTCGTCTCAGTGCCATTTCCTAACAGCATTTCCAAAACGACCGTGGCATTACAAGGCGATAAATTCTTATTCGAATTAGCCTAAGTGAAATGTGCATAACAATAACAGTTCATCAACGCGCTTTCACTGGAATTAAAGCGTCAACAAGGCCAAACTACAATCATTCTAATTCGAAGCAGACCACTAAAATAATTCACTCTATATGAATGGCACAGGGGAGCTCAAGATGACAAAGGAAAAAAGTTCTTCATGCACATTCATACATAAATGCATTTTAAAAACTGGCCTTTGTAAGATTATAATTCAATTTTCTCTCCCGCAGGCCTCCAGTATAACGTTTTTGTTGATTTTTGTTATTCTGGAGAATGCAATCAATCCTC
>NC_051410.1:11863798-11864066 GCF_015228065.2 Penaeus monodon
AATAAAGAAAGAATAGGAAAACAAAAGAGAAAACTATGAAAAGATAACCGCTAGCAACCGCAGCAAATGACAAATGGCAAAAGTTAGGCGGCAGGACACATACCACATATGTGATGGCTTCTTTAATACTATTATATATCATACGGTAACTTCCTATGCTTTCACTATTTACTTTTTTTCGTATTCACGTAAGCTATCTGAAGCGGAACACTTATTGTATAATGTATATAATTTCTATTACTTTTGCTATTTGTTTCTTACTTATGTC
>NC_051410.1:11864564-11865345 GCF_015228065.2 Penaeus monodon
TTTTTTTTTCATACAATCTCCAGTCTCCATCAAAACTAACTACACTATTTTCAAGGATAAGATCATAACGTATTTTTTAGCTTCTATCATAACATATCTTCTAATTCTCTCGTAACATAATTTTCAGTCTGTGATACAGCACATTGATAAGCAAATAAATATAAGTAGATAAAGAAATCACTCTATGAAACTTATTAGAAAAAACTAATGTTTTAATTATAAAAAAAAATTGCCATTTACAAATGTGTACATCAGCTACTACCCTTTAATGCAATATAGCGCAATTATTATCGGTAATATAATTTTATACAGTAGCTATAGTGCTCTGACCATTTTTTTTTTCTTTTGTAGTATACCTTTAAGCTTTCATATTGAAGCTGTTGAAAAATAGTAATGCAATTAATCAATTTGGTTAAAGCAGGGGAGGGCGCATTGCCGGATCCACATTTCCCATCCAGTCACAAGGGCTTACCTTACTATATGTATTATGAACCTTCCTCTACAATTATCGCCTGTCACTAATCAAAATCATATGAAAGGATGTACAGCAAATCCCGCATAGCTAAGTCTCTTTGTAAACTCTATCACCTGCCTGTCAAAATAGCATAACCATACCATTGTCGGCTTTCAGAAAATTAGTTCAAATTCATTAACTGAGGATTAAGGTTGAATAGAAAAAAAATATTTACAGCAAAACTATCCTTTTCCATCTTTATGTTATTTCATATTTGTGCTCTGAGATAAAAAAAAAATCGTACTCACTGTGAAATTTTACTCGGCT
>NC_051410.1:11865466-11865783 GCF_015228065.2 Penaeus monodon
ATACTCAATGTTAGTCTTTCTACTTTTCACCTGGCTTCCATGTTATGATGTGACCAAGGAAAAGGATGAAAAGACTTCGAAGGTAAACATGTCTTGCATTATACATCCTTCGCTCCACTAGGCCTAGCTGATGCAACATCTTTGCTCCAAGCACGCAAGCAACTGTCGAGCTATTGCCAGCAAACTGTAACAAGACTCTAGCATATAAATGCTTACTAAGATGCACTTCAAAACTGGTAACGATTTGTTAAATGCTACATGTCCGAAACGAATCTCCATATTCTAATAATAACAATCTTAATCGTCCTGTTAGGTAT
>NC_051410.1:11866084-11866368 GCF_015228065.2 Penaeus monodon
GCTGATAATAACAATAACATCAACTTACCACAAGTGATATCATGTAACCTCATACAGGGATAGCAAAAACAAAATTCAACAAAAATTCCAATAGAAATTACCTAAGCGAACACATGGTTTTTCTACTCTTACGTTCGAGGTTGACAAAATCCTAAATATATATGTTTGATTATTGGTCGTTTCTTGGACAAAACATGAAGATATTAGTAAGCAAAATTTGTATTATATACATCGAATATCTTTATATTGAACGAAATCTTCTAAATGAGACATCGATACATCGT
>NC_051410.1:11866427-11866630 GCF_015228065.2 Penaeus monodon
CTCCAAACACTCAAGTCCTTTGCTCTTGCACTCGTGATAGAAATCTCTTTTTGCGTAAATGCTTAGTGCACAAATACTAATGCATTTTAATTAAAGTTATATTTGGCGTTGATCTTGAGCACAATGAACCCTGAAAAAATGATCTTGAATAGGAGAGTTTTGGATCGTCGAAGTAGAGATAAAGTAGGAAAGAGAGACACGAT
>NC_051410.1:11867026-11867808 GCF_015228065.2 Penaeus monodon
TGAATATCCATAACCATATTACGAAGGCAGGGAGCTTAAAGCAACTCTCTACAACTAATACAGCGAGAGCCTGATAGAAGATTAACATTCACCATGGTGAGCTTTTAACATGCATTCTCAATAAAGGCATGGGCGGGTTAATTTTTCCTTTTTTATACTTTTCTATTTCACTCTCAACGCTATCTGTCTGTCTGTCTGTTCTTAATCGTGATCTGTCGCAATTTATTCCTTCCTTTTGGAAAGACCGATGTGAATTGAAGCGAAGAGATAGTGCGTATATGTGGGTATGTATATGCCGTGTGTTTTTTCGTACGCTCATGGGTGCGGCCTTGTTCATCTATATGTGCGCCCGCTCGTTTGCTCCCTTATAATGCGTGTCCCTGTCGGTACGATCTGTAGACCTACGTTAGTGTATGCTTGCGCATGTGTACTGGTATATATACAACATAAGCTCGTGGGTCCATACGCGCGCGTGTATGTATGTGAACCCGCTCGTTTTCTCGCCTGAAATGCCTTTATATTACACAGTAAACGGCTGGACGAGAGGAATTTGAATACAATCACTCCCGTTTCCCTCCCTCACAGCCGATATTCCAACGAAGGGATATAAATCTTATAAAAGGCTGAATGGAAGAAAAGGAATGGGAATAGACATTTGCATACAGTTCCACTATTTCATTTTATGCATGATTCAGGGCGAGAGAAGATGAGAGATAGAAAGTTTGAAGGGAGAAAGTAAGAGAAGGAGAAGCAATGGGAAGAAAGGAAGAAAAAGAGTGAGT
>NC_051410.1:11867836-11868132 GCF_015228065.2 Penaeus monodon
AGGACAGATAAATAAAATAAGAGACATAAAACACCCAGTACGAAAGAGAGGAGAGACAGACAAAAAGCAAAATCAGACCTCAACCGAAGGTCTTGCTCTCCGTCTTCTTTCACTGAATTTTGTCTTTCATTTTTTCACCGACACTTTCTCGCGAGGTTAAACCAGGTCATTTAACCTAACTTGGGACAGCATCGCTCAGTTAATTAAGGCAGTGCGGGCCGGCCGAAATAGCCTCCCTCCCTCCCCTTATCGAAGGCAAGCATCTGTTATTATCATTCAAAATATGTTTTTTTTTA
>NC_051410.1:11868225-11868721 GCF_015228065.2 Penaeus monodon
CAACACAAACGATTTTCATATGATATAAAAAACAATATCAACACAAAATTACACCAAACAAACGTAAGGTAATCGAAATAAACCCGATTGTCAAAAAAGGGAGACAGCACCGCACTCTTCCTCATATGCTATCACAGATGAGTCCTTGATTAGTGAACATGACATGGCGAGCAGCTTATACGGATGAAACCAGAGAGTGAATTCATCTCTAATCAAGGACGAGAGACTAATGATTAGGAGATTAAATGAAACATTGGCAGTGCGGTTCGACGGGGATATTCTGGTCGAGTTATTTAAAAATGCATTTAGAAATCGGGATGTTCTATTTTCGAATGTAGCTGAAAATGTTGATTTTGTTTTCTTGTTTCCTAACTCGCCAGCGAGTGCTTCGAGATTCTCTTGGGAATTATTTTGTAAAGGTTTGTACTATAAATATCAGTTCATTTTTGAGATACAGCTGTGCCTAGATCACTGACAACATATCGACGGAAAGTTT
>NC_051410.1:11869146-11869385 GCF_015228065.2 Penaeus monodon
CTACCTAACTAATTCCAAATGTACTATAAGCAATGGATACATAAATACCTGGCAATCAGTCATTTCAGGTGAAAATAAAAGAAGGGAACACAAGCATCCTGATACGCAGCCCCCACGGCGAATTAGCACCCTTAAGACACAAGTTCCCATTGTTCCGGTAGAAGAGGCTCTGCCACAAGAACATATTGGCAATAAGAATCAGTAATTTGATATGGGAAGCCAGAGGGAAAGAGAAGGAT
>NC_051410.1:11869734-11870440 GCF_015228065.2 Penaeus monodon
TCTCTCTAAAAAGCTGGAAACACCAAGACACCAGAAGTGGTAAATATTTCAATGTAAAAACCGACAGGTGATACAGATTAATAGCGAAAGGATTCATCAATAACCCGCACTTAATCATTTACACGAGGCTACGTCTCCACGTGATTAATCTTGTTTAAATCAAGTCTTCTCTAAACTTAGAAGGGTGGTCATAAATCGATACAAATCGTATTTCCCTTATCCCAGATTTACATAGTTTATGTAAAGCATATTTTCGAGAAAAAAATTATATATATGTATCTTTTTTGTTTTTACTTACATTACGAAACCATTTTCCCGCATGAAATCGTCACAAAAATAAATATGAAAACGAATTTCGATGCTTCTGACTTCGCTCATAGTACGACTCCGTTTTCTCTTCACACTAACTCAAAGAAAAACGTCAATTTCAAGGGGAAGCTAAAATAATTATGGATTGCCTTTCTAGTTCATTTACTACGTACGACATTGTAAGATAATTTTACTTCATAAAAACATTTGTTCGTTACGGACGTCTTGAACCGTATTTTCTCTTCTGAATAAAAACAGTTTAATATAAAACAAACAAACATGAAAACCTGATTAAATCTTATCAATACCCAGAAACCATCTAAGTTTAGTGGGTCTATCTCGTTTACTTTTTATATCCCGGCTTTTTGAATGGATGGCTAATATGTTCGTGATCGTT
>NC_051410.1:11870585-11871013 GCF_015228065.2 Penaeus monodon
GCATGACTTGGTAACCGGAGATGTCGTTATTAACATTCAAAGGCCTTCTTGCGAACAGCATTGCAATAATACGAGACGTTCTTGGAAAGACTTCCTCAAATATTGAAGTGAAGATTCACTTATATGAACTGTTTTGTCCCTCTGTTCTCTCGTTCTCTTCTCTCTTTCTCTTCTTTCATAATGTCTTTTTTGTTTATCGTTCTTTTTTCGTTATTCTTCATATGTCTCTTCTTTCCATTTTCCCTTCGCCCCCAACTTTTACTTAGCTTTAACCGCTTCCATCCCGCTTCCTCCCTCCCTCTTTTCCTCACCCATTTTTTTTCTTTTTCTCACACTTGGTTGTTTACCTACTCTTTTCCTCTTTCTTGTCATCCTACCTTATTTCTCATCTCTCCCTGCATTTTTTCCCTCGCCCACTCATCACCCAA
>NC_051410.1:11872343-11873938 GCF_015228065.2 Penaeus monodon
GCTTTCAGATGTCCGCGATCTCGAAGCAATTTCACTCGAAGGCTGAAACCATAACCAATCGAGCTTTTCGTGTCCTCTGGCAATGAAAATTCGAATCATATCGTCGAAACTTTCTCCTTTTTATTTTTGAATGGATTAGCCTGCCTGGGCTTCTCGTCAATCTCTCAGGGCGGAGAAGTTGATTTCTTATTAGAGAGAGAGAGAAAAAAAAGAATCTGGGGCTGGTTTGGAGAAAATATATCGTTCGGATTTAAAATAGAAACGCTGAACACTGCATTCTGAATATGATTTATTCAGAATTTATTCAGGTCGGGATCATGCAATTAGTATACTTTCTCTCAAGTAAGCTGGAAACACTGTATGTGCGTCGAGATGCTGTTGCATTACTAATCAACCACTTAAAAGGGCATTCTATACTATGCTCATTTTTCCCGAGTACTTTTAGCTTTTCACGCTCATAGGCCTCTGTTTTGAGGTCAACTAGTGAGAAAATACTGTACTTCGCTTGAGAGGTTACTGAATCTGCATTGTTAATTATCCAGTGACCTATTCATCAATCATCACCTCATTGAAAACAGTATGGTTATGTGGTCTCGAGTTCCGGTGGCTGAGTGTAAATAGCTAAATAATGAAGCATAATATTGCATGTTTTTTTTTCTTTTTCTTTCTTTAAGGTTAAGAGGGAACTAGGTAAAACAAAATCCAGGTGAAACAAAATCCAGAGATACGTTAGTTTGTATCATTCATCTGTCGGATTATTTCGGTCAGCACTGTATGCATGACTTAATTGATGCTCAGTAAATCCTGTCTGATCTGCACTACTGTCAATGGGAGTATTGCCTTTATGGGATTTTAACTGACGCCAGTGATTTCAACATGGCGGCCTCCATGGTTTCAGGGAGTGCTGAGAGCTTGCCTGGAAGTGACATTTTAGATCGTTCGATATGGCCACGAGTAATGTTTGGTCACTCTGGGCTGCCCGCTTGTGAAACAAAATGATAGTCTTGACTGCAATACTTTGATACTAACATTTATCTCCTACGAATTATTTATTGATCACCGGAAAAAATAACCACTAAACCTTGTCTTGATTCAAATCGGGGTGATAGATCGTAAGCGCTAACAATAAGGCCAACGCTTGTGTGTCTGATATGAGCTAGTGTTCACAACCTAATAATACGAACCACACATATATATTACATAACCGGGTCGGAAAACATCTTGGACGCGCATGCTCTCAAAGGGCAGTTCCATGTGGTTTGGTTAGATATATTTTTTTATATGTGATTTAAGTTGATGCACAGTTTTCTTTGGTTATATCCAGTCTTACCATCGCAAAAAAAGAAAACGATTTAGTTATGAACTGATCATTAATATCACCACATCAAAAGACGAATTGAAAGTTATGCAAGAATACTTGCGATTCTAAGCAATAAAAATATTACATGGATTATTTTAATATCAACATGCATCTAGTGGCTTATATTACTGCAAACCTCATAACAAGTGAAAACTGTGCGCCTTTAAAAAACACCAAAAGTTATTGTATCTGGATTAACAGTGATTTCACTAAATTTTAGTTCAACTGTCATTTC
>NC_051410.1:11874001-11874922 GCF_015228065.2 Penaeus monodon
GTCTTTAATGTTCGCCCTTTGGATCTTATAATTATTATCATCAGGTCTTAAAACATATTACACGGTGCATCATACGTTTGTTTGTTTGTTTGTTTTTCCGCTGATTTCAAAGCGACCGTTAACGTCAAATTGGTCGCCATACAACTCCTTTTACGCATCAAACAATATTTGAAAAAAAAACGATCATTCCCTCTGCTGACTAAAAGCCGAGAAGATAATAAAATCGTAAGTTCAAAGCAATTTAATAACTTAAGTATTCCTCCGCAGAAAGTTTGTTTTTCCCCCGGACGATTTTCCCGTCTTTTTTTTCTCTCTCTCTCCACGAGAAGGTAAAATCCCTCAATATGAAATAATAAAACTTACCGATCAGCCGCAGCAGAGAAGACCAATGTGAAATATGCAGACACACTCATGAATCCTATTCACAAGCCGTATGATCCAGGATTCTCGAAATAAAAGCAGCAAGAACACTAAAATTCCCGCCGAGAGCACAACGCACATTCGTCACTCACAAAAGACATATGCAAACTGACGTTTCTGGGGATCATCTCTTTTGTTAAAAATCATGTGTTAGTTTAAAAGATCGATTATTTCTCTTGTTTATAGTATTTTAGCGTCTGTTCCTCTGCATCTTTATTTTATTTTGGCGAATATGTTTAAGTAGGATTTGCCTCGTATTGAGTAAATAGGTTTTTTGATAATATTTATTTAACTGTCGCTTGGAAAATTTACCGTGTGCATTGCTGATTGGCTGTAATTAAATTTGGTAATCCAATAGGAGGGAAGCGACAGGTTCGAGCCTAAACAGTTTCTCTTTTTGTTTATATTTTTAGATAGTTTCTTGTAGTCTATCCTTTAGGTCGATACTTTATAAATAAATAATGGTCCAATATTTTGTTGATAAATCGTTAAATCGCCCCT
>NC_051410.1:11874952-11875056 GCF_015228065.2 Penaeus monodon
ACACACATTTTTTTCTTCTTTTTTTTTATGAAAAAGATTACGTGCGAAATGTGCATACATATCAAGTGTAAACCACTTGGATTACTAGATATCTGCACAGGCTA
>NC_051410.1:11875917-11876959 GCF_015228065.2 Penaeus monodon
ATTTGTTTTATGGCTTCATTGCATTCACGCAATCACTCAATTATCAATTTATATGAAATAAATTAGCTCTAGAAATACACGAGTTATTAGATAAAAGATAACATGGATAAAATATAATATTAAATAAAGATAGACACTTACATACATGAAAAATTAAATTAAAACATTCATGAGTAATTTTCTGCTCATACCTATGCAAAATTATGAAAAATTTCTTTATCTTCTCCAGTAACATACAATGAATTCATGTTAATATCATTTGGCTGCACAAAATAAACATTTTGAAGGACATTTTCCTTACAAGCTCTAAAATCTTAATCATTAGTGTTTCTTTTTTTCTCATTTGGACAACCATTTCGTCAATGATATAGCAAAGATAAAAAGGCTTTAATTGTGTTCATACTTGTAATTGGAGGCGGGTCAGTCTGGATTATTTAGCCGCGTATGCGAGACTAAACCAAATCGAAAATATGTAGTCAGAATCAAACACTGTGAAGGTCTATTTCTAAGACTTAATTCATGGGATCAGAAGTCGATATCCAAGGCTGATGTATAGAACACAAAAGCAGAAACTGATATCTGGAATTCCAGTGAAGAGGAAAAGACAAAGGTTCAAAGTAAAGACAGGAATTCTGGATTCTAAATTCCCCTTTAAAATTTAAAATTACTTAGATGGATAGGCTGTGGAAGTTTTGATAGTCAATTCTCAACCCTAGGGGAGGGGGGCTCACGCGTGGAGGTTGGGAGACATTTATGCCTAAGAGGCTTTTTCATCCGAAATATACGAGTAAGAGCACATCACATCTACCTTGTTCCTTGTGTTCCATTCTGCCAGTCTGAATGCTGAAGGTGGAGTCGTCGAACTTTGTCATTTTTACGGTATTAGTAGTAACAACTTTATAAAACTTGTTGATGACGAGCACTGTTAGAGAAGGTGGTGGAACAGCTGAATGTGCCAACGAAAATAGCAAGTCAAGTTTTATTGTGCAGGATGCCGTAGGCCTGTAGAGATAAGATTAGATTGTGTATACTTGGCCACCCA
>NC_051410.1:11877015-11877662 GCF_015228065.2 Penaeus monodon
TACCAGAACCTCCCCTACTGCCCGTATTGTATTGTATAGGCTGTCAAAATCTCTCACAACGCTTTACGAAAATTAGGCAATGACAAAAATATTGTGGGATTTGGTGACATTTGGGTTGTCTGTTTATCGTTTCTTGATTACACCGTATGGGCAAGAAGTGGTTGGGACTTGAACTAAAGGCTACCAATGTACCACTTGACCTCATGTTAAGTGTGCCAGGGGGAGGGGTAGTACCGCGGTGAAGAGGGTCTGGTATAAAAATCTACCATCACTATTGTCCTTTCGTTTGCTAATATTATATCGATATAGAATATTATGTTAGCACACTTGCCTCCAGAGAATTGTATGATAAGGAAGCAAGGCACGTTTTTTATGATCTATTTTACCGCCTACTGAGTGGTTGTTCCTAGAACCCTACCTCTTTCTTAGGGAGTCTTATAGATTACATCATATGGTATATATGTAGCTTTTATAAACTGCTTTAGTATGGAGGTTGGCAGAAAACACTTTTCCGATCTTACAAATTATGTACAGAAAAGGGCTGGCGACAGACTATGAATACGCCTTTTGTGAATCAATGGATAACAACACTACTGTAAATAATCTTATCAGCTTCTTAGCTCTGATAGACGGGTGCGGCTCTGGCC
>NC_051410.1:11877782-11877949 GCF_015228065.2 Penaeus monodon
GTCAATGGATACGATGTAGGCCTACATCAGATTGCACTAACTTTCATTAATTTTGCATTTACTTACGGGAAGAATGCCTAGAAAGAATGCTTTATGCAAGTCACTTGTAAATTTATTTTATATAGTAGGGTAATAAATCTCAAAGGGGGTACACATGCCTCCATGAC
>NC_051410.1:11878353-11878610 GCF_015228065.2 Penaeus monodon
TTTCTTGCATGAACTTGCATTCTTCCTTTCTCTCATGCACACACAAATATGAATGCTGTGAAATATCGACACATATATCGTAAAAGAAAACGTTAATGACAAAACACTTACAAGGCGCTAATAAGGAATAGGTGGATTTTTTTTAAATTTTGCACAGATGCGAAAAGATGATACCGCACGAAATGTTGTTAATCAATGTTTCATTTGTATATACCTCAACGTTTCTTATTGTTCATATAATCCTGTGAATAAATCAA
>NC_051410.1:11878820-11879064 GCF_015228065.2 Penaeus monodon
GATCTATAGGCTACACACTCGGCGGCTACTTACTAATCGCAGACACATTGCTGATCCACGAGTGGCGACGCGCGCGGTCCCGGAACGACTTGCGCGACGCCCTTGATCGGGTCTCCACGTCGTGCGTCTCGGAGGGCGGGTGTGCCGGCGACTCCATTACGCTGTCGCACTCCTCCTCCTCCATGATCGTCTCCGGGAGGGTGTGAGGGACGGGAGGGTGGCTGCAGTGGGAGTGAAGGGGTCT
>NC_051410.1:11879420-11880492 GCF_015228065.2 Penaeus monodon
GGTGATTACGTGGGCGGGAAGCAGATTATGAATCAAAGGGGGCAATGGTATCACATAAATTGGGAAATGTGAAGCTTAAGGAAAGGTTCGGGAAGGAAAAGGAAACGGAGGAAAAGGCATTCGAAGGTCGACTAGATCACACTGTTTTGTCTTGAATGCAAAGATTCTGAGAGGAAAAGCCTTGTTCTCATATTTCAGTTAATCACAGCTTAATCACCTGTATTGTATTTCTATAACTTCAGTGGAAAAAAGAAACAAATGCACAAAATATAGCAACACCACTTGACGCCAAACACGAAACTCGTGCTACTCGGAATATCACATGGGTGTTTCTTGTTTTCTTCTTTTTCTTTTTTTACCCATGAATGGCTTCATCACTTTCACATAAAGTACTAACAAGGCCAGACCTCAAACTGAACCATCCACCTAAACCACTTAACACTATTTATGAAATACTTTCACTTTTTATGGCAGTTTAACCTATAAAGTATTTCACTTGCACATTTTAACACTTTTAAGCAGAAAATCACAGGACAGTGCATACCGTAAACTGGGCATCAGAATGCCGGTCATGAACTTCTAAATTTCTTTGAGGAAATAAATCTACACGTACATCTAGCTTAGAAGAGATGGCTTCAATGGCCCATGAATCTAAAGGAATAAAACGGCTCTCTATTATCACATTTCTGATCCCACCAACTCAAGTTATTGAACATTAGCAGAATTTTCTCAAGCTGCGAGAACGGCCGTATCGTTAAAGACAACTTTACTCATAATTACTATCACAATCAAAGATATAAAACAACACCAGACCTCTACAAGGCACAAAGGCCGGAAAAGTCATCCTGATATTTTACAAAATCGCCATAACAGTATGTTCTTCACATGCAGGGTGTACGGGTGAGCGCGTGAGTGACTCCTCCCTGCCAGAGGTAACGAGAACACTGACAGCTTACGTGTCGTTCGTCCACCGGGGGCTGCTCGCGAAGGAAGCCCCATCGCTGCTCATATCGTCAGGGGATGTGTATGTATTCGACATCTCTTTGATATATGGACGGTCATGGGTGGGACT
>NC_051410.1:11880515-11881501 GCF_015228065.2 Penaeus monodon
AGGGGTTTCTCTATATCTGTCTTGAAAATTTCGAGGATTTTTGGATTATACAGACGTTATTTCTCCATTTTCTGTTCGCTGCACCGAGTGTGATTGTGTGTATTTTACACATGCAAGTTTATTATGGTTTCAGCGTACCCAGTAAGGCTTAACTGTCGCCGGCGATCGATAATTTTCAATGTCACGAAAATCGATGTATGGGAATTAGGCTCTCCTCGGCACTGGGAAATCACAAGTAATTATTGTGACTTTATTTGCAAAATGAATGAGAAGTTATATCATAGAAATTAAATAAACATTAATGAATATTGTTTACCTAGCATTATAACATAATTGATTTATACTGCAATGTAGTGAGCAGCACATGTTTAATGTTAAACCACATTTTTTTTCTTAGAAAAACTTACGATGGTCCTGCAATTTTCAAAATGAAAATACTTCGCATGAAGATAGTTACTTGGAGATTACATGCCATCAATTTGAAGAAATTAATCCAGTGCCATCCCACACCCCAAATAATAAGTTCAAATCATATCATTAAGTCGAAATTGATTAAATACCAATATATATGATAAAGCAGAAAAAAATAACACGGAAGGAAGTTCTTATAAGAATTCACAAGTGATTACTCGCAGCTGTAACTCGAGGCGAACGTAAATCTGCTTTACAGGAGAGGGAGGGGGGAGAGGACAACCCCGCCCCCCCATCCTCGTTGAGCGAGCGTGAGTGCAGAACTTACCAGCGTGCAGTAGGCATGCAACGCTGCCAGTCTGCAAAGGGCATGCGATATTGCCAGGTATTCAGCGAAGATGATAATCTTATAGTCATGTAGCAAGCATATCTGTGTCGCGATAAGACTAACATGGAAGCGCTGCAGATGGTTTGCGAAGAATGACGTTGTCTTTATATCATCGATTGATACAATAATTGATCGTTATTAGTGTTGCGTCATCGTTATGAAAAATGACTCTCTGTTCGCACTTTTA
>NC_051410.1:11881753-11882015 GCF_015228065.2 Penaeus monodon
CATTCAACGGGTTAACATATGATGCCTCTATATGTATTTCCACAGGAAATTACGAAGAGGCTATATGTGTTCCGGTGTAAAACTAGAATGGGTAATATTTTGCCGAGTCGTGTCGTACTGTGACGTAACAAATATAACCGCTTTCCTCTCCCTACTTATTCTAATGTATACGAGTAACATCTGTGCAGTCCGTATGGATACGAGTGCATACGTATACTGTAACAAAGCATAAACATAAATGAGAATGGGATTATGTTTCTAT
>NC_051410.1:11882887-11883140 GCF_015228065.2 Penaeus monodon
TTAAAATACTCATGTTTGCGTTCATTTCATGCAATCCAATAAGATCTTCACTGCAAAATTTATTGATTAAAATTACAAACCAGTTAAATCAAATTTATAGAAAAAATATTTCTCACATGCATTAAGGCATGCGTGACGCTTTCAGGAGGAAGGAAGCAAGAGGGAGAAGTAGTAGATTCTCCTTGGATATATTTACACGTCACGTGATAAACAAATTTCTCATGATACTATGAACGACCGTATACACGTAAAG
>NC_051410.1:11886385-11886643 GCF_015228065.2 Penaeus monodon
CTTTACGTGTTCCGGTCGTTCTATATCAGGGGAAAAATTTGTTTATACGTGACGTTAATTTTTCCAAGGAGAATCTACTTTTTTTCCCCCTCTTGCTTCCTTCCTCCTAAAGCGTCCGCCAAAGCCTTTAAAGCATGTGAAAAATTTTTTTTTCAAAATTTGATTTTAAAAAAATTTTGTAATTTTAAACAATAAATTTTTTTGGGAGTGAAGATCTTATTGGATTGCATGAAATGAACGCAAACATGAGTATTTTAA
>NC_051410.1:11887573-11887825 GCF_015228065.2 Penaeus monodon
ATCCCATTCTCATTTATGTTTATGCTTTGTTACAGTATACGTATGCACTCGTATCCATACGGACTGCACAGATGTTACTCGTATACATTAGAATAAGTAGGGAGAGGAAAGCGGTTATATTTGTTACGTCACAGTACGACACGACTCGGCCAAAATATTACCCATTCTAGTTTTACACCGGAACACATATAGCCTCTTCGTAATTTCCTGTGGAAATACATATAGAGGCATCATATGTTAACCCGTTGAATG
>NC_051410.1:11888077-11889070 GCF_015228065.2 Penaeus monodon
TAAAAGTGCGAACAGAGAGTCATTTTTCATAACGATGACGCAACACTAATAACGATCAAATTTTTGTATCAATCGATGATATAAAACAACGTCATTCTTCGCAAACCATCTGCAGCGCTTCCATGTTAATCTTATCGCGACACAGATATGCTTGCTACATGACTATAAGATTATCATCTTCGCTGAATACCTGGCAATATCGCATGCCCTTTGCAGACTGGCAGCGTTGCATGCCTACTGCACGCTGGTAAGTTCTGCACTCACCCCTCGCTCAACGAGGATGGGGGGGCGGGGTTGTCCTCTCCCCCCTCCCTCTCCTGTAAAGCAAAATTTACGTTCGCCTCGAGTTACAGCTGCGAGTAAAACTTGTGAATTCTTATAAGAACTTCCTTCCGTGTTATTTTTTTTCTGCTTTATTTATATATATTTGGGATTTAATCAATTTTCGACTTAATGATATGATTTGAACTTATTATTTGGGGTGTGGGATGGCACTGGATTAATTTTTTCTTCAAATTGATGGCATGTAAACTCCAAGTAACTATCTTCATGCGAAGTATTTTCATTTTGAAATTGCAGGACCATCGTAAGTTTTTCTAAGAAAAAAAATGTGGTTTAACATTAAACATAGTGCTGCTCACTACATTGCAGTATAAATCAATTATGTTATAATGCTAGGTAAACAATATTCATTAATGTTTATTTAATTTCTATGATATAACTTCTCATTCATTTTGCAAATAAAGTCACAATAATTACTTGTGATTTCCCAGTGCCGAGAGAGCCTAATTCCCATACATCGATTTTCGTGACATTGAAAATTATCGATCGCCGGCGACAGTTAAGCCTTACTGGGTACGCTGAAACCATAATAAACTTGCATGTGTAAAATACACACAATCACACTCGGTGCAGCGAACAGAAAATGGAGAAATAACGTCTGTATAATCCAAAAATCCTCGAAATTTTCAAGACAGATATAGAGAAACCCCT
>NC_051410.1:11889093-11890167 GCF_015228065.2 Penaeus monodon
AGTCCCACCCATGACCGTCCATATATCAAAGAGATGTCGAATACATACACATCCCCTGACGATATGAGCAGCGATGGGGCTTCCTTCGCGAGCAGCCCCCGGTGGACGAACGACACGTAAGCTGTCAGTGTTCTCGTTACCTCTGGCAGGGAGGAGTCACTCACGCGCTCACCCGTACACCCTGCATGTGAAGAACATACTGTTTATGGCGATTTTGTAAAATATCAGGATGACTTTTCCGGCCTTTGTGCTTGTAGAGGTCTGGTGTTGTTTTATATCTTTGATTGTGATAGTAATTATGAGTAAAGTTGTCTTTAACGATACGGCCGTTCTCGCAGCTTGAGAAAATTCTGCTAATGTTCAATAACTTAGAGTTGGTGGGACCAGAAATGTGATAATAGAGAGCCGTTTTATTCCTTTAGATTCATGGGCCAATGAAGCCATCTCTTCTAAGCTAGATGTACGTGTAGATTTATTTCCTCAAAGAAATTTAGAAGTTCATGACCGGCATTCTGATGCCCAGTTTACGGTATGCACTGTCCTGTGATTTTCTGCTTAAAAGTGTTAAAATGTGCAAGTGAAATACTTTATAAGTTAAACTGCCATAAAAAGTGAAAGTATTTCATAAATAGTGTTAAGTGGATTTAGGTGGATGGTTCAGTTTGAGGTCTGGCCTTGTTAGTACTTTATGTGAAAGTGATGAAGCCATTCATGGGTAAAAAAAGAAAAAGAAGAAAACAAGAAACACCCATGTGATATTCTTAGTAGCACGAGTTTCGTGTTTGGCGTTAAGTGGTGTTGCTATATTTTGTGCTTTTGTTTCTTTTTTCCACTGAAGTTATAGAAATACAATACAGGTGATTAAGCTGTGATTAACTGAAATATGAGAACAAGGCTTTTCCTCTCAGAATCTTTGCATTCAAGACAAAACAGTGTGATCTAGTCGACCTTCGAATGCCTTTTCCTCCGTTTCCTTTTCCTTCCCGAACCTTTCCTTAAGCTTCACATTTCCCAATTTATGTGATACCATTGCCCCCTTTGATTCATAATCTGCTTCCCGCCCACGTAATCACC
>NC_051410.1:11890201-11890765 GCF_015228065.2 Penaeus monodon
ATCCTTCGATAATACCATCACAATTCCTTCGTCGGCCTCAGCTTTCTCCTCCCCTTCCTCCCGCCCCCTCCTTCCCCCTCCTTCCCCTCCCCCAACGTCCATTTCAGACCCCATCCCCGTGTCCAGCTCCCCCCCTTCCCACGCTTCCCACCCCCACATCTCTCGCCCAATCATCCCCCCTCCACCTCCCCCTCCTACATCGTCCCAACCTCCTCCCTCTTCCTCCCACTCCTCTCCCCTCATTCTCCTCCTCCTCTTCCTCCGCCTCTTCGCCAGTGTCCCGTCCGTACCACCCTCCCTCCTACTCCTCCATCTCCTCCTCCAGACCCCTTCACTCCCACTGCAGCCACCCTCCCGTCCCTCACACCCTCCCGGAGACGATCATGGAGGAGGAGGGTGCGACAGCGTAATGGATCGCCGGCACCCCTGCCCTCCGAGACGCACGACGTGGAACCCGATCAAGGCGTCGCGCAAGTCGTTCCGGGACCGCGCAGCGTCGCCACTCGTGGATCAGCAATGTGTCTGCGATTAGTAAGTAGCCGCCGAGTGTGTAGCCTATAGATC
>NC_051410.1:11890933-11891189 GCF_015228065.2 Penaeus monodon
TTGATTTATTCACAGGATTATATGAACAATAAGAAACGTTGAGGTATATACAAATGAAACATTGATTAACAACATTTCGTGCGGTATCATCTTTTCGCATCTGTGCAAAATAAAAAAAAATCCACCTATTCCTTATTAGCGCCTTGTAAGTGTTTTGTCATTAACGTTTTCTTTTACGATATATGTGTCGATATTTCACAGCATTCATATTTTTGTGTGCATGAGAGAAAGGAAGAATGCAAGTTCATGCAAGAAA
>NC_051410.1:11891599-11891824 GCF_015228065.2 Penaeus monodon
TGACACACTGTACACACGACGAAGTCATGGAGGCATGTGTACCCCCTTTGAGATTTATTACCCTACTATATAAAATAAATTTACAAGTGACTTGCATAAAGCATTCTTTCTAGGCATTCTTCCCGTAAGTAAATGCAAAATTAATGAAAGTTAGTGCAATCTGATGTAGGCCTACAATCGTATCCATTGACATCATCATCATTCATATCGAAATGCTCCCTCCCA
>NC_051410.1:11891902-11892566 GCF_015228065.2 Penaeus monodon
GGCTTGCTCACTCGGCCAGAGCCGCACCCGTCTAAATCAGAGCTAAGAAGCTGATAAGATTATTTACAGTAGTGTTGTTATCCATTGATTCACAAAAGGCGTATTCATAGTCTGTTCGCCAGCCCTTTTCTGTACATAATTTGTAAGATCGGAAAAGTGTTTTCTGCCAACCTCCATACTAAAGCAGTTTATAAAGCTACATATATACCATATGATGTAATCTATAAGACTCCCTAAGAAAGAGGTAGGGTTCTAGGAACAACACCACTCAGTAGGCGGTAAAATAGATCATAAAAAACGTGCCTTGCTTCCTTATCATACAATTCTCTGGAGGCAAGTGTGCTAACATAATATTCTATATCGATATAATATTAGCAACGAAAGGACAATAGTGATGGTAGATTTTTATACAGACCTCTCTTCACCGCGGTACTACCCCTCCCCCTGGCACACTTAACATGAGGTCAAGTGGTACATTGGTTAGCCTTTTAGTTCAAGTCCCAACCACTTCTTGCCCATACGGTGTAATCAAGAAACGATAAACAGACAACCCAAATGTCACCAAATCCCACAATATTTTTGTCATTGCCTAATTTTCGTAAAGCGTTGTGAGAGATTTTGACAGCCTATACAATACAATACGGGCAGTAGGGGAGGTTCTGGT
>NC_051410.1:11892624-11893470 GCF_015228065.2 Penaeus monodon
TGGTGGCCAAGTATACACAATCTAATCTTATCTCTACAGGCCTACGGCATCCTGCCACAATAAAACTTGACTTGCTATTTTTCGTTGGCACATTCAGCTGTTTCCCACCAACTTCTCTAACAGTGCTCGTCATCAACAAGTTTTATAAAGTTGTTACTACTAATACCGTAAAAATGACAAAGTTCGACGACTCCACCTTCAGCATTCAGACTGGCAGAATGGAACACAAGGAACAGGTAGATGTGATGTGCTCTTACTCGTATATTTCGGATGAAAAAGCCTCTTAGGCATAAATGTCTCCCAACCTCCACGCGTGAGCCCCCCTCCCCCTAGGGTTGAGAATTGACTATCAAACTTCCACAGCCTATCCATCTAAGTAATTTTAAATTTTAAAAGGGGAATTTAGAATCCAGAATTCCTGTCTTTACTTTGAACCTTTGTCTTTTTCCTCTTCACTGGAATTCCAGATATCAGTTTTCTGCTTTTGTGTTCTATACATCAGCCTTGGATATCGACTTCTGATCCCATGAATTAAGTCTTAGAAATAGACCTTCACAGTGTTTTGATTCTGACTACATATTTTCGATTTGGTTTAGTCTCGCATACGCGGCTAAATAATCCAGACTGACCCGCCTCCAATTACAAGTATGAACACAATTAAAGCCTTTTTAATCTTTGCTATATCATTGACGAAATGGTTGTCCAAATGAGAAAAAAAGAAACACTAATGATTAAGATTTTAGAGCTTGTAAGGAAAATGTCCTTCAAAATGTTTATTTTGTGCAGCCAAATGATATTAACATGAATTCATTGTATGTTACTGAGAAGATAAAGAATTTTTCATAA
>NC_051410.1:11893595-11893948 GCF_015228065.2 Penaeus monodon
AGAAGAAGAAAAAAAACACAAAAGTGGGGTTTGCATAAACTTCCCCCTCAATAAACAGATCTACCCCCCCCCCCCCCCTGCCATATCTATAGCCTCCTCAAGGAATGTGAAAATAGATGCTCCAAGCGGGCGTCTGTTCGCAGGGGTTACTTGGCAACTGTTGTGAATATAATGCATCAAGCTACTCTGTTAACTGCTTCCGTTGACCCTCCAAGGCTTCCATCTACGCCCTGCGATGTCCATTTCGAGTTTCTCCAGGGTACGCGCCTGTGTAATTATATACGCAAAAGGGAAATGTATATGTTTTTCGTTATTTATTTTGGAATTTGGTTTTCTAGGGGTCAGGATGATTC
>NC_051410.1:11896043-11896164 GCF_015228065.2 Penaeus monodon
TTTCTTTTCACATTCCCAATATCTATTTCCCATTATTCTTGCCGCACGAGACCTAAGAAATGTCAGACAAAATGTATCTCTTACTCTTACTTTGTGATTTTTTCTTAGTTCACATTTGCGA
>NC_051410.1:11896251-11897564 GCF_015228065.2 Penaeus monodon
AATTACTTTTTCCGATTCCAGGTCAGCGTAATGAGAAACATCCTTTGATGTTACGTAATATCATGACATTAGTTTAATGAAATATCAACCTACCGTAATAATTAGACTATAAAGATATCTCTATATGAGGCAGAATTTTATCTGCTGATTAGATAAACGTTATCCATATGTGTTGACAATGTTTACTTTTACCTTCCTGTCTGCCTGCTGTGGATATATAGATATACGAATGCAAATTAGGAACCACAGAAACGTATATATAAGCAAAGAGGGCAGTTGTGCTAAAGTATGTGCTAAAGGCAAATACTTCACAAGCTGTTTATAAAGTCACGACGTTACACACACTTTTTTATGTTATTGAAAAACTATATAGACTCACATTCACTTATTTCTCGGTATTCATACTGTATTAAAATAATTTACAAGGACAATCAGACAAACTTATTTCTCGCCCCGTTCCCTATTCCGCACGCGACCCTCTTTGTTGTTTTTTTTTCTCTCATTCTCTTTTTTAATTTCATTTTATCCTGCCACTTTAACTTTTGAGGGTCTTCATATTTTTCTTTTTCGAGAGCTTCCTCTGATGAATTAACTTTATCGCTACTTCGAGTCATGTCTTGGGAAACTTTGGCTTCTGCAGGGGACTTTGATATCGTTCTTTACAGTGAGACGGGGACGCCTTCGCCGGCTGTCTTGGATTCAGGATTGGGGTAGACGGTGCAACTCTGCTGAGGCGTGGGATTGGATATTGCTATTGTGGGTGGCGCTTGGGAGATTCTGGGCGAACGAAAAATGTAGATGTAGAACTGTTTTTATTATTGTTTATTCAGAGTGATAGTTCCATATTTTTTATTCAACCCGCAATAAAATCTTATTTTGACAACCTCCTTGTATCACACTATCGGATATTGGCTATTGGCGATTCATCCACACTTTCGAAATCAGACGCCAGATTCGTTTCCAAAAATGGTCCCCACAATTGCAATAAGATGAAAGTAACAAAATTATATGCACACTGACAGAAAAGAAAGACAAAAATCCAAATGTAAACCAAACTCTCAAAGACAGAATGCCCAAAACACATTTCCTCAAGCCGAGAACAAATACGTGCCTTGTGCCATTACGGCCATATGACGCGTGCTGTCTGGTCCGGTTCTGTCGAGGATGCATTCTGAATCTAGTTTCGTGAAGAGGGAAGGATGTGGTGTATGGAAGCGAGATGACAGCGCGTCTATATATATGTTCATATACTCACGTTATGGGTGCAGTTATTTATGGTTGAATCTATTGTATCAGTGTTGGCGTATGTTTTC
>NC_051410.1:11897632-11898286 GCF_015228065.2 Penaeus monodon
ATTCAACAATTCAGTTGCTGTTGATACCCTGTTGTGCTTGAATGTTTTGGTCAATTTCGCATTACTGCTTGCATCTCTTTGTTCTTGTTTTTGCGTAAAAAATACGCTAATATATCTGTACAAGTTTACGTTGAGAGAATAAAACAAAGAAATCGTGAGGAACAGCGCATTTGTTTTTTGAATAAATGTACCCCGTACACACGACTTAAAGAGTGTAAGCATTTTATCCATTCCTATTTCATCATTTAGTCTTTCCTTCTAATATTGAAAGAGATACCCACCATCGCTAGCCGATCAAAATTAGTTAAATAGTGAATTTAACCTAGACGTTGTAGCTCCTTTAAATGCCGTCCGTTGCCCGTTGTGATGCATTTTTACCCTTTTTCTTGTGTTATTTACTGTGAATTCACCTAAATCGCTTCAAAGATATTTCTGCAGAGAATCTGTCATTCAGAATATTTGATTATTTCGCAACCTTCAGGACAATGCAGTTTTATACGGTTGTTTTGATTCTAATGAAGTTAATCTGTGTCACTCGTCCTGGAGGAGATAAAAGGTTATTTTTTTCTTTTTTGAGGTAGTTAGGATCAGTCAGGCATTTTCCGTGAGAATGCTTTTGCTGTGAATTCGACTTTGGATTAAGAGGGAATTTTA
>NC_051410.1:11898636-11898951 GCF_015228065.2 Penaeus monodon
ACACTCACAACCAAAGAAAACAAAATCACCGCCTTTATTAATCTTATGATGTAATTCAAGCTAGTAAACTACTTTCATTATTCAGCGATATATTCATAGGACCAGGTGACGTAAGTCAGGAATAATCCCACTTTTAACACTTTTAATTAGAAGAGAATTCGCCCACCCTACGCACACCCTTTTTCCTATCTTGTTAGTTTATTCTTAGTTAGTTTATATACGTTGTAAACTGTTATAAAAGCGATGGCTCTGTACATAAAGTAAGGCCGGCAAGAAATTTTATGTGGGAAATTATTTTACGACTATTGTATTATG
>NC_051410.1:11899059-11899960 GCF_015228065.2 Penaeus monodon
AAAAAATTAATATAATATTTTATTATATAATAAATATATATATATATTTTAAAATTTTTAAAAATATATAATAATATTTTAAATAAAAATTTTATAAAATATATATATAAAAATTATAAAATATATATAAAAATATTAAAATTTTTAATATTTTATTTTAAAATATTATTTTTAATATTATAATATTATTATTATATTTATTTTATATTATATTATTTTAATATTATGTATATTTTTAAATATATATATATTTTTGATAATATATATAGATTTTTAATATATATATATTAATTTATATATATATTAATATATATATATAAAAATTTAAAATTATTTTTAATATTCAAATTTTAAATAAGATTATTTTTTTAAAACATAAATTTTTTTGGGGTTTCCCCAAAAAATTTAAATAAAAATTAGTTTTTTTTTAAATCAAGAAAATTTTTTATTGTTTTTATATTTTTTTTTCCCCCAAATTTTTATTTTATTTTTTGTTTTTTATATATAAATTTATTTTTTAAATATAATATTATTTAAATTTATTTTAAAATATTTTTATATATATATATAATTTAAAATTTTTAAATAAAATTTATATTATTTTTAATTTTTAAAAAAAAAAGATAATAATAAAAAAATTTTTATATAAAAAAAATAAAAAAAAATTTTTAAATTTAAAATAATAAAAAAAAAAAAAAAATATAAAAAATTTAGAATAATAATAATAAAATTTTTAATAAAATATTTTTAAAAAATAATATAATTATTATTTTAATTCAATATTCAATTTTTTTAATTTTAAAAATATTTATTATATAAAAAATTTTTAATTTTCTATAAAATAAAAAATAAATATATTAAAATCATATTTTTTAAATTTTTTAAATATATAAAAAATTAT
>NC_051410.1:11901563-11901969 GCF_015228065.2 Penaeus monodon
ATTTCACTATATTCTGAGTAGTGTCAAAATTAATAAGTAATCAAAGCTTTTCATTTAGCTTACACTAACGGGGATATTGAATAATATCCTTCCTTTATGAATGACATCATTTACCTCATCCACCCTGCCGATTCTGTAGCCTTATCATCTTTCAGAAAAGACCCCTTTTTTACTGCGTACCCTCACAAATGTGGTAAAACTGAGGGAAGATATTTTTTGGTATTTGTTTATGCTAATGTCATCCAGCATAATGTTTACCATGCATCTGCTTTACAGTGGGATCCGAAATACATCGTTTTAGCTTTTTTCTTGAGCGGTCACGATTTTTTTTTTCCGCGAGGCACGATATGAACGAAAAAGTTTCGTTTCGATACACATCAGCAAGAACAGTAATCGTAATCAATCA
>NC_051410.1:11903167-11903290 GCF_015228065.2 Penaeus monodon
GCTCGTTTTTTTTTCTACATTTCTGTTTTAACACTCACTCTTTCTCCTAATGGCCTCCTTCACGCATTATGCAGATGGGACTACTTGACCGTTTAAGTCATGGAGGAATCGCGCTAACGGGTA
>NC_051410.1:11903387-11903647 GCF_015228065.2 Penaeus monodon
GGTGTCAGGACGGTATCATTGCCTATATTTTGTACATTATCCAAATGGATGGTTCATTCAAGAATCTTATATTGTTAATGAAGTATTTAGTGAGTATCACAGACAAGCATAGATGTCTGAACTATTAGTTTTGTGGCACATTCATCGGGAAATGATCAATCTGCATGGCCTATCGGCAGGCTCAGGAAAATGTAATTATCCATTTTCCTATCTCAGTGTTTGGGCGCTTGGGTGTTTCAGCACGCATACACACATGAACG
>NC_051410.1:11903998-11904114 GCF_015228065.2 Penaeus monodon
CATGTTGATATAGGGTCTAAAATACAACTTACTAAGGTTCAGTGTTTTAATTCACTTTTTTTTTTAAAAAATTTTTACCCCCCCCCAAAAATTTTTTCCCCCTTTTTTGGGTTGGG
>NC_051410.1:11904163-11904278 GCF_015228065.2 Penaeus monodon
GGGGCCCCCTTTTCGTTTTTTTTTTTTCCCCCCCCCTTTTTTTTTTCCCCCCCCCCCCCTTTTTTTTCCCCCCCCCCCTTTCCCTTTTTTTTTCCCCCCCCTTTTTTTTTTAAAA
>NC_051410.1:11904433-11904525 GCF_015228065.2 Penaeus monodon
CCCCCCCTTTCCCCCCCCCTTTTCCCTTTTTTTTCTCTTTTTTCCCCTTTTTTCCCCCCCCCCCCCCCCGGGGGGGCCCCCCCGGGTTTTTT
>NC_051410.1:11905196-11905263 GCF_015228065.2 Penaeus monodon
CCCCCTTTTTTTTCTTTTCCCCCCCCCTTTTTCCCCCCTTTTTTTTCCCCCCCCCTTTTTTTTTTTT
>NC_051410.1:11905294-11905390 GCF_015228065.2 Penaeus monodon
TTTTTTTTCCCCCCCCCTTTCTTTTTTCCCCCTTCTCTTTTTCCCCTCTCCCTCTTTTTTTTGGGGGGCCCCCCCCTTTTCCCCTTTTTTTTTTTT
>NC_051410.1:11905421-11905557 GCF_015228065.2 Penaeus monodon
TTTTTTCCCTTTTCCCCTTTCCCCCCCCTTTCCCCCCCTTTTTTTTTCCTCCCCCCTTTCTTTTTCCCCCCCTCTCCTCTTTTCCCTCCCCCTTTTTTCCCCCCCTCCCCTTTTTTTCCCCCCCCCTTCTCTTTTT
>NC_051410.1:11905583-11905746 GCF_015228065.2 Penaeus monodon
ATCTCCCTTTTTTTCCCCCCCCCTTTTTTTTCCCTCTCTCTTTTTTTCCCCATTTCTTCCCCTTTTTTTCCCCCCTTTTTTTCCCCCCCCTTTTCCTCCTTTTTCTTTTTCCCCCTTTTTCTTTTTTTTTCCCCTTTCCTTTTTTCCTTCCCCCCCCCCCCCC
>NC_051410.1:11905961-11906060 GCF_015228065.2 Penaeus monodon
CCCCCCCCTTTCCCTTTTTTTTTCCTTTTTTCCCCCCCTTTTTTTTTTCCCTTTCCCCTCTTTCCCCCCCCCTTTTTTTCCCCCCCCTTTCCCCCCCCC
>NC_051410.1:11906174-11906245 GCF_015228065.2 Penaeus monodon
CCCCCCCCCCCCTTTTTTTTTTTTTTTCCCCCCTTTTTTTTTGGGGGGGCCCCCCCCCCGGGGGGGGGGGG
>NC_051410.1:11906355-11906497 GCF_015228065.2 Penaeus monodon
GTTTTTTTTTTTCCCCAGGGGGGGGGGGTTTTTTCCCTTAAAAATTTTTTAAAAAAAACCCCTTAAAAAAAACCCCAACCCCCCCGGGGGGGGGTTTTGGGGGGGGGGAATTTTTTTTTTTTTAAAAAGGGGGCCCCCAGGA
>NC_051410.1:11906737-11906802 GCF_015228065.2 Penaeus monodon
AAAAAAAAAAAAAAGGGGGGGGAAAAAATTTTTTTTTAAAAACCCTTTGGAAAAAGGGGGCCCCC
>NC_051410.1:11906826-11907088 GCF_015228065.2 Penaeus monodon
GGGGGGGGGCCCCAAATTCCCCCCCCCTTTTCCCCCCCCCCCTTTTTTTTTTTGGTTTTACCAAAAACATTTTGTTTTATATTTGTTATTGTTGTTGGGAGTAGTTTTTTAATTATTTCCGTATTTCAATTTTTCCCATTTCTTTTCCCTTTTTATGGGGTTTCATTATCACTGTTTCCCAAAAATTAAAACCCCTATCGGTATTTTTAAAATTATCCCCAATCGCTGGGCTTGGTTTAACATCATTTTTCAATATTGCCTA
>NC_051410.1:11907137-11907643 GCF_015228065.2 Penaeus monodon
ATATAAAAAATGCCATCAGCAACAGAAATATAAAAATTATATTCACAAAACAACAATTGCATTTTCATTTTCATTTTTTTCCAGCATAAAAAAACAATTCTGCCCAAACTCATTGGGCCCCCAGGGGGGCCCCCCTCCCGCCAAAAATGGTTCAGATAATTCTTTTCAGTTAAAAGTCCTTTTAAACCCTTGCGGGGAGGGGGGGGGGTGAGGGGCTGCTTTAACAACGACCCCCAAATTTAAACCCATTTAATCAGGGGGGATAAGTTTTTTCCCAGCTAGGGAGGGAAAACCCCCCCAAACTTTTTAGGGGATAGTTCTCTTCTTTTTTCCCCGGGGTGTGTGTTTCCCCCCTTTTTATAAAATTCCCTGCCATAGTTTTTCATATTTTTTGGTTTTTATTTATTAGAAAAAGAGGAAAAAAAATAACTAATTTGGGAAAGGGAGGGAAAGGGGGAAACAATTTCCAAGGGAAAAAAGGGAAAAAGGGGGGGGAAGGGGGAAAA
>NC_051410.1:11908440-11908614 GCF_015228065.2 Penaeus monodon
TAAAATTTTAATAAATAATGTCAAAAAACAAAATTAAATTTTTTAAATAAAAACAAAATTAAAAAATATACAAATTGAATATTATTTTTATTTTTATTTTTTTATTACAAAAACTTTTTTTTACATCACTTTATTTCAACCCCAAAAAAATCCATTTTAATTTAAATAATTTGG
>NC_051410.1:11908638-11908790 GCF_015228065.2 Penaeus monodon
AAAATTTTCCCAATTTTTTAATAATATTAAAAAAATACATTTTTATTTTAAACAAATTTTACTATTACCAATTTTAACACACCCCCCAACATACGAAAGATTCAAAAAAAACCAAAAAAAAAAATTTTTAAAACCAAAAACTACAAACAAAA
>NC_051410.1:11908929-11909088 GCF_015228065.2 Penaeus monodon
CATTACGAGCTTTATTTCCTAGTATTTTTAAAGGGAAAGGATGAAATATGTGTCTTGCCCTTGTTTATTGGTATTCTTTTTTTTTTTGTTTTTTTTGGGTTTTATTTAAGTTTACTTTTTTAATGGAAAAGTAGAAAAAATTTTTTTTATAATTATGGG
>NC_051410.1:11910305-11910396 GCF_015228065.2 Penaeus monodon
TGCCTCGCGGTCTTCGGCGCACGAAAGGCGATCACGACGACGACGCTACAGGATTCCATCCCTCTGTCTCACGGCTCGTCGAGAGGAACGC
>NC_051410.1:11911159-11911395 GCF_015228065.2 Penaeus monodon
TTAGATATATATATAATGGGCGTATAAAAATAGAATTTTAAAAATATATAAAATTAAATTATATATATATATATGATATAAATAAATATATAATAATATATTATGATATATTTTAAAAATTAATATTAATATTAATATATATATATAAATTTTAATATAATATAAATAGATATAATATATAAAATATTTAAAATATTTTATATATAATATAATGATATTTAATATAAAATATCAAA
>NC_051410.1:11913501-11914508 GCF_015228065.2 Penaeus monodon
TAACCATTTCTCTATTCTGTTCTCCCTCTCACTCTCTTTTCTTGGCTATCTTTCTGCCTACTAGTCTGCCAATCTGTCTCTCTGTCTAGCTTTTTCTTATTGCCTATGTCGTCCTTTCTTCACTCCTTCACTCCCTCCCTATCTGTTTTTCTTTTATTGAACCCCCTAACACAATCTCTCTCTCCCCCCTCTCTTCTCTCTCTCTCCCCCTCTCTTCTCTCTCTCATCTTCTTCCACTCACCCTTTCTCTCCATCTCTCCCTTTATCCCTTCTCCCCTCACTTCCCATCCCCCAGAGAATGGGAACAAAGGAAAGAGTCAAATAGCCCGTCATCTTTCCCGTCCGCCTCGTGTGCTTTGGGTACAATAAGAAATTCGAACACCCAGGAAGGCCAATTATTCAGAGGCAAGAATGTGAGACTCATGAATGCTTAAAGGATTTCTAGTCATTTGATAACTTGTCGTGCAAATGTTAAGGGTCCTGTTGTGTGTTGTCTTCGCATTACGCTTAGAATAATAGAGAAAAATAATAAAACTAGGTGAGGTCCTTTATTCGACGGTAATGATTTTCATGTAGGAAATGAATATACGAATAGGCCATACAAAGAAATCAAGGAAAATGCATTTTCATTGTTCATTCACACCGTTCATTTACAATGCATAGAGGGACAAGCTGTAAATATAAGTATGCTTCTGGTTTCCGTATGAATCTGCAGCTGAAACATCACATTCCCAGAAGTAGATAATCCTTCCCTTATTTCAGGTTAAAAAGAATGAAGTGTTTAGCTTTTGTTCAAGTGGCGCGTGAACGCTTTTTATTAATTTTATAAACGATTGGGTACACTTGGAACAAAATCTTGGGAAATTTGACTACAGTGACATCACTCCTCACTATATTGACTTTGTTCCTCGAGTCCTGTCAAAATTCCCTCTCCGGCAACTAATTACACGCTGGATGGAGATGCGAGAGCCTTGCAAATACGAGATTCACGACCAAGTTCTGTAACT
>NC_051410.1:11915218-11915819 GCF_015228065.2 Penaeus monodon
TCAAAAAAACAGGGGCTTAGTAAAACCAAACCAGCATTTAATATTTAAAACGGAAGAAGGAAGGTTATTAACGGGATTTAGATTTTAAAAGACAAATGACAGGCCGAGTTATCAATTTTTTAAAGATGAAGTAACAGGCCTTAAGGGTGTTATATAAGTTGTTGTTCCTGAAATACCGGCTTTAAAATTTTAAGTTATTTACGCTAGTTTGGGTCCAGGAAAGAATACGAAAACTTTATCACCCGGGCAAACCCATCCTTTAAGTTGAAGGGAACTTTAGGGAAAATCCGGGCCCGGGGGAAAACCCCCGCTTATTTTTTCCGTGTAAAAGTCCGGAAAATCAAAACCATTTACAGTAACAAACGGGGAATAATCCTTTTAATGTAAATAACCTTTGTATTTTTCCAAATCTTAAAAGTGCTTCTATAAAAATTTTTTATCCAAGAAACAAAGACCTTCCAATTATACGTATAATAACCAAGTGTAATAAAAATTGATACTACAGAATCGTTTTCTTATAATTTCTTTACTTAGAAATTAGGTATAATGACCTTCCAATTTCATATCATAAAAAGGTCCAATCAAATGAAAAAATTTGTAT
>NC_051410.1:11916602-11917284 GCF_015228065.2 Penaeus monodon
ACTGTATATTTCATTTCGGTTAATCTAAATGAACGAGCAAAATTCACAAACCGACCAGCTGATACATGACACTGTCCATACCTTTACACTGCAAGAGTGTGTGCGCGTCACATTTTCACTCCTACGCATGTTAGTGATCGAAAGTTTGTCGTTAAGTGAGAGCACGTTCGTGAGAATTTGTCATTCTTTTGGTGTTTGTTTGTTTTATATCTGATGTATAATGGTCAGTGATGAAATAGTCAACGCACGATATATATCGCAAAACAAATGAATTACGTGTTGAGTTTTGTATATCAGCCTCAGAATAAATTTATGCATTAAACTGCACCTTTGCTGACCATGTCTATATCGCCACGTTCTTCTACAGATTTCAGTCAGCACATAATAAGATTGACGTGTCTTGTGTTCACCCCTACGGAAATAGAACACCAATTAACGTCACTGCGGTATCAGTTCAAACTGGCGTCACGCCCACTAAACAATGGGTTAGTGATGACAGCCGCGTCAATACTGACGCAGATTTTATTTATAGGTTTCCAGGGATATATTTTAACACACTTCAAAGTTCTCGCTCGAGCATTGAAAAACACACAAACGCAATCAATGAACATTCAGCAATAGCCATGCGTGCATGCACTCAATAAACGTACCCAGAGCAAGTGATGAAACAGAAATAGAATAT
>NC_051410.1:11917333-11917803 GCF_015228065.2 Penaeus monodon
ACCGGCGATATCATCAATCAATATGCATTTGTGCATGTGTTCTCAATGAACGTACAAAAGAAAATACTTATAGAAATATGCCAATGGGCACTCGCACACCGCAAGATAGACAGGTGCAGGTAGATAGAAATTTTAACGGAAATATAATCAGACGTTACGCATTCTTCCATGGAGATGTGTATAACAAATCCTATTTTATTCTTATAAGCCTAAATTTGGGTTCTAATCGGTTCCATAGTATTCTTTTGTTCTTCAGTTCACCATGTAACCCGATTCCGGTTGTCTTACAAGGGATATAAGTAAATATCTCCTTGGCAAGATTCACTTTTGACGCAAGGTGAAAGCAGGCTGTAAAAATGGTTGGGTTACCCCTACGCGGTGAATGTAGAAAATTAGAATTTCTGCTGAACGAAGAAATAGGGGCTTGCATGTGGGTTTGCGGAGAGGGGAGGAAGGGTTATATGTGTATT
>NC_051410.1:11918089-11918174 GCF_015228065.2 Penaeus monodon
GGTAATGGACGGGAAGGGGAGACGCCTGTGCGTCGTGGTGCGGGAAGAACATTAGATATAAAATCTTGGTGAAAAGAGAGGAATG
>NC_051410.1:11918364-11918919 GCF_015228065.2 Penaeus monodon
CACTCAGATTATGTAACAGAAAATGTTTTAGGCTTATAGATAAGATGTTAGCTGTTACAGGAACTGTATTATTGGTATACAAGATTCAGAAAAGATCATATTTTCTAATTCACTTAAATCATTTGAGTATGTTTGTTCTTTGTTATTGTTTATTTCCTGTATTAAAGACTGATTATTATTGTTTTTTGGCATTGACTTTGCTCTTTTTTTTAGCAAAAAATGTTTACAACGCAACTCAAATACTAACAAACGCTTCATACCCCACCACACAAATGATAATTTGCTGCAGTTTTCAGTGTTATATTTCTGTTGTATGAAATAATTTTATTCTGGTATGTTTTCTTTTCCTCTCCCACGTTTTTGTTTTTCCTTTTTTTTGCTTTCTTTTAAAAATTTAGTGATTTAAATTCATCTATGAACTAGTAATTGTTAGCCTTGAAAGTATTACTTTTATTAATTCACTTATATAGGATAACTTTGTTTGATTTTAACATTGCAAATTCTATTGATTTTTCAATTACGTGGGGATATCCACAAAAAATTAGTTTTTCAGTT
>NC_051410.1:11918976-11919423 GCF_015228065.2 Penaeus monodon
AACATTTTTTTTTTTATAAATTTTGCCTTTATATAATTATTATTTGATAGAAGATCAAGCTTGAGAAATACTTTTTGAGGAGTTTCATTATTAACATTTCAAAAGTTTAATATATTATTTTAAAATTTCATAAAAATATTAATCTAATGGTTAATCATTGATTAATATTTAATATGATTTTTAAAGACAATTATGTGGTTGAAATGTTTTTGAGTATGAAACTTAAAAAAGGATGCTTTTTTTTACTTAATATCAATAAGTTACATTGAACATTATAAAAAGAAAATATAAGTAATATTAATATTTAATTAAGAAGTTATTAAAATTATATAATAGACATTATTTATTTATTTTTATTATATATTTATATTCTTTTTTTATTGGAGAGCAATTTTGCCTTTAAATATGGCTTTTAATATTCCAAATGAAATTAATCTGTTTGGTTGT
>NC_051410.1:11919979-11920339 GCF_015228065.2 Penaeus monodon
TGAATACTTTTACGAAATCGAGATTTTACATGACATTGTTTACATCCCAAACAGATTGGATATTTTGCATCTTTGGAAGACGATATCTAACAGCCGATATTTGAAAGGCAAAGACTGGCTCCCAAGTCAAAGAGAAAGAATAAAATATATGAATAAAAGATAGAATGAAAAAGAATGTCATCACTATAGATTTTAATAACTTCTGTAATTAGAATATTAATCATTACTTCTATTTCTTTTTTATAACTGTCAATGATAAATATTCATATTAAGTAGACAGAAAAAGACATCCTTTTTAAAGCTTTCATACTGTCGGAGAAAACTATTTTCACCTACTGATAAGTTTGTTTTAAAAATCAT
>NC_051410.1:11920404-11920786 GCF_015228065.2 Penaeus monodon
ATATGCTAAATTTTTTGAAATTAGCTTAATATGCAAACTCCGTCACAGTAGTTCTCAAGCTTGATCTGTCAATATCAAAATAATAATTTATAAAGGCAAAACGTTTCTATAAAAAACAAAACAGAAACTGTAACGACATAAACAGATCAAATATCAGAATATGCAGGGGCATTTATAATAAGAAAAAAAATCAACAAAAACTGAAAACTGAAATCATTATGTGATATCTACAGTAATTAGAAATCAATAGAATTGCAACTGGTTTAAAATCAAAAGACAAAGTTAGTCCTATATCCAAGTGCGAATAATAATACGTAATACAGCAAGTCTTACATTTACTAGTTGGCATTAAATGTATGTTAAGATCGTACTATGTTTTGTA
>NC_051410.1:11920836-11920900 GCF_015228065.2 Penaeus monodon
ACATACCGGAGTAAGAATTATGTTTTCATACAACAGAAATATAACACTGAAACTTCGCTAGCAA
>NC_051410.1:11920981-11921226 GCF_015228065.2 Penaeus monodon
TCGCTGACAAAAGAGCAAAGTCATATTGCTCATGAAATAGTCAATATATTAATCAGTCTTTAATTACAGGAATAACAATAACAAAGAACAAACATACTCAAATGATTTAAGTGAATTAGAAAATATGATCTTTTCTGAATCTTGTATACCAATAATACAGTTCCTGTAACAGCTAACATCTTATCTATAAGCCTAAAACATTTTCTGTTACATAATCTGAGTGGAATGTAAAACACTGCTTGTTA
>NC_051410.1:11921375-11921499 GCF_015228065.2 Penaeus monodon
AAAATGATATAAAATAACAACAACAACGAATCACACCACCCCACATTCCTCTCTTTTCACCAAGATTTTATTCTAATATGTTCTTCCCGCACCACGACGCACAGGCGTCTCTTCCCCGTCCATT
>NC_051410.1:11921794-11923015 GCF_015228065.2 Penaeus monodon
ATAAATACACATATAACCCCTTCCTCCCTCTCCGCAAACCCACATGCAAGCCCTATTTTCTTCACAAAATTCTAATTTTCTACATTCAACCCCGTAGGGTAACCCAACCATTTTTAAGCCTGCTTCAACCTTGCGCAAAAGTGAATCCTTGCCAAGGAGATTTTACTTATATCCCTTGTAAACAACCGGAATCGGGTTTCATGGGGAACGAAGAACAAAAGAATACTATGGGAACCGATTAGAACCCAAAGATTGGCTTATAAGAATAAATAGGATTGTTTACACATCTCCATGGGAAAAATGCGGGAAGTCTGATTATATTTCCGTTAAAAATTCTATCTACCTGACCCGTCTATCTTGCGGTGTGCGAGTGCCCATTTGGGATATTTCTATAAGTATTTCTTTTGTACGTTCATTGAGAACACATGCACAAATGCATATTGATGATGATATCCCGGTTGTGTATTGGGGTAGTGTGACCGTGAGTATTAGTGCGGTGTTGTTTTGGTATATTCATTTCTGTTTATCACTGCGTGGGTAGTTAATTGAGTGCATGCACGCATGGCTATTTGCTGAATGTTCATGAATTGCGTTGGTGTTTTCAATGTCGAGCGAGAACTTTGAAATGTGTTAAAATATATCCTGGGAAACCCATAAATAAAATCTGGCGTCAGTATTGCGCGGCTGTCATCACTAACCCATTTTTTAGTGGCGGACGCCAGTTGAACTGATACCGCAGTGACGTATTGGGTTCTTATTTCGTTTGGGGTACACAAGGACACCGTCAATCTTATTATGTGCTGACTGAATCCTGTTAGAGAAGTGACGATTTAGACATGGCAGCAAAGGTTTCAGTTTAATGCATAAATTTATTCTTAGGCTGATATACAAAACCCCAACACGTAATTCACTGTTTCGATATATATCGTGCGTTACATTCATCACTGACCATTATACATCAGATAAAACAAAACAAACACCAAAAGAATGACAAAATTCTCACAACGTGCTCCCACTAACCCACAAAACTTCGATCACTAGCATGCGTAGGATGAAAAATGTACAGCGCACCACCTCTTGCAAATGTATTTGAGGTATGGCAGTGTCATGTATCAGCTGGTCGGTTTGTGAATTTTGCTCGTTCATTTAGATTAACCGAAATGAAATATACAGTTTCGTTACTCATCATCAAGTGTTGACTTCGTATTTCCATAGACGCTG
>NC_051410.1:11923753-11924385 GCF_015228065.2 Penaeus monodon
GGGAGGTATCAATTATCACTTAGCCATTGGACGTTATTATGATATTTGTATAATTGGAAGGTCATTATGAAATTGTCTCAGAGATAAAGAATATTATTTCAGTAGAACGCACTTCTGTATACGTATTAATTTGTTAATAAATACACGTGTTATTATACAGTACTATGTGATTTAGTTCTTGTTTTACTTGTGCATATGTTTATGTATACCGTAAGCACTTTTACAGCAGGAGAAAAATACAGACGGAGTTCACATTCTCCGATGCAACACGAGTATTATCCCTAAAGTTTCGCCTTCAGACTAGTAAATGGATGGCCAGTTATGCCGGGTGACGTTTGCGTGATCATTTCCCTGGACACTCAGCGTAAATAAGCTGATGTGTTGACCGCGCGGCCAATATCTGCAGTGAAAGGGTTACCACTTCAAGCGTTAACAGGACTGAGTGTTTGCCTGTGTGAATAACGTTATATTCTTTTTATTGCTTGGTATTAATGGTAGGCCCTAATCATTAATGCGAGTGAAACTACTTAAATTTATTAACAAGCAACCAGGTAGTTTCATGGAAACAAATCAACCTGTTATAATAACACATCTTAAGAGGCCCTGTCTACTTTAAAAGGAGCATCTATTAA
>NC_051410.1:11924408-11925644 GCF_015228065.2 Penaeus monodon
CGGCGTCCGTCGTTCATATTTGTCATTGAATAAATCAAATTCTTCTAATAACCTTCCTTCTTCCGTTTTAAATATTTCAATTATGCTGGTGTGGTTTTACGTAAGCTACTGTTTCTGAATAGCCACTAGTATGTGAATGAAATTATTGCAGTTTGTAAATGACGTTATCTGGAAACAAAATGTATTCTGATAGCCAATAATGTATCCTAATGAAAATGGAAATCACGTTTGTGGAAAACTTATGAAGAGGAGATATTTGTAAACGAAATAAGTCGGATTTTAATTGAATCGCAGTACTAACATACTGGATGTTGCAAAATTTAATGACAGTGATGCTACTACATTAGAATGGGAAGTTCAGATGAAGTAGTTGTGATTCTTAGACACAAAAATATAACAATTGGTAAATTGATGCTGATGTATAAGATGTAGTTTTATTAAAAGGCGGTTTAAATGTATTATTGTGAATCAAAGTCCAGATATAATGATATATTTAAATTGCTTAAATTTATTGTTAGGATGCTTTGTGAAAGAGAGAATTTTCTGAATGGAAAGGCGATAGATAAAGCCGGGACACTGAATGAATGCCTGCTTTGACATAAAAGGTTTTGGATGTGGTTTTGAATAGAAATATGCCGGCATTTTCACATTTGAAATAAGTGCCCCACGCCAAGTGTGCTGAAAATTCTGCAGTGTGAGGGCATTTTCTTTCTGCATTCATTCACCAAGAAATAAATGCGTTTCTTAAAACAATTACATCTGCTCTGAGGCGTTCTGCACCAAAATATATCAACCAAATAATGAATGACCTCTCATGAATAAATTATCATACAGACAGTTTACACATTAACAAAAGCCAAAGGTTAAGCTCGAAGCAAACCTCCAAGAATCCTACACAACACAGAAAGATTTGCTGACGAATGCTGCTTGCCTCGACCGAAGTGCAACAGACTGCAGCTGCCTCGCTTATCTTTCATCCCCGAGGCAAACTATTACTTCCGGCTAACAATGGATAACTTGTTGGAGTTCTCTCTCCTCGTCGCCTCAGGGGTCAAAGTTGTGTTTATTGTGGAAGTGGTGTAATTAGTGCAGGCCGTAACGCCCTCACGTACGTGTTGGCATTAGTGTGTCATGGACGGAAGGAAACTGAAGGCATAGTTCAAGAATTTTGACTTCAGATTGACCTCTGATGTTTTAAGCGGATCTATATATTTCCATTTTTCCCCTTAGTTTCCC
>NC_051410.1:11925707-11925789 GCF_015228065.2 Penaeus monodon
GCTTTGGATTTCGCTCTGACCAAACCCTCTCCCCTCGTACTGCAGTTCCTCCATCCTCTCCTTATAGCCAGTAATCCACAAG
>NC_051410.1:11926151-11927548 GCF_015228065.2 Penaeus monodon
TCCCTTACAAGGACAAGGACTCGAGCCTAATGATTTACTCCAAATCCACATCCATCTACTCTTTATTAATACTCTCAACATCTCCCGTATTTTCATCGTTGTCCTCAGTGCTTATTATCTAGAGGTATTTGCAGCAAGGGTCGCGCAGTTCCAGGTATCATCCCCTCACTCTCGCGAAGGGAAGGAACTCGTATCTTGTATTAGCCGTTTTCTGAATGCTGACTACGGCTAATACTCCTGGTGCTCTGCTCGTCCGCCGTGCTATTTTGGCGAATGATTTTATTCCTATTTTTGGTAGCTCATCTATCTACTTGTGCTTGTATTAGTACTGTTAAGAACAACAAGAGAAAGAAGAGAAAACGGTAGGAATAAGGATAAGTATAATGTTATTATTTTCATTTTAATTCTCAGAACTACAGTAGTGGCATTAACTCTAATAACAGTGAAGTTATTTCTACCATTGATGATAGTAGTCCTCCTTATCTACATCATCTTCGATCAAAACAATTTTTTTTTGCTCACGCATCATTCATACAATGAGCATCTACACATAGCTCTCGTAACAATTAATCGCTCAACATTAATTAATGTGTATGAGTACTTCGCTTAATCGTCGCAACCAAGAAGAAAGCTTTCCGCCACAGCGAATCTGCATTCCCTTGATTCACAAGTTTCTACCGAGAAATTAGAACAGAATTTAAACTTTTCAGAAAGTTATCTCGAAACGCCAAATAGCAAAGTCAGTACTCTCTCCATGGATATTTGTTATGAAACAAATTATACAGGTAAGACACAAACAAATTTATAAGACAAGGAGGTTACGGTAAGGTCCCTTTTCGGTTTTATCCTTTACACCAATTTCCATTTGTAAAAAAACATACAGGATATTAATAACATAAAAGGTATTGTCAAATAATAATAACAGTAAAACATGAGAACAGTTATATCACGCCACAGAGAGATGCATCTTTCGCCTTCGCATCCTCGTAATTCGTTTAGTTCATAGAAAAACAAAAACTTTCTAATCACAAGTATATCACACAAAATATGAAACAAAAACCACATTCCTAACTATCACCGAAGCATAAAATCTTAATTTCCTCATCTTACCTAAACCCACAAAGTTCTACAAATAACGAAGAATAAAAATGAGAAAAAGAACAAAGTTTGAGAAAAAAATCACATATCTTATCCGAAACTCCTTTCCTCTCATGTAAAACGAGTCTATTCAAGTTAGCGCTGTGTCAGACACCGTTGTGCCACCTAAGTTTCAGAGTTGTTGAGAATCTTTGTCTCTTCACATCCGGGAACTTGCCCAAACAAGCCCGTAAATAATGCCAAGGGGGCGTGAAGGGCCAGGCCAGTGCTAAACGGTTTCAATAGTCGTCAAATTCCGA
>NC_051410.1:11927576-11927645 GCF_015228065.2 Penaeus monodon
CTGAGGAGAAATATTCGAGGGTTTAATTACACATGAATAAAAAAGGTATGTGATTTTAGTGTTACTACA
>NC_051410.1:11927703-11928123 GCF_015228065.2 Penaeus monodon
TCTTCTTCGCTTTATTTTAGCATTATCTTAAATAAATAAGATTCACACAGACAAACAAGAAATAAAGTGGTGATAAGCAAAATCGTAATAAAATTGCGACAAACGAAAGACATCACAATTATCACAAGGAAATAAAAATGCCCATTAGCTTGAGGTAATAGCGACCATTAATAAGTTTCTATCAATAATTGGAAGGGTTTGTAGCTAAACGATAAGAGAACTCGTAAGTTTAATTCGAGTTTATCAGAACTTTAGAGATCGTTATAACTCTCATGGCTTTATCAAAAGATTCCCATTACTAAACCTCTTAATTGAGAGAGAGATTTTTTTCTCTCTTTTTCTAATGGCGACTTCGATTCGGAATCCATGCGCTAGATGATAAGATAAAGGAAGGAATGAGAAGTTCAGGAGAATAAGTTA
>NC_051410.1:11929218-11929657 GCF_015228065.2 Penaeus monodon
TCCATTAAAATCGCTCTAATATCATCTAAAACTAAATAAAAAGGGAAAAACGCGGAATGCAGAAAACCGCCTGGAAAATCAAAACGAATGCCTTCTGGTCTGCGCCCCGCCTGATGCACATGCACACATTCACTTGATGTTCGTCTCCGTGCATACAATGGCGGCACTCATAAAACCAGTCTTGTGTTTCTTATGCTTCCCTTCAGCTTGAGGAGTGGAACCAGCTGAGGAGGGGAACCAGCTGAGGAGGGGAACCAGCTGAAGGAACACGTCGCCGAAAAAAAAGAAGGAAAAAGGAGAAGAAAAAGAAAGGAGAGAATTTAATATAGCTTCCTCCAAGCACACTATCTGCACATGCATTAGGACGGCAAGTACGATGGGTGCTGTATGCAAATCCTCAAGCCTGGAAGTGCCGTGTCAGGTAGGCAGTGTATTATTA
>NC_051410.1:11930272-11930621 GCF_015228065.2 Penaeus monodon
AGGAAGAGCCAAGATCTGGAATAATCACACGTAGAAATAAACACATGTTGGAAGAGACATGCGTTGGCAAGTTCGTGTTGAAAGTACATATAATGAAATCGTAGGCTGAGCCAGGCTAGGACGGTATTACTCAGCTGATGAGTCAAGACTGCGTGCAAGGGAGATTAGGTGAAATGAAGAGAAACAAAGGCAGTGTTATCGGAAGGCGAAGGGGAAATAAAGTTGGATACGAGCTGTAATAGAAGAGATAAAGAGTCGGTATAACATTGCGGTGATGACCTCACTAACAGATCTAATCCCCTTCTCCCTAATGTGAGCGTTATTACTGTTGCCTTTGCTGTTAGTCTCA
>NC_051410.1:11930781-11931119 GCF_015228065.2 Penaeus monodon
GTTAAGACAGCATTCTATGATTTTCCTTTGCTCAGTGTTGCTCATTTCATGCTGTGTCTAACACGGCTCATTTCGAACTTGTGCGACAACTCCTGTGATATACGAGGAAAGAAAAGGACAAAGATTTATGGAGAGAGAGTATGAAGCTTCTTATGTCAAAAGGAGAAAGACAAACGAAAAAAAATATATATATATATCTTATGCGTTTCCGCCATGCTGGGGCCGAAGATCTATTGCTTCTGTTTGCTACGCTTGCTGCTTATGTAAGTGCTGTCATATTATATTACAGGCATCATCTTTATTGCATGCTATGACGGTTTGGGTAATCGATCTCTCTT
>NC_051410.1:11931741-11931968 GCF_015228065.2 Penaeus monodon
ATAATTTATAGTTTTTTTTTTAAAAAATTTATTATAATTTAAATTTTATATAAATATATATTATTATAAAAAAAAAATTTTTTTTTTTTTAAAAAATTATATTATAAATTTTATTTAAAATAAAATTTTTTTTAAAATATATATTTTAAAAATATTAAAAATATATTAAAAATTTTTAATAATAAAAATTAAAAAATTTTTTAAAAATTTAAAAATATTATTTTTTT
>NC_051410.1:11932384-11933156 GCF_015228065.2 Penaeus monodon
ATCTTCTTCCACTCACCCTTTCTCTCCATCTCTCCCTTTATCCCTTCTCCCCTCACTTCCCATCCCCCAGAGAATGGGAACAAAGGAAAGAGTCAAATAGCCCGTCATCTTTCCCGTCCGCCTCGTGTGCTTGGTACATAAGAATTCGACCCAGGAAGGCCAATTATTCAGAGGCAAGAATGTGAGACTCATGAATGCTTAAAGTATTTCTAGTCATTTGATAACTTGTTGTGCAAATGTTAAGGGTCCTGTTGTGTGTTGTCTTCGCATTACACTTAGAATAATAGAGAAAAATAATAAAACTAGGTGAGGTCCTTTATTCGGTGGTAATGATTTTCATGTAGGAAATGAATATACGAATAGGCCATACAAAGAAATCAAGGAAAATGCATTTTCATTGTTCATTCACACTGTTCATTTACAATGCATAGAGGGACAAGCTCTAACTATATATATACTTCCGTTTTCCGTATGAATCTGCAGCTGAAACATCACATTGCCAGTAGATAATCCTTCCCTTATTTCAGGTTAAAAAGAATGAAGTGTTTAGCTTTTGTTCAAGTGGTGCGTGAACGCTTTTTATTAATTTTATAAACGATTGGGTACACTTGGAACAAAATCTTGGGAAATTTGACTACAGTGACATCACTCCTCACTATATTGACTTTGTTCCTCGAGTCCTGTCAAAATTCCCTCTCCGGCAACTAATTACACGCTGGATGGAGATGCGAGAGCCTTGCAAATACGAGATTCACGACCAAGTTCTGTAACT
>NC_051410.1:11933203-11933479 GCF_015228065.2 Penaeus monodon
CATACCTCAGCTTATTCTGTTTATTATTTTTTTCACTTACAACTACCATCAGCTTCGGTTTCTTCTCATCCTCTCCTCCCCCTATCCTTTTCTGCTTCTGCTCCTTCTCCTTCTACCCTACCTTCGTCCTTTTTCCTCTTCCTATATCCTAACTCTACTTCTCATCCTTCCCGTACCCCTGTACCTCCCTTCTTTCTCTTTCCCTTCTCCAAATCCTCTTTTCCCTCCCCCTCCTCCTATTTTCTCCTTGCTCCTCCATTCATCCTCCTCCTTTGA
>NC_051410.1:11933543-11933733 GCF_015228065.2 Penaeus monodon
CATCCCACGAAAACGCGACAGCCACCTTTGGTAACGAACTAGCCTGGACCCGTAGCTCCAAAGTCGCGCGTGCTTTCTCAAATTAGATTTACCTTCGAAATTACTTACATCAAAGCCAAGGAGTTTGTTTAATGTGCTGCTCGAGGGCTGTTCCCCATCATATCCTCCCTTCCTCAAAACCTCAAAACCG
>NC_051410.1:11934088-11934308 GCF_015228065.2 Penaeus monodon
AGATCCTCCAACTTGTGTCACACGAGGGGGAACTTCGGCAGTGGCAACATGTGGGTGACGAGAACAAACGTTTTTCTCTGACGTCTACGTTAAGTGTTATCGTTTCTGGCTCGGTATGTGGGGCTGCTTGCGCTGTCCTTTGCGTGTCAGCTGGTATTGATATCCTCGGCAAAGGCTGTGCATTAAGGTGGCGCAGTTTTTTTCTCTTATAAGTAGCGGT
>NC_051410.1:11934474-11935634 GCF_015228065.2 Penaeus monodon
GCGTGGTTTCATCCGCAGTAATATTCGGTTTTTGATATTTAAGCCATGTGTCATGAAGAAAAGGAGATGAAGGATGATGTGTATGTACATATATCTATGTCTATTCATCTATCTATCTTCCACTTTACGTGGCTGATAACCTGAAATAGTAATCTACATAAGTACTAGCAGTGTGATATCAGTGTGTGATGACAGAGCGGAACGTACCTTGTTAATGAGATGCCTTAATTCAGGAGCGGTTTTGTCCCAACGAGAATCGAAATGTAAACTTTCTTCTTGTTTCCTTGTTCTTGCGTGTACTCTGGGCTCCCTTCGTTTCTCATCTGGGACACTGTACCATTGAGTCCTCCTTGATGGTCGTCCTCCAAGGCAAATAATCGTCATCGCTTCATGATGTTCTGTTGTGTCCCGAATGTTTCCATGGCTATATGTAGAACTGATGCTTCCTTCTCGCGAAACAGAGGACGACGTTCTTAGTCCATAAACTGATATAAGAAGCCAATACCCCTAAAGAAAGGGCATAAACTTTTCTGACATGCATTGCTGAATTTATCGTAAATAAATGAAATCAAAGTCAAACATTCTGGTCCATACCGAGACGCGATGGACCGACGTGGACAGCCGAGAGCGGAAGTGGCAGCAGGAGATCGAAGGAAGATCATTATTTTAAAGGGAACTTCGCAGAAAGTCACATGCTTTAACGTCCGAAAGGCCTGGCAGTGATCGGTCCGAGAAGAGGCACATAGGATGTAGTGCGACGAATTCTACAATGAAAGTAGGAAATAGAACAATGCCAGCTTAAACCCGTCATTCGTGTTTCCGAACGTGCTGTTTGTTTGACATTTCTGCTTCATTTTAGTTTCGTCTTTGTGGCCCTGTCGTTTAAAGGCGGTTTTATTCCATGCTGACAGGGATGTGATTCATGTAGACCCAGTATCTATTTTTCTTCGTTGGTAGACGATATTTTACAAATCAATAACACTAGGAATGAACCCAAACAGTGTGGAATCCTATCCAGGTTTATTTTTCCAGGAATTAACCTTTCGAAATGTATTTTGACAAAAATAACTAGTGTTTTCAAAAGACAAAAAATCCCTAGAATATCTAACTTCTTAAAGAATAAAATCACGGGAATACAGAGTGCCGATACCACCTGTGCG
>NC_051410.1:11935669-11935998 GCF_015228065.2 Penaeus monodon
CTCAACCAAATTATCAAAAACGTATTTACGTACATTAACAAGAAGGTTGCGCCTCCCTCCATACGCAATAAAGCTACAACGACAGCCACTAAAAACCGCGTAAAAAGGGGAAGGAATCGTTAACGCACCGGAACGCGGGCATGGCTAAGGCCGTCAACATCTGGAAGTCACATCAATAGCAACATTTTCCCAAATATCCTGAAGGATATCATATTTCCCCGGTTCCTGTCGGTGCGTTGGCCCTTCACCGCAAAACAGGATTTCCCCTCTGATTTTCTCTCCGCTCGCTTGCTGTTGGTTTCGCCGAATCAAGCTAAAGAAAGAGCGTG
>NC_051410.1:11936016-11936211 GCF_015228065.2 Penaeus monodon
TCAAGCGTGGGTAATCGTGCCTTTATAGCGAATGGTTTTATTATTCTGATCAGTTTTATGGCATAGTAATGAGATTAAGAGTGTTTATGATGATAGGTACGTGGGACACGTTGGTCGATTTGTACGTAATGGTTAGAAAATCGCCAATGTAAACGGTAAGAGAGAAAACATTGCTAAAAATACTGAAGACATCCT
>NC_051410.1:11936427-11936656 GCF_015228065.2 Penaeus monodon
GCATTATGTGAAACTGCATTTACACGGAAACCCAGTGAACAATGTTGCGCCTTACAACATTTTGCATATGATTAATAGGATTAAAACACAAGAGTGTTTGTATTAAGCTCGCTGACATAATTTCGTAAACAATGAATTAGGGGAAAAATATTATCCCTTGGTTTGCAAAGTAAGTGAAAGGGTAAATTCATATCATTTTTGTTCTGCGTATAAATTCCTATTGGTTTAA
>NC_051410.1:11936789-11937179 GCF_015228065.2 Penaeus monodon
CCGTGCGTGCGCCCGCATGTTAACATACATTAGCACAAAAATGCAATAAAGAGCGGGATATTCATATTCATATATTTAATCGTTGTGTGTATCTGCTATTTGATATCCCGGGAAAAAAAAAAATTAGAATTCTTAGTCATAAGAAACGAAAAACTCCTGAATTATACAAGATTCCTACAAAAGCATACTAACGTGCATCATCCTATCATAATAAGATCTGAAAATGTCCTAATTCCAGGAGTTGCAAGGCACAGTTGTTGTCACTAGCTGTTCTAAATGTTGCCGTCGGTTACAACAGTAATGCGTGCCGGCCTACTCGAGCTTAGGTGCATTATACCACATCATTTCCATTTTAAACTTTTGTAACCTCTTCTTCCTGCATTCACCCAC
>NC_051410.1:11937203-11939549 GCF_015228065.2 Penaeus monodon
CTGTGAAGCAATTCTTGTAAAATAGCGTAGAATATTACAATATCTGCATATCAAAGGGAAAAAGAAACCCATTAGGAGAGAGAGCGAATAATTTCTACGACTCTGGGGGAGACGTGGCAGCGTAGGTTCTTACACGACCGCGAGGGTTAAGGAGAATGACGGGACCATTTACTCCGTGCGAGACTGCGAGGAACATGGATTTAACTCGTAAATCTGGAGAGAGCTTTTGTCCGTTTAAGAAGGAAGAGGAGAAGTGGGAAGCTCGATTGGCGCAAGAGTAAGTTAGCCATCTGTCGGCTCACTTCTTAATGGTTATGTCCCTTGCGCCTCCGTTCGTTTGTTATCTCGCTGTGTACCTTTTTCCTCTTTTATGTCTGTGAGTTTATTGAACAACAGAACCCTTTACGTGACCTTGATTGAGAATTGTATATGAAGCAATTCTGCCTAAAAGTTTCGGCGTGTAAATTACTCGTTGCAACAAATGTGACTTGATTTGAGCAGATGCCTCTAACAATCACATAAAATGCCTTATATGTATTTTGTTCGACATCTCTCAAAAGTAATTACTGGGGCTGATACAATGACGACCAGATTCGAGAAACAACACTGTAATTAGGAACCAAGTGTAAGAGAGTGTAATATATGTCTCAGACTATATCCGTTTAAGCTTGCATCGCTGATATTGCAAACAGACCAACCATGTTAATACGGAAGTTAATAGTAAGTTCTGGTAGTTGATCAAGTTGTTAAGGACTCTAGTTCAATAACTGCATGTGATGCCCCTAGGATTGAGAAGCAACAGGAGTATAATCGACAGGATATCGCATTAGGAGTAGCACAAGAGCTTCACTTCCTTAGACCGAACTTCCTACCTTCGAAAGTTCACTGGTTTCCCCACGGACAAAGAGAATCGAATGGCGATCATTGCCTTCAGATCAGCGTAACACTCGATAGGAGATTTTCTCTCTTACCACACCTTTCTCCCATCCTTGTCGAAGTGCCTGACCATTACGCAATGCTATTTATCTCTTCCGCATCACTTATGAAGAAGAAAAGGTCACCTTAAGTCGCTTAACGTGTCTAAGGTCGCCAACCTTTTGTCATTCCGAATTCGAAGCGAAATTCAACTTGAACGTAAAATATCTTTCGTAGAAGACAGTAGATTGTAATCAACAATATACAATGTAATTCAAACCATTCATAGTTTACGAGTCTCAAGGTCTGGGAGTGAAGTCGGTTATGAAATTTGACTGTTTAATAATGGACGTTGGTATTTTGGACAATTGAACTGCCTCAAATTTGTAGAAAGTTCGAGCGGAACATTCAAATTCACTTTCCATTGTCGGAACCGTGCAACACCGAGTTCGTGGGTGTAAGGCATCCTGTACATCGATTGGTGTGGCCTCTCTCCCAACCTTTTACATCTCTCCCCCTTTACCATTTCTTTCTTTCTATGTTTATTTTTCAATTTATTTTCAACACAAACTGAATGTTGAAAAAACAAATATATAAAAAGAGCAACTCGGAAATCTAATGGCCTTATTCAGAGCATTATGAAGGCCGGTCATCCCTTACTCTCCTGGTATTATTCCCATCCAATTCTCCCGAAAGATCAGGGAATGGGCTATTTCCAATCCGGAATGGTAGTAATGCGTTCCAACTTTCTATCCCTTGACCCTCGATGACCTTAATGATGGCTGGTCGCGAAAGCTTTCCAGAGATTTTAATTTTTCTCGCGCCTTCGGTTAATGGCTCACGTAATTCTGTTTAACTCCATATCTTTTTACAAATATAAGTATCCATTTTCATTTTACGACGATAGTTTACAAATTATGTCGACATAAGGATCCCCTGGGCTGTTTATAAGCGGACAGTAAATAGGACCGTTAAATACATATAGTAAGTTCTTCATATAGGAATGAGACCTTGACATTTACCCAAATTCAAATTATTTTCTAGTTTGTTATGACAGGGAATATCGAAACGTCTTCATATCATGGAATGAAATGACGGAATAACATAAAAGCATGGCGTGAGTGAGAAGAAAAGTGAATATGAACGTATGGTAGAAGCAACACAGTACGAAAAAGGCAAGTAAGAATAATGCGCAAGCAGGTCAAGTCAGGTTCGAGGTTAAAAGGTTATTCACTCACGCACGTTATCCGTTTTATCTGTTAATATCCTTGCAGCTCTTCCTCCTTCATCGGTAGGTCTGTCGTCAGTAAGCAACTTGCCAGAGACTCTTACCTACCTTCGTCGATCCAGCAGACCTGTCCTAACCCTACTCCCAGAGAAAACACTTAATTCTACGGGCAACTATTTTGCTTAGCCAGCGACTCCTTTTCG
>NC_051410.1:11940012-11940323 GCF_015228065.2 Penaeus monodon
GCACGTCCACACGACCCTCGGAGGAGATGGGCAGAGTTCAGGCAAGGCAAACAGCGAGGCGTGCTCCGTATTTCATGCAGCAACATGTTCACTGAGACTGTTCGTCGCATTACTGATGAGGAAGGTTTTCTCTTGGACAGATGTCTAATTTTTTTTTTTTTTAGCTTTCATGAATACTTTGCCAGCATACAGGTTTATTATTTCACACTCAGATTTGCATAAATATACAAACTTGCTAAAGCATTCTTCACATCTATCTGTAAATCTAAAAGTGTGTTTCTTTGAATGTAAAGTATACACCAACATACCAG
>NC_051410.1:11940664-11940771 GCF_015228065.2 Penaeus monodon
TTGTCAACCCAAACGTAACCGACATCGATACCTGTTTATGCTCATGGACTAAAATGGATTTTGGCGTCTCAGTGTACAGGGGCCATCCCTTATCTACACACGCGGGG
>NC_051410.1:11941276-11941497 GCF_015228065.2 Penaeus monodon
TATCCACCTTCAAATGACCAACATCTCACATAACTAGCACAAAACATAAACATATAAACAGAATAAAAGGCAATCTCCTTTAACCTCCCCACTCACCACCACAAGACCTCAAATGCCTCACAGTTGACAGCGAAGGAACCGGGTAACTAATGCCTTGGCTGTAGGCTTTTATCTCTGCTCTCGCACCGCCATTAATAAACCGGAAAAACGAAATTACAGGA
>NC_051410.1:11941592-11942222 GCF_015228065.2 Penaeus monodon
GAAGATCGGGCATACGGATTGGGGGTCTACTTAACGTCTGCATCTTTTAAAAACTCAAAGCAGTCATGACCATCACTTATCAGCGTATTCCTTGTTTCTCATTATCTTGATCTTTAACCCCCTTTTACACGTTTTAATAAAGAGTCGCTTCCGCAAACACCAGGACTCGAATCTTCTTAAGAGACCGTGGTTCAAGCAAGTGTTAGGGGTCACGACACCGTAGCAATGCGGGGCTTCTTCGAGCACCGACTTCAAATGAGAAACTTACAGGAACACTCCGACTTTATTTGTTTCTGTTTTGTTTGTGCGGAGCCAGAATTACGAGCAAACAATAGGGTGTACTGATTTTTTTTTGTTCCTTTTTAATTTCAAGACACGACTTTGCAATCTACGCCAAGAGCATTCTTTTAAGGAGTCTGGAGTCTACCAGCATGCCGGTCGACCTGTCAGCTTTATTAACCATTATATTTTGTTGTTTCATCTGTAGTTGAGGGAAGTTACACAGGATGGTTGTGGATATATGAAAACTCGTGCATTTTCTGTTCTCTCAATTTAAACTTAGTGTCATATTATTAAATTCCACTAAAAATGTCTTTCACAATTATGTAAATGACGATTATCGTCAGTACA
>NC_051410.1:11942276-11942457 GCF_015228065.2 Penaeus monodon
GCTGAGAAAGAAGGTGGATATAAATAAATAATAAAACTGGCGAGAGAGAAATAGTAGACGCGAGGGATATACGAAGGATGAATATCTTATGGGTTCAGAGGGACGGGAGGCAGGCAATGTAGAGTATAATGACGCGGTTAATTCTGGCCATAACTATACAATCAGATCCTATATTTTCAGT
>NC_051410.1:11942508-11943469 GCF_015228065.2 Penaeus monodon
TTGTGAAGACCAAAAATATTTAACTGAAACGCACCACCTTCCTTAATCACTTCTAAAGTTTGTTGCTATAATTTTTTTAACCTATTTGGAAGCTCGAACCCAATTAATTTTCAATCTCTTTGTGGTTTCTTTGTAAACTGACTTTACACTTTTATCCCAGCTCCTCTAGATATTGAATTCTGGATGATTGGTACAAATAAGATAAAGATAGATAGGATGGCCATGGAATGGGGAAATATGTTTTCGCTGCCCGACATATTTCTCGAAAATGAAGCAACAAGAACAACCTTACATCAAAACCCTTTTTTTTTTTTTTCTTTACGGAAGATTCCAGCACCAAATACATCCATGCGGAACACGCCATGTAAAACGATAAACAACAAACAAACAAGCTGCACAAAAAGTCGGCAAGTTCTCCTCTGAGTGATTAAATCCTTTGTTTCTATAATGGAACAGTGGGATTAACTCCTCCTTCTACGTATTATGGCCTTTGTTTCCGGAATGGCCCTCGTGTCGCCGGTCCATTGACTTGTTGCGGCCGAGGTTATGGTGGGTTTGTCTCGGGATTAACAGGATCGCGAGAGATTCTTTAGAATAGTCGTCGACACAAAGTCCGCAGCGATTGTTCGACCCGGAGTTAATGGCGCTGAAAAATGGCCGGCGATAGAGGGCGCCTTTTGCAACACTTGGAGGCGTGGGACTCCGCGATTTGTCAACTGTGACGGGGATTTACTTCATGAACTTTCAATCAGACGTAACGGGGGGGGGGGGGCGCTTGCGCTTTTCGCGGTGCAGGATTCTTTGCTTATATTTAAAAAACCTAAAAGTTTTTACGTCTAACTAGGCATCATTATGATAGATTATTACCTCCATTACCATCAGATTCGTTTGTGGAATATGTACGAGTAATATTTTCTAATGCATTACACAAAGAATGTATATATACACATATATATTCATA
>NC_051410.1:11943947-11944359 GCF_015228065.2 Penaeus monodon
ATTGAATCTGGATTAACAAAAAAAAAATATAATAATCAAGGAATCCGTTAACCTCACGTACAATTTGGAAAAAAATGCAGTTAATCGTGACAACAGGTAACGAGGCAGTTTCAGAGAATAACTTCATTCCGAAATCACAATGCATGCATAGTGATTGCTGCTGCACTGGAAATAAATTTAATAATTGAGCCTATGAAAATAGAATGTGAGGTATATTTGGATGTAAATTCTGCTCTGTTTTTGGTTAAATAACGATACCATGTTTTCGGATGTGTCCATGTATATGATTTTAAAAAAGGAAAAATAAATATGAAGAAAACAGTGTGGAAAAAATACATATTCATCTGTTAATGTCATTATATAGACTTAGAAGTGTATCTAAGGTAGATGCTCGCCCAAAAAACACAGAATG
>NC_051410.1:11944526-11944899 GCF_015228065.2 Penaeus monodon
CAGTTTATAAGTATGAATGTATGAGAGTCAGGTGTAACTATATGGTGAGTGCAGAGCAAACGCGCATCGACTAAGGAATTTCAAATGAGACAAACAGAACAGAAATTCATTAAATATATTACATTTTCCGAATACCTTTGAACAAAATCACCCATACCAAAATTGGCTTTGCGAATGTATGATAATTAGTTTAGAATGGCCTAATAAGTAAGAAGTTTTTTTTTCGTCTATTGAAATTCTCACTTTGTAAGTCGACGCCTTCAAAATTCATAACCATATCTAGCCAATCAGCTCTCGTGATGTAACGTAATCAAGAGCTCATTACACGGGGAAGTTTTGTTTCCAGTGAGAACTCACAGGAAGTGTACTGCTC
>NC_051410.1:11948239-11948875 GCF_015228065.2 Penaeus monodon
AACTTGTGAGACAGCTTTCAAACTACCGGTTCTCCAGCGATCAAGTATATATGATGGTATGGCTGTCTGCTAATCCTTGGAGCTAACAGAACCTCCCATTATAGCGAACAAAGAGACGAATTGCGTAATGTATTAAAAAAGGGACATTCCAAGTTTTCACACAAAGGATATTCCAAATCACAGTATCAAAGTCAAACAGCGGAACGTCACGTCATGCTTGTTACAGGAGCTTCTTATAAAGTCTGTTGGAGCAGCAACTGGGTTCATGCTCTAGTTTATAAAAAGGCGGACCTCTGCTTGAAGTGCATCCTGGGGCATGTTTCCCTAATAAAATAGGTTAAAAAGCGAAGATATGTACATACAATTCTATTCAATTATGCTTTCATTTAAAAACCAAAAATCTGATTCTTTTGAACTCATGGTAAGCAGTCATAGCTGCCGAGTTTTGGCTATAAATATGCAATGATGATTTTAATTAGGTCAGTGGAAGATATTGTGGTTCAGTGGTGTACTTTTAAACTGTTTTTCCTCATTATAATTACCCCACAATGATAGACCTGATGGTAAAAATTTAAAGCGAAAAAGGAAATTTATTCAAAAGATTTGGAAAACGAGATGATATGTTTGCATGTGTGT
>NC_051410.1:11949072-11949341 GCF_015228065.2 Penaeus monodon
AAGCACCAAGCTGTGACTACAGACAAAAGTAGACTCCCATCGCGCCAGCAGCACCCTCTTCGCTCAGGCTGGTTGGATGTTCTGCCACGATCCCATATCTTTATATTGTATTTTTTGTTCGAACCAATTTTTGAGGGGTTCCTTTCTCTCACACTTTTCTTTTTTTCTTTCCCCTTCCCCCATTTTCAGGCAGCCATCTCATCGTTTCAGGGGATAGCACGGGAGCAGCAAGCTTTCCAGTATCTAACACTTTTTAGACCCAAACTTGT
>NC_051410.1:11949392-11949633 GCF_015228065.2 Penaeus monodon
GAAAGAATATAATGGAGAATACAAGTCGAGAGAGAGAAAAAGATTCTATATGTCCCGGGCGCGAGCACCGCCAATGCACGAAACCGTGAAGGCATCGCGGGCACTGATGGCCCCGGGCTTTTTTACGGGGTGGCTCCCCGCGCTGCAGCCGGAGTGAGCTCCGCCGCCTGCAGAGGGGCCTCGTGCACGTCATAATACCTTGGACAGGCCTGTAGCTGTATATCTTTGGTTATACTTTGTA
>NC_051410.1:11949835-11949975 GCF_015228065.2 Penaeus monodon
CAATGCTTCAGCTGACGATTTCCATATATTAAAGAAAGAAGATTACCGAATCCAAATAAAGTCTTTCTTTTTAGTGAAGGTTAATGGCGGACGGGGTCGCAGTCAACGGGAATAAATAATTGTGTTTGAACGTCTTAGAC
>NC_051410.1:11950003-11950215 GCF_015228065.2 Penaeus monodon
TATCGTAAAGGAAGAAGGTGCCCCTCATTTACTACCCATGGCGTTAAGAAGCCTTCGCACGTTATGTGTATTTTTGAGCGATACATATTAGAGTAAGATGTGACAGAGACATTCAATGCCACTTCTCTTCTCAATTTAATATGGGAGTCTTGATTTTGGGGGTGAGATAGAGAAATTCAGTTTTATTTATTTTATTCCTCCATCTGTCTATC
>NC_051410.1:11950321-11950893 GCF_015228065.2 Penaeus monodon
CGTATAAGATTCATTTACAGTTAAAAGGTAAACGATGAAAGAAAAGGATAGATAATACTAATACTGTTTATTTATCTACTCGCATATATCACCATCCAGTAATCACTATAATGGATACACGACCTGCCGAATACCATTAACTTGAAAAAAGAGGCAAAAAAAAAAAAAAGTTTCAAGACGAAAAAAAGAAAATAAAAACAAACAATAAAAAAGGCGAATAAAAAAAGCTAAATACCAGTCACGGGAACACAACAGCGTAGAGTCAAGATCGGAAGTCAAGAATGCCAACAACTTGCCGCATTGTTCAGGACTTGGATCCCCCCTCCCTCTGCCCCTCCTCCCCTCCCCCCTCCCTCTGCCCCTCCTCCCCTCCCCCCTCCCTCTGCCCCTCCTCCCCTCCCCCCTCCCTCTGCCCCTCCTCCCCTCCCCCCTCCCCCCGAAGACCCTCCCCGTGCCCTTCACTGTATTCACTTTAAATTAAATTCCCATCTGAACATCGCTTTGAATAGTTTAGAAGTCGCTCTGACGAAGAACAAACCTTTCCGCGCTGCCGGTGACACGAGCAAAGGCGT
>NC_051410.1:11951295-11952110 GCF_015228065.2 Penaeus monodon
GGTGTGATTGCACAGTGAGAGAGTGCGTACCTAATTCTGTATACGCGGTTTGTATTTTTTGTCTGTGTAAATGATAGGCGTATACTTGCAAATGTATATTAGTCGGCGTGTTGAATACAAACTTGCCTATGGTTTTGTAAAGAGTGTACTGTACATAACTAAACTCTGTTGAACATGGTTGCTGTAAACGAGTTCGTTTGTTAATGGGGCCCTTCTCGGGTTTGTTCAAAAGGGACCCTCCCTGCACGTCTAAATATGTAAAATAAAAAAAGACTTTGTAAATGCAAATTTTTGGCTTTAACACCCCTCACGTCCCAAACCGAACTTAGCTTGTTGACCCCAACACGTAAAAAAAAACACGAATTTAAACATTTTTTGACCGTAAATGAGGCACCCCCCCCCCTCACGAAGACCGAAGTTAGAAAGAAGAGCGAAGTCGATTTACTTATAGTTACCATCATATGTAAAAACTGAAATATGTAAAAAACTAGAATCTTGTATACGTGGGGAGTTTGTACATTACACCGGGAAAAATTTAAACCTTTCTTACCTTACACTGTATTAAATTCCCCACACGTTAAAAACCCAAAACCCCACGTACCTACCACATCCTCACTAACCCTAAAAAGGGAAAGGGAAGGGACTCACCCTTTGGAACGTAAACCCCTCGAATTGGGCCAAATTGGACGGGGGGGCCCGGGACCCGTTTGGGCCGGGCACCCTGACTTTCCCGTTTTCTGCGTTGGGGCCCCCATTCCCTCTTGAGGTGAGGCAGGGAAACCATCGATTTTAAAAAAGGGAATTGGAAAAGGCTT
>NC_051410.1:11953435-11953884 GCF_015228065.2 Penaeus monodon
ACAGCGAACAAGGCCACCAAAAATTCGCATTATCACAAGAACATTAAATAAATATTCATTTTTCTTATCACTGGGTTTCAAAATGGATTACACGTTTTCAGAAAGCTCACTCGTGTTTCCTCAAAAGGATGTGTGCTTTTGTGTACAAATCGCATGCACTTTGCATGACGATGCTCAGCTTTCCCAGGATTACTCATGCTATCTAAGGGATGTCCGCATGATGATAACGTTCCCTCTTTCTGCTGATAAGGCAAATTTACGAGAAAAAGAAATCTTACAGTTTCTTCATGTGCCAAGAATAATAAAGATTTGTTTTTTCGTTTTGTGTGTAAAGATTGTGAGTGTGATACATTTCACAATATATGGGATGAAATTCATTATGTAGTCGAGCTGATATCATCAAGATGGATGGATTTCAGTAAATAAATGGTTGTAATAGTTTTATTGGT
>NC_051410.1:11954413-11954600 GCF_015228065.2 Penaeus monodon
GGAAACACCAAGACCCGAGTTGTGCACCCTCAGCATGTAAACCCCTCCAGCTAGTTTGATAATTCGGTCGTTAACGGATCCATTTCATGCTCTCAAGGACACATCTATAACCGATTCTATGGCCCGAGATATTGAATCGTTGGACTTTCGACCGTACGTCATTTCGTTATCACAAGCCGTGGGTAAG
>NC_051410.1:11954637-11955514 GCF_015228065.2 Penaeus monodon
GTATCGTACTGTTTGTTTGTATGTTGTTATGAAGAGGGAGTCTGTGTAATTGCCAGTTTACGCTACAGTCCTTTCTTGATGTTAAGTCATTACATTGATTTCCATCTAAATTGCATTCAAATGCAGATAAAACTATGTATACTGGTATGCTTTGCCATCCAGTAGTTAGGTTTTTCAATAACGTAAAGGAAATATTATACAACTTCACACACAGATCTTATCACCAATAGCTTTGCCAATATTCATATAAAACTACCGTAAGAAGTAGACAAAACTCGCTATTTGATTGACCACATCGACAAGAATGTACGGAATGATAAGGGCGATAAAAGACTTACCTGGTTAGTGCCTTGCTGGAAAACAGGTTCCAGAGGGTGCAACTTATACGGGACGGGATGGTACTTGGAGTGGGACGCCGATGATTCCTTGGCTGTTCACGAAGAAACCATTGGTGGTTTTCAGGTGTCCTTGTAACAGACTCTGGTGGTCGGGAATCACATATTTTTACGTGTTCGATGCTTCACTTCCGTTTGTGACGGTTTTTGGGTTAGGTAGTTTTTAGGTTTGTTTCTTTTGGAATTGGAGATGTGTGTATATATTTTCTTTATTTTTTGGGAGGGATGAATTTCACAGAATTTCCCTTACCAGTTTTCTCTAGTTCTTTAGTCATGGAAAGAACCTAACTGCTTTTTTCTCACACTGCCCTTTCCCATTTTCATAATCAAGACTCACTTTTTATAACTAAACTCAAGTTCTGTTTTGATCAGCCTTTCTGCCTTTTTTGGTTGATTATCACATCTCACATGCAAATTCCCGTATCCTTTCTTTAATGATATGATTCCTGCAAAGTAGTGATAAAGTTAATGGTATCCTTGAT
>NC_051410.1:11956184-11956281 GCF_015228065.2 Penaeus monodon
ATATAACCCCCCCCTCCGACCTCCCGCAACCAAACAATCACAATCACACTCATGTTAACAGCGCTCTTATCCTCATAGATCTCATAGACCTCCGTGA
>NC_051410.1:11956301-11956585 GCF_015228065.2 Penaeus monodon
CAGGACGAAGACCCCTGACCTCGCTCATGCACAAACACAAAGCCCTCCTCCCTTAGGCTTGTTGTTGGCCGTGACCCAAGTTTCAAAGGTTGCGCGTTTCCGGAGGTCGGGTTTCGTAGCCTGACTGACGGACGAGCTTCTCTCTCCGTGGGCGTTGGTACTACGGGAGGACCCTGTGTTTGTCTTGTGTTTCTCCTGTGGTTTTGTTGTCTCTTGTTTGGGTTTGGTGTTTGGGGGTCGGTGTGGGTGGTGGAGTCAGAGGACTGGGAGACTCTTCTTGGAAA
>NC_051410.1:11956828-11957465 GCF_015228065.2 Penaeus monodon
TGTATCTGGATTATTTGACAGTTGTTAACATTTTCAAATTCCATTTGTGATTACTGTTCGTGAGAGAGCATTTGAAAATTAGCCTCCAAATAATGAATAGCAGAAGATAGTATATTTTGTAATTACACTCAAAAAAAGCAACAAAAAAGGCGTTTCATCAGCGCCCTTCCCGTCTCCCCGTCAGCTCACGCCCTTCCCCGCCGAGCTGTTCCGCTGACGTCACGCGCAGGATATCCCAAAGCCAGCGATTGCAGCGCTGAGTTCGCGACCTCATCTTCAAGAAGTGTAAACCGTGCATTATCGCAGCGAAGTCATAGCTTGTGTCATTAGCACACACCCCACCGGCTCTCTTGTCCCAGAGACCGTGGCGGGAGACGAAATAAGAATGGGAGAGAGAGAGAAAAATGTCTCTAGGATATTGCTGTCGTTGCTAGTATCTCAGGACCATGTCGGGGGGGAGGGGGAGTTCGGCTTGAGAGTAGGGTGAGGGAGGGAAAGGGGATGGGTGGGTTAGGGGAGTGAGAGGGGAGAAAATATCCTTTACGCAACCTCAGCAAATCTCATGCTCGCAAGTTTGTGCCAATCAGGGCATCTCTTTAACTGGTGAGGACTCTGCCTTGGTCACGGCTTCTCGTTT
>NC_051410.1:11957600-11957804 GCF_015228065.2 Penaeus monodon
TCTCCTTTTTCTCTCTTTCTTGTCCAGATGAATGTCGAGTCTCTTGCCAGACTACACGATGGACGCCTCAGCTACCTGGAAGAAAAGAAAAGTATTTGTTAAGGATCTATAGACAATAGTCTTGTGGCGCGGAAGATGCGACATATGTAACGGGTAGAAATAATGGCAAGGTCTTATCTATACCAATGGCAACACTTTCATACA
>NC_051410.1:11959779-11960180 GCF_015228065.2 Penaeus monodon
CGTTGAATGAGACGCGAAAGCAGTTCCAAGAAAACGCTATGAATGAGAAATGACTATTCAAAATATTCATCAATCTCCACCAGAACATTTCCGACCTCACTTCACATTTCAGAATGGAAGGGGTTACGGCTGGCTCCCAATGCACCGAACATTCCACTCTGAATATCGACATGTCTATCCTCTCATACATAATAACAGGTATAAAATCAACCCCCCTAGCCCCCTTTACCCAAGTAACTCTACGGGAAACAAACCCCGTATTCATTAACGACAAGTGAGCGAGAGCGTCCCAGAGTGAAACTAATTCAGTGGTTCGGGTTGAGAGAGTGATATACAGCCCATCAAACTATGGCCGGGTAATTGCTGCAGAGCTTGGCTGTTTCGCTGGCAACTGTCCCGTG
>NC_051410.1:11960293-11960456 GCF_015228065.2 Penaeus monodon
CCTTAATTCCCTTATGCTTTCTTCTCCTATATCCGGCCTTCGGATTCCCCCCCTCCCCCGACCCAGCATTACCAGCAGTCTGCTTAATGTTACTTACGTTCAGTCTTTTGTTTACCGGTTTCACATTTTCCCTGTTTTTTGGCTTCGTCAGTTTTTATTCCGG
>NC_051410.1:11960766-11960936 GCF_015228065.2 Penaeus monodon
ATTTTTCCTTAACAGCTCATTTGCGTATCATTCACTAACGCACCAACACATCTCAGAGTAATGGTATGAAAAGTGTTAATATCCGCATATCAGCATCTGCTAACAGGGACATAAAAAGCGTGTGAGATAAGACGACGATGCATCACACGAATCTCTTTGACAGAGGGCCT
>NC_051410.1:11961202-11961517 GCF_015228065.2 Penaeus monodon
AGCTTCGATATCGCCGATAAGAAGAAAAGACGAGCGGATAAGAATGGCGTTCCATCTTTTACGGCAGCTGTCATACCATCCTTCTAATAGGTGGTCAAAACAAACTTTTTTTCGCCTTGCCTATTCATTACGTCGGAATACCTTTTTCTTTGTCACTAAAGCACGGGCACGCGTATGATGTCTATATATACCTGTCTTAACAAGCATTTACATTCCTATGAATAATACATTTCAAAACACATACGTCAAAATAATTTCCCTTGAATTACATACTTATTTCATACATCACTAGATACAAACACGCTCGCGCGCGCG
>NC_051410.1:11961758-11962343 GCF_015228065.2 Penaeus monodon
TCTCAAATAAGACAAAACACACAGAAAACTCTCCCTCCCTGAGCAATTCCACATGAAAATCGCTTAAAGGTTTCAGATCCTGAACACCTGGGCGAGCGTAAGGGATATCTCACAAGCCGACACAGACACACTCGGAAGGTGGGCGGGGTTGATGGATGGAAAGCGCGGGGGTCGACAGAGATATTACTATGGTGATTTATTGTTGAGGCTATTATTTTTTATTGTCTTTGTAAGTCTGGTCATATATGATTATCATTATCCCTTCCTCTTTCCGCTTCCCCTTTTCGTTTATTTTCACCCCTCTCCCTTCTCTTCCTTTCGATAGTTCCTCTCTCTCCATTCTCTTTAGTTCAACCTTCCACTTTCTTTCCATTTCTCTCTCTTTTCTACGTTTTTTTTCTCCCTTTCCTCTCTCTCTGGTTCTAGTTTTGAAATTCAAGGAATGACGTCGAATTTCTGTTGTGGCAAGATTTCCTTTCTCCCCGCGAGAATGCATTTTCAGGCGTCAGATATAATTTCTCAGTTTGACCTACATTTACTTCGTTTTGATTTTACTGTTTGACTTATTATTATTTTTTAATTACA
>NC_051410.1:11963182-11963263 GCF_015228065.2 Penaeus monodon
GGAGGTAGAATATTTGAATATTGTTTCCTTGCTAATAATAAGCTTCCCTTTTTCAGAGATTCCCTATCCTATTAATCAAGC
>NC_051410.1:11965073-11965139 GCF_015228065.2 Penaeus monodon
AACAAGTAAAGGAAAAGGGAGGTGAGAAGAACAACAATAATCGAGAAGTAGAAGACAAACGATGAA
>NC_051410.1:11965185-11965452 GCF_015228065.2 Penaeus monodon
ATATCAGAAACAAGCAAGCACTCCATTACAGACTGTATTAAAATGATATCGCATCCAAGATAAGGCATGATAACGACCCTATCTTTCTCGCCCTTGATGGGTTTATGATGGTAATAAGGCTGCGATTTGAGGATATATTTCGGTGCTGCTTGAATTAAAAGAATATGATGGATGTCTTGCTCTTTATGATGAGAAAGGGTTTAGTCCACATTTTGGTTCTAAGCTGCAACAAAGATCACTTTTTAGACAATTTAGAAGATAGATAAG
>NC_051410.1:11965540-11966540 GCF_015228065.2 Penaeus monodon
CAATTTAATTTTTATTACTGTCTTTATTTACATTTATCAACCAAATGAAAATTAATCTCTATATATGGATTTATAAGAAAAAAAAAGGTAAAATCGGTAAAATGTAAATGGATATAGAGATACATGGACAGACATACACACATTATGGAAATGTAAATTAATTATCCCATTATGAGTCTATGACTTCTTTTCAGAAACTATCTTATTCATCCCACTGTGCGTCACTTCTTTTTATTCGCATGTGTAACGAATAAATATACCCACATAATAGTGAAATCAAAACATAAATATCCAGATCATGCTGACTATGCTTGCAACATCGATAACAAGGCTCCACAAAAATGACAGGCAAGGGGAGACTTTGGGTCGAGAGTAGTTTATCGTTGACGAAATAATTGCTTTAATAGGATTCCCTCTCCCGGTTTTCTGAACTTTTTTTCGGAGTGAGTTAGGCAAGCGTATTGGCTCGTCAGGGCTGAAGACCTGTAGCTACGTGTGTACGGAAAGCCTCTGGACGTTTCTGTAACGTTTGTGTTGCGTGTGTTGGATACGTTGATGGACTCGGATGTTTAAACGTTTTTTTTTCTGTTTCATGAGATTGTTATCGATTTTAAAAGTTGCAAAGTGTTTTTTTTAGTCAGATGCTGGATGTTTATGTTTGCACTTGCATTCATGTTGACATTTGTACTTTTATTGGATTTCATCTTATCATTTTTAGAAGGCTGTGTATTGTCCTTACGTATTTTGGCATAATATAACCTGTCATTTTTTCTGATTACTCTTCAAAATCCAATATTGTGGGCTTGTATGATAACCACACTTTGGTGTAATTTCGCGAATAATATCAAGACCACGCTCAAATGAAAATATTTTTAAATAACGATGAACCTAAATTTCTCGTCAGCAACTCATTATCATCGGGTCACGGCGATATAAAATCATATTAATTATTCACTGCTTTTAATATGTAAACCAGGAAATATATCCAAGAATATGAATT
>NC_051410.1:11966978-11967481 GCF_015228065.2 Penaeus monodon
CAACGTGAAGTCAAGACAAATTTTCCTCTGAAATTCACTCTGCAATCCGTTGCAAAGGATTACAGCAAGTAATCCAGTGAGAATCAAGCAGGATTCTTTATCCACAAAGCCTCACCTTCGTTGCCCAATAATTTCTTGCAAGTCCCATAATCCGAGACTTACGAAAGAATGAGTGAAATAAGGGGAGGGAGGGGGAGGAAGAAGAAGGAGGAAAATGAAAAAAAGAGAGAGAAAGGGAAAGATGTAGAAAAAGGAAGAGGGAAAAAAAAGGAGAAGAGAAGGGAAGAATAGAGAGGAGAAGAGAAGAAAAGGGAAGAATAAAGAAGAGAACAGAAGGGAAGGAAAGTACAGGGAAGAGAAGAAGAGAGAATCAGAAGTAGAAAGAGAAAGAAGTAAATAATGATACAGATATAGAGTTAGAGACAGATATAAATACAGAAAAGGGACAAATGATCAGATAGATTAACTGACAAAAGAGATAGATGGACAGATAGGCTATCTAG
>NC_051410.1:11967615-11967772 GCF_015228065.2 Penaeus monodon
TCTTATTATACGAAACTTCCGCCGTCGACACCAGGTGGCAGCTCGACAGGTCCCCCAGACAAACAACCCAAGATATATGACCGACCACAGAGGAAGCTCAACAAGTTTAAAACAACGATCGATAGGTAAGAGTCACAGGAGGTAATGACGTGGAGGA
>NC_051410.1:11967858-11968070 GCF_015228065.2 Penaeus monodon
GGGTAATTGTTCAAATATTTCGAAATTATGTAAGGAATGAAGGGGGTGGGGAATAAACGGAAGACTAAGGAAGGAAAATAAACTGAATAAGTAATACTGACCGCAAGAAAATGAGAAATGAAAAGTGACAAAATACGAAAGGAAGAAGGAAGGAAACAAAGAATATAATGCATTCATCAATCATGCCACTCAGCTTATTACGGAAGAGAGAG
>NC_051410.1:11969301-11969518 GCF_015228065.2 Penaeus monodon
TGGCGTGGTTGATGGATGCATTAAACTGTTTGTTTCCCTTTCCCTTACGTATTCTGTCAGCTTTCCTTCTCTTTGTCGTGAATTCAATATATACTACATACATATATGTAACTAATTTGATCAGTTTCTTTTCAATCTAACCTCTTTCCTACCGCTCTTACAAAAAATCAGAATTTCATAAGAGAAAATCAAACATACCAATAGCAACGTGAAATTT
>NC_051410.1:11969542-11969847 GCF_015228065.2 Penaeus monodon
TGGATCCCTCTATATAAAATAAATAGACAGAGGCATTCCATTAGTTTTGCATTTGGGCAGGAGAGGCCTTAATTAGAAAGACGGGAGTGCCATTTGCATTGGGGTCTGTTTTATTTTCTTTTTACGTTTTTTTCCCCTTCTTTCTTTACGATGTTGATTTTGGAAATGGTACCTCATATCGTTTGCGTTTACTGCTTCTTGGCCCAGAGACTCCTGTTTAAGGATATGTGTGCTTTTAAGAATCATGAGTTATATCTCTAATGCAAATCGTGATGGGGTTTTGCTGTTCGGTCTGTAGGGATGTC
>NC_051410.1:11970312-11970558 GCF_015228065.2 Penaeus monodon
GAGCTTCATGATACTAGCATATCCATTCATTGTTTAGTATAAAGAATACAGAACGTGACACTTTTATAGGCAACAGATAAAGAATAGCACCTCATTCTTGTTTTCCTTTGATGGTTTCCCTTTCAAATATTTATTCATATAACCCTTTCTTATACATTACCCCGCGGCATCGGAAGCGATATTGGTTGTTTTTCCTATCACCATTGTCGAAATATCTTTCTTCAAGAAAAGCAATATCTCTTGGAT
>NC_051410.1:11971220-11971627 GCF_015228065.2 Penaeus monodon
GGGAAAAAAATTAAACTAAGTCAAGAATTCATATAAAAGCAAAAATAAGTAATAAGCATTGAACTATAAAACGAAAGAGGAAACGAAAGAAAGAAGTTATCACCATTTTTTTCCTTGACCTCAAACGCCAAGTGACAGAACAATGGGTGCATGTTGCAAAGTCTGTAAACCGAGTGGGAATATCCACTTGAAGGTGGGGGGAGGGAGGGGGAGGGTTCTATATTTGTCTGTTTTGGTTGTGTGTGTTTGTTTCTTATCTGTCTTTGTCTCTCTAATGTTTTTTTTGCCTTTTTCTTCCTCTGTAGATGTCAAGTAAATATATTCTAAAAGTGCAATATACTTGTTATTAATTAAATATGAGTCTTAATCCAAATCGAAAAAAGAAACATTAGCTTTCATTTGCAAGA
>NC_051410.1:11971777-11972134 GCF_015228065.2 Penaeus monodon
TCAATTTCCTTTCTTCCTGTGGCTGTTCCCTTTTCGTTTCATCCACGAAACACGAAAATTCCCACGCAGAATACCCTCGCCGGAAGTGACGTAAGGCCGAAACGTAAGAAGTCATACAAAACGAGTCATTGATTCATATGGAACGAACAAATCACCTCTGTGCTCGTTAAGCGATAGAGCGGATAGAGTTACGAGGCCATAACAGTTCGCGAATAAAACATGGCGTTGAACCCGGCGCATTTAAGGGGTCATTTCAGGTCACGATTTCGACTCTGGGCTGTGACCTGCAATTGGCGTAGTTCCCTGATGTTTATTTTTCGATGTTTTTACCTTTTCCTTTTACTACTACTACTTTTC
>NC_051410.1:11972302-11972432 GCF_015228065.2 Penaeus monodon
AGAATACAGACGCAAAGAGAGGCAGAGGAAACAGATAAACCCTCCGTCACGTGACTTCCATCCCCGCAAATACTTCGGAAAAAATTGAAATGGAGTCAGTCTGGCGTGAATTGGAAATACATCGACGGCA
>NC_051410.1:11973078-11973636 GCF_015228065.2 Penaeus monodon
AGCACATATTCTTTGCTTTATTTCCAGGCTTCGAGAATCATTAAATGATGCGGAACATGGCTTTTGATCTTCTTGTTTGAATTACTGAAATATATTAATAATTAGATATAGAGGACATATAATAATTTAATTACCACACACTTCAATATTCTTGTTTATTTCCAGGCTTCGAGAATCATTATGTCGGCTATGCTTTTTGCAATCCATCAATCTGGTGTCTTGAATTTACCCAACCCGACGGGAGCGATGAATGGGGGAATTGAGGATAAGGGGAGGTAGCAGAAAAAAATTTCATTACGACCGCATTCAAATAATTCTTGTTTCGAGGATTTTTCACGAAATTAAAAATTTTACGATGATATTCTAGGTTTTCGTTGCTTGTTTTTTTTGCAGTCATATCGATTACGATAGATGCTTGATGAAATTTTAACCCTAGTTCTGCTTATGGTAATTATAAATATGGGTGAATTTAACTGGTCTAAAGAGATGCATGTTTATTTCAGATTAAAGAGGAAGTTTGTATGAACTGTATTCCTATAATGTTAAATATTCATTTGT
>NC_051410.1:11974452-11974786 GCF_015228065.2 Penaeus monodon
ACTTATGAGCGAAATAGGAGCCGTACTAAAACATTTCTCTATGGCAATGAATATTCTTTTCGAATATGCAAAACCTTCACATCAATCGTGTCTCTCTCTGTGGACATAGATTTGTTCTTTTATCTCCCCTGCTCGTCCCTTCCTGCTATCAGAGCCCTATATACATTTGTACTTTTCACAGAGTGCATAAACGTTTAAAACGAACGATCACGGAAGAGCAGCTGTCTGCCGATAAATCCGGCTTACAATAAAGTGGAAATTTCTAGGTGGATTTAGCCTGCGGGCCAACCAATGGGACTTTTTTTCAACATCGGATCAAAACAATCCAGCGTTT
>NC_051410.1:11975281-11976462 GCF_015228065.2 Penaeus monodon
TTTGACGTTATTTTCTGTAGTTTTGGGGTTGGTTTTAAAAGCCTCTGCTCGGAGGAGGATTTTCTTCCGACCGCGATGAAATGCTTGTATCAGATTATGGCCTGTGTTCTGTAATCAAGTGGCTGCTTTCTAGGAATGCCTATAGTTATTTTTGGGAGTACGATATTAATGAAAATTTGAGTAGTAGGGTTATATAAAAACATGGACATAAAAGTTCAAGAAAAAAGTTCAGAAGTACAGAAAGATTTAACGAGAGTTACAAAAATAAATAAAGATAATTGCTAAATACTTTACGATAGATTTCATGTGCAATAATGTCAATACATATGATCCAGTTAAGATAAATCATGGCACAGTATGGCAACTAGTTATTTTGCGGTAAACAAACATTGCAAAGGCAAGTGCAACTAAATTACCTATTTTGCAAAGACAGCAGGTTTATCACATGTGCTCAGCTGCAGCTGTTTTGGCCACAGGTGTCGAACAGAGGCACCTGGACCACAAGGAAAACGGTTCCATAAATATCAGGTATAAAAGTGGTTTCGAAATTTTCCAACATAAGAATTGAATGTTTGCCTTTATTTTCCATTTTCATTTTTGGTTTATACAACAGAGTCATCAGGTTTACGGTAATATTTGCTATAATGACGTACTATTTCGCTTCATTTCCATCTGGGTCTCTTCCTCTTTTGTTTGTTGCGAGTTTTGTATTCATATATACATTTTTACTGAAACGCATTGACTGGGATTGCGCTGGCATTTTGTTGAAAGAAAAACTGCTCGGTAAAAGATGCATTAATCAACTTACGCATTAAAACGAGAGAAAAAAACATGTATAATCAACACATGCCTTAAAAATATGAAAGACAAATTACGTATAATCTCCCTATTCACTTCATTTCATCACCGTGGCGCTTGACACAATGCGAGCCCCTGCGTTGAATCCATTCCGACAAGATGAATAATTAAAGACATTCAGCCGCGGCGATTCATTAACGCATTAAGGTGATAAACTAGCCTTAACGTCCGCTTAATCTAAACCGAGAGAGACGCTACACAATCGACCACTTAACCCAAGGAGTCGGGAGCACAATATCTTGACAAATTTCACCGCTTTTCCCACGATGGTCTGTCTTTTGAATTCCGGGACGTGGGAGGGAAGGGATTCTGCCGAGAAAGAG
>NC_051410.1:11976566-11976694 GCF_015228065.2 Penaeus monodon
ATTTCAAAACGCATGTTTGCATATCATTTATCTATTTTAGGACATGCCAAATCCAGTATACATGAAGAGAAAAGAAAGCAGAAAAAAGTGTAATTTTGCAACCTAGAACCTGTTGCAAGACGGAACAT
>NC_051410.1:11976744-11976976 GCF_015228065.2 Penaeus monodon
ACTGAAACAACCAAGAAATTTAGATTCTAAAATTGTATAAAAAAAAAATCTTTCAAGTGTAAGAAAGGACCCCGAAGAGTGGCTGTTCGAAGAATCGAGCGAAAAGAATAATATGATAAGGGCACTACACCGTCCCTCGAAGATGGTGTCCACGAGCATAAATTTGCAGCATCTGTCACCGGGAGATGAAGCGAGAGACACGAGCATCCTTGAGGAGAGGGTTGGCGATTTC
>NC_051410.1:11977121-11977199 GCF_015228065.2 Penaeus monodon
CGGCAATCCTTACGGTTTTATAATTCTGATTACATTAATACTCTTGGGCATTAAAACATTTGAATGCTAGTACATAGT
>NC_051410.1:11977785-11978149 GCF_015228065.2 Penaeus monodon
CCCGACCACCTCTAAATACTTTCCCCCAGCGAGGGCGCACAGCAAGCCCCAAAGCCCCGCGCGAGCCGCTGCCGACGCCACATGTGCAGAAACATATCAACTGCTAATCAAGAAGACGATGACGAAGATTGAAGTATTCTCATCACATATTACCTATTTCATTTTCTAGGGACGCAGGGGCGGAGGACGATCTTTTGTGGGTGTGTTTGTTCTTATATATTTGTTTTTTGTTGTTTTTGCGATTTTGGGGGGGAATTTTTATATGCACGTTTTCTTGTTTTTATGATATGGTTGTACGTTATTATTTTTATTATGTCTGTATCTTATGAGGTATATGAACAAGATGTGTGTGAGTTTGTTTGCA
>NC_051410.1:11978336-11978416 GCF_015228065.2 Penaeus monodon
CGCGTGAGTGATTAACATTTTGCAGCAAAAACAGTTTACGTAACAATAAAAGTAGACACAGTAACAGGAACTGAGGCACG
>NC_051410.1:11978476-11979394 GCF_015228065.2 Penaeus monodon
GTTGTCATTATTCATCTCAACAAACAAACAAAATAATATTTGCTAGAGAAAACATTAAGTCAAAAGAACAGAAATAAGAACAAAAACAACTACAGGACGAAAGGTCGAACACAGAATTAAAAAATGAAATAGAGAAATAAAGCAAAAGAGAAAAGGCGAGACAACAATAGACGGCAAAATGTAAAGACAAACAAACAAACTAACGAATGTGGACACACTGCAAGAAATCGGATAAGGACGAGAAAGTCAGGCATAAAAAAATATATTAATAAATAAAACAAGACAAATAATAAAAAGATAAGAAAGATTAGAACGACAAGGAACAAGAGAGACAGAGATAAAAAAAAAAGTTAAAGGCCATACACAAGCAGAAGATAGATGGATAGAGATAAAAGGGCGTAGAAAAAAAGGAAATAAAGAAAAAAAATATTATGGAAAAATAAAACCAAAAATAGACGAAGTGTGTAAGAAGTGAACGAGACAAATGAAACGTGTAAATAAGAAAATCTGAAAAAAACAAGAGGGAAAAAGAAAATGAAAAACAAAACAAAAAAAAACAAAAACAAGAGAAAGGGAACACAGTATAAAGAAAAATAAAGGGAGACAAATCGGACAGAATCAAAAGACAAAAGAAAGCGAAATGAGAAAGAACGAACAAGGGGAGATGTAACAATGAAGAAATAGAGAGAGAGAAGCGAAAGGACACAAAAACAAAAGTAAACAGAGGAAAGAACGCAAACGCAATACTCGGAGCGATAGGAAGAGATAACGCGAAAAGAAGCTAATTAGTACACAAAACATAAACTAAAGAACGTATAATAGGAGAAACAGAGAAAAATAAAGCGATTAAAAACTAGAGAAAATTATATGTAATAAAACAAACAAAGATAATATACACAATGCAAGAAGAGAGGAGTC
>NC_051410.1:11979422-11979669 GCF_015228065.2 Penaeus monodon
GGCATTAAAGCGGATCACACACAAATATAACAAAGAACGAATGTAGACAAAATAGAAAGCAAAATGAGAGAAAAAAAAAAAATACAGAAGGCGAGTGACCTGAGACGTCGAGACGCTGTGGCCACTTGACCTTTTATCACGACGATTAGCCTCAAGAAGATAAAAAATAAGGGTTTCTTGTTCTGTTCCCTTCGCGTCTTTGTGATACATGGTTTCATACGAATGTTTTCTGTTTCTCTCAATATCC
>NC_051410.1:11980085-11980263 GCF_015228065.2 Penaeus monodon
CCATATAACTTAAACAAGGAAGTGTGGCTATGAATGCAGTCCAGCGTCAGGGAGTGACCTATGATATTTGAAAGAAACGATATAACTGACGTCCCACAGAAATACGCTGTGTGTGTTGGTGAATGAATACGTGTATGTGGGCTGGGAACTCTTAACGGTTAAGGAGACCGTATGGTTT
>NC_051410.1:11980347-11981369 GCF_015228065.2 Penaeus monodon
GCGCGCGCGCGCGCCATTACTATTCTTATCTATGGGAACGTGCCCGTAACTTATCAGTTTTCTTTTTTCATGATTCTTCTTTCACGTTCATTAACGTAACACGATATAAAACTTAATTTAAAAAGCTACACGCACATCAAGTGTTTCTCTTTCGCTCCGCAATGCAACATGACAATAAAATGATAATACATGTCCTCTTTTCCTTTCTTTCCCTCTCTCCTCTCCGGTCCAAAGGAACGCTTCTGAATTATACAAATAAAATATCTCCCTTCTATCACAAATAATATAAGATACAGAGGATTGATAAGAGCAGGTTTTCGCACAAAAATAAGAACCCGTGAAAGGAATCTCTTTCTGCGTGACAAAGACTAATGGACATCACTTTTGGGAATCGTTTTATTTCGCTCATTTACTTTTCTTTGGGATGCCGCAAACCTGCCCCAGGGAGGAGAGGCTTCCATTCATCGCAAAGATAAACTATTGGGAAAGGGTTCTATTGGCGGAAAATGTGTCGCTGAGTGTTGCAAACATCATCTGTTATCCATGTGTTATTATCATATTTTCCTCTTTGAAGAAAGGTGGGGTGTATCTATTAAGGTTCTTTTCCTTTTTATATTTTCATTGCAAATAATAACACATAATGCATGTTTCACACAGATTACTTCTCAACATCGGAAAATCGTCAAGTTCAATTTTCATCTTTGGTTGTTTCATGTACATAAATATTATCATCATTTTACTCCAAAAATATCAAATATTCCAAAATGACAATTATTTCATCAGCAATATCGAAAACGTCTTGCCTTATCAACACTACCCTACGACTCCCCTTTTCCCCTTTTGACAAACAGGCATCAAAGCTTCGTGAATTATCATATATCAAGCCACTTCAAGGCCACCTGTGCTTGCGATTTCTCTTTGATTCTCCGTGGCATATATTTTCCTTTGGAGTCCTTTGGAGGTGAGTATCGTATACACACAGAAGGGGAATAATATTCTGAGTTCTCTATTTTTCAGTATGT
>NC_051410.1:11981521-11982266 GCF_015228065.2 Penaeus monodon
GTTGGACGATTTTATTGTGTACTGCTTATATTTTAGATTCAGTACTTATTCATTCTGTTGATGCTACATACTGACGGCAAACCAATACATATTTCGGGAAATAAACACAAAATTTCCCGGTAAACCAGAAATGATATTATGGGATGCATTATTTGCTTCTACTACGTTGTAGAATTATGAAACGAAAATCATGTTTATACAACGTGACACTAACATCAAGTACGTCAAATTCGATACAAAATAGAGATGAAGTTTCTTTTTCCTTTTATCTGTTTGTCTTGAAGTAAGATCAATCTTCTTTATTAGCCAATATAAGCCATTAAAGAACTCAACAAACCATCAGTATTTCCCCCGTTTTTATTACGTGTCTGTGAAGTACACATTTACAATAGTTTTAAAAGACCCTATAGCTAGATAATATTTCCCTGATTAAAACTCAAATACACAAAAAAAGCAAACCACACACACATATATTGCAAGATATCACAATATTCTTGATTGAAGGATCAACAAAGACGGTCTTACAGTGTTGCTGGTATGGTCTATATGGTCTGTCAGTAAGGACCTCGTGTTGTCTAGGTCTCTATTGTAACAAGAACAATAGCAGTGACTAACTTTTAGACGATGGAATACATGATAGAATGACATATAGGTGGTATGAATGGGGAGACGCACTCCCTTTGTGGTATTGCATCTTTCAATAGGAATATATTTTAAGCAATGCTGAAGGGATATATGTCACGAG
>NC_051410.1:11982897-11983082 GCF_015228065.2 Penaeus monodon
CTTTTATCACACCATAACCACACTAAACTACCCGATGTCTAAAGTGAGCACGTTAATTGATTGCTACGTAACTACCGAAACTAGCAGTTGTATTAACTTAACTATAGGCAAACTAGCATAACTAGTGGCTGGAAATTACCGAGGTTGTTACTGCTGTTAGCCCGGCAGTTACAGTCCAGCCACTG
>NC_051410.1:11983445-11983871 GCF_015228065.2 Penaeus monodon
GCTGATAAACAAGTATATGAATAAAGACATTTAGATATCTATAATCCAGCAATCCAACTTCCCAACTTCCTTGAAAACCACACTTCAAAAACGCGATTTAATTAAACAGCAGTACAACGTCAAAATCTCCCAGTGTCTCGTTACGTCATTTCACTCCGTCGGGGAAAACGCCACTTTGAGACCGACAAACCGCCTTGATGCTTCTGAGAACGCACACTTTTCTCCCTGTGTTCTTCTGGAAACGTTGGCGTCTTACTTGGAGACAAAGGAAAGAGACAAGACGCGAAATACCTTGACAAATTCTGATCTTCATACCTCTGGACGGATCTGATGTGACCTTTGGGAAATCCGAGACAAGATTGTTTTAAGAAAGGAGTTCTGTGCGCAAGGATATACCATGTGCTATGTATGTGTTTATATAGTTAT
>NC_051410.1:11984009-11984386 GCF_015228065.2 Penaeus monodon
CTCCGAATCTTTCTGTTTCGCGAAATCCATATGTTTGTGGGTATCGGTTAATATCATGCGTGTGTAAGGGGAAGAGGACTTACATTACTCCCATCGTACACACACATTGTATTATACCTTATCTTCGGATAAATATATTTTTTTATGTAAACAAACGATCCGGAGCTGATTTAGTGCTTCGAATATTCTTAAAGGGACCGCAATATCACTTTGACCGGGACGCCCATAAATTTTATATGCGATGTGTTAAGAAAGCGATATTTTTTTACAGCGCTATGCAACGATCACAACAAAACAAATATCTCTGCTTTAAAAGACACATTAGATTAACTTTTTTATATAACTAACATTTCTACATAATATGAAATCTCATATCT
>NC_051410.1:11984719-11985132 GCF_015228065.2 Penaeus monodon
AAACAAAAGTTGGGTTTCATAAGTTGAATTTCTGCTCATTTGCATAATGAGTTGTAACCGACATAGCATCATTGTTTTTATTTTGTGACCATCACATGAATTCAGGAAAATGCCGAAAGATATAAGTGAAATATATTGCAACGCTCAGGACAGATAAGAGATATGAAAACGCCCCCTCAGAAATTATTACATCCTTATCAGCATGCGTGATTGATTGGCAGATATTGTTATTCCCGGAAATGAGAGGACGAAAGTACAAAGTTTTAAAGTCTTATGCAAGCGGCGGCCGTCGAGCGCATTCCTAATATTCCATTGCCAATACTGCTGCGAAAATCTAGGACGCTCGTTAAATACCAGGAAAATCGATGAAATGCAGCTGGCCAAATACGCACACGTTCATGCACACATACAAG
>NC_051410.1:11985304-11985520 GCF_015228065.2 Penaeus monodon
AGCAGATATGAAGACCGGACACTTTGAAATGCACGCATTCAGTCACACCCATCTACCCCCACATGCTCAAACACGGAGGAGAAAGCGAAAGATAAAAAAAAAGTCGAGAACTAATGCATATAAAAATACGTGATCGATCTGGGAGTTAGCACAAAGGAGCTGGTTTTCGTTTGTAGTTTGGAAACAAACTGCGGTCGTTTTGTTGAGCTTACTGCC
>NC_051410.1:11985549-11985652 GCF_015228065.2 Penaeus monodon
AGGGGAGGGGGGTACCTTTAGACGAGTATTTTATCCTTATCGTAATCTTCCCTTTTCTGTTACGTTCTGAGTCTATATATATCTTTTCTTTTTTTTAATAAAG
>NC_051410.1:11986089-11986719 GCF_015228065.2 Penaeus monodon
CTAAAACCAAACACAAACTTTATCGACAAACACCACTTGAACCACAACAGTGATTACACGTAAAACCGCCTTGTCGCCGACCGCGTATCAGCGCCTGAGACTCAAGGATTTAAATCAGTGGAGGTGAAGGATATTACTCTGTAAAGCACGGAGACATGGCGCTCGTAAATCACCTTTGCTCCTGACATCTTGCAGAGGAGATTGCACATTAACTTTATTCAGATTAGAGGGATCATGGGAGTGGGGGGGGGGGTAAGTCTGGCTCAGTGGTAGCATGGTGGAGGGCATGGTTGATGGTAGGGGTTGGGGTTTATGGTGGGGGTAGTGGAGGGTGATAGCTGGGGGAGTGGCTCAACGATAGGATGGTAGAGGTGGGAGTAGTGGAAGGTGATGGTGGGGAGGGAGATGATGGAGGGGTTAGTGGTGGGGTAGTAGAGGGCAAAGTGATGGTGGGGGAGAGAGTGGTTCGATGAATGGTGGGGGTGATGAGTGGCAGGGTGCTTATGCGTGGGGAGGGGGGAAGCAAACATCACGCAGACTCGACGAGGGACCGTCAATAGGTTGGATGTACCGCGATTGCGTCTGTCATACATGGATATTGATCAGGATTAGAAAATACTGCTTCTAGTA
>NC_051410.1:11986781-11987932 GCF_015228065.2 Penaeus monodon
GTTAAGGATCACGATAAATATAATGTTAATAAATTCAAATACTGTACAAAATGTAATAATAGTAATAATTGTAATAACGTAGGGGATTAACTTACCCTCATTCTATTAGCGTATAGTTAATATCATTTGCCATGAACTGACGTCTAACGTAGGGTAATTATTTATGGCCAGCAAAACGTCGATAAACCAAAAGATTGTAATGACCACTATAATCCATAATCCCCCGCTATATGGGGACTAAGCTAACCTTAGAAATATAGATCAGTTCAGAAGCAAAACCACCAACGGCCCTATAGAGATCGTTACGCCGGACCAATTACTATTTCAGCGCACCTGCAGTATGTTGCCCTAACGAATCTGCAGGAGGCCTCGCCCACCTCTGCTTGGGAGCCAGCAAAGACTGCATTACCCAGTCATACCTCCGCCTGAAGGCACAGACTCCACAATATCTCAGAAGGCACAAAAGAACCAGAACTTATGTAATTGCGCTTTGCCATAACTGATATCCAGTTTGTTGGCAGCTGACTCGGTCGTTTCCCTCTCCTTTGTGTGTCAGGTATATATACACATTTCGGGGCTCGGTGAAGTGTTTTTCACCAGGCTTTTTTCGTTCTTTCTTTTTTTTAATATGCACAATGCATTAGTATGAGCAACAGAGATATTTTTTACTTTCCTGTATTTATCAATTTAGCTATCTCTATTTCCTTTTCTAACAATCGTTACTAACATTCTGATATTTCATACGTGATATCTATAAATGAGCATCATTTTGCATTGTAAAAAGGAAGCACCTGATAAATTGTTTTAGCAGAAAAATAACCTCAAAGGCTAAACACAAATGCACTCGCAAAATCTTTTCCACATGAACTTCCCCATCGGAGGCAATCCATTACGACCAAAATGAAATTATCATTCACAGACGCTTTTAATTTCGCTCGTTAGCAGATCTTAAGCCCGGGCTGACGACTTGCCTCGCTCCCTCGGGTACATCCTTTGTAGCAGCGATCGCGTCGCGTTTGCACTCGCCGACAAAGGCCGCCGGAGACTCGGGCGAGGGAGGTCAGACGCCCCGGCGAGAATTACACTGTATTATACTTCAGACGCGGAAGGACTGGCGTTATGACGAAGTGTCAAAATTATCTTCAAAGTTT
>NC_051410.1:11988370-11989044 GCF_015228065.2 Penaeus monodon
GCCTTGTTTACCGGTAAAGATTGGTTCTAGCAACAGATGTAAATCGAACATTGGGGATTCTTATCACATCTTGGGTCAGTCAGTTAACTATGTTCTCATAGACAAGACAAATATGCCCGAATGAGAATCATATTCCCCTCGATTATGAAAGATAATACCCACCGCATGTAGTACATGTTCAGGGTTTCTCATTTTGTGAATTAATAGGTAATTAACTAGTATAATCAATGTCGTAGTGGCCAAATCGCGGATACTCCATCAATTCATCTGCGTCGTTTACACCCTACACCCTTTAGCTCAAAGCGGAAAAAGGTTCGCTCGCGTCTGGCACTGTGACATAACTCATTCAGGCCAGCCTCGGGTCAACATGTGAAGGTGAAATGTGTCTCAGAGCTGAAGAAATATGGCGACTTCCATTCCTTTAAATGGTTTTCAACAATTTCAACTACCGCGTGATATACTGTATATTCCGTCATATTGCGATTTATGATATTAATCTTCTTAAGGTATATGATTTTTGGTCATAGATCACATGCGAACCTTTATTGAAAATCACCCTAGGATATAGATTTTTTCCCTAACCGATAAGCCATAACTGCACTATCACTTACCCCTTTCCCCGCAGAGTGTATCCATGTACAACACGCTAACCTCGAAGACTCTGGTATAGAAAT
>NC_051410.1:11989082-11989529 GCF_015228065.2 Penaeus monodon
AGAGCCAGTGTGTGATCACGATAGCACGTCAAATTGGAAAGGGTTGGACCCTAACGTTTCAGTAATGAAGCCTGACGTTGTACCATTTTCATCTCCGTTCGGGCATTTAGGACACAAGATAGTATAGCAACCGCTGCAACATTCCCCATTATAAGCTCTTGCATACGGTATAATCGTGTTTGTCTAGTTTGTGTTTATTGGAAAAATAAGGGTGAATGGAGGAAAGTCTGTGCTATAAATTGGATGATATTGAGCGGCTGTTGGGACTTGTTTGATAATAGGCGAGTTTACTGGCAATAGGTTTGCGTTATTTATATTCATGTTTTGATTAAACAGAAAAACGGTGAAGATAGTGTGAGAATCTTCAATTAGTAATCCCGAAATATATGACATACCTTTGTGACATTCATTATATGTAACCTACACATTTATCATACCAATAACTAA
>NC_051410.1:11990384-11990625 GCF_015228065.2 Penaeus monodon
AAATAAAATACAATAAATTTCAAGTGAAAAATAAGTTGAAAGTTTGAAAAAAAATCACTTAGCAGTCATATCCCTTAATCGGATGTTTTATTGGAACTTGGGATAAAATCGTTCAAATTCCGATAGAAATTTTATCCTTGACTGGACCAAAACATAAAAAAGCCCACAATTATTAAATATACGTTCTTTAAGGAAATCATAAAAGGATAGATAATCGCAAAGTATTCAGTGATAAGATTAC
>NC_051410.1:11991151-11991552 GCF_015228065.2 Penaeus monodon
TCTTTCGCCTTCCCAGATCCAGAAATGCTTTAGTCCACAAGATTCAATTCAGAAATTCCATCTACTTGAATATTCCACTCGTTAATCCGTTCATCCCGAGATGACACAGATAATGATATCACGGGCTTATCTGATTGAACGTCCCCTTTATCGCTCTCTTTCTTCCTCTGCCTTTGCTGTGTCTTTATCTTAACGTTTTTTTCGTTTTCCTACGTTTCTCCTCTTTTTTTAGGGTTTTTCATAATTATATTTGACATAGTTGCTCGAACCGTTTTATCCTTTTCCTGCTTTGTTATTTTCCCTATACCTTTCTTTTCCCTTTTTTCAATATCTACGGTATTATATTTTCGTATTCTACTATATACCTTTTTCGTATCGATAACTATGCACTTTCTCACTTT
>NC_051410.1:11991914-11992279 GCF_015228065.2 Penaeus monodon
CCTAAAACTCAGTTGTCTGCCTACAGTAAACCAATTTCCCCAATGCGGCACTTCATTCTTACACTTCCCTTTCTTCTTGCCTTTTCCTTCTTCACTTCCCCCTTTCCTTCACGACAGGCAACGCATTAAGCGGCGTTTCCCCTCTTCCCTGCCTGCTTTCCTTCCCACAGTGACTCGATCCCTGATAATCTTTTTCAATACCCGTTAGACAAGGCCGTGTATAAATGGTGACGAAATGAACTCCGAAATGACTGCATGTAGTTATGTGTGGTCGATGAGGACGTGAGGTTTTATGCCTGGCGTGAGTGGAATTTCTTAAACGTGACGGACCGATAGAGTGATTATGATTAATGAATTATAATTAT
>NC_051410.1:11992731-11992881 GCF_015228065.2 Penaeus monodon
ACATATGTACGCAAGTATCTGTACATTCTAGATATACATATACACTCATAAAAGGCTTTATCCTGAGCACATCAGCCAGAATATCATCACAAGTGTAATATCTTGTGTTACTTGACAGCAACGGGAAGTTTTAGCTTATCACAAAGCTTT
>NC_051410.1:11993682-11994088 GCF_015228065.2 Penaeus monodon
ATAACTAATTAGTGGTACGCTGCAAGCACCATTTCGCACCCCCTCCCTCAAAAAATCTTTGCAGGTTACTTCAGTAAATGTGCCTGTTTTAGCAAATTCTTCCTCGATGATGACGATTCTACCAGGGTGACTGTGCGTATTATAATAGTGTTTATTCATTAATGTGCTGTGCTTATTTTCCGACATTTTGTGTATGTTTTGTTTTGTTACCGCTGAAAACGAAAGCATTACGGGTCGACACTATAAAAGAAACACTCACGAAACATTAGACACTTTTATTGGAAAGGTGAGACAAGATCAAAGTTGTTTCGAGATCAAACTACATTTCATTTTCAGTTCTTGGAAGAAAGACGAGTGTCTCTAAAAATACAAGAAGGGAGTAACAATTATCATTTCTGCGGGCCAG
>NC_051410.1:11994256-11994384 GCF_015228065.2 Penaeus monodon
GCTGTTTTTCTAGGTCGGCGTATCTTACTCATCAAACGAACAGTGCAATGAATTTTACTCCTCTTATATTTACCCTTTTTTCCAGTACAGCGACTTTCTTTCCATATGTAAAAATGCTCCTCTTCTCT
>NC_051410.1:11994414-11994545 GCF_015228065.2 Penaeus monodon
AATATGCTGTAGGAAACAAACAAGTTTTGGTAGAAAGTGGAACAAAAAATATTTGGGTTTTATTACCGCTTCTTTGCTTCTTTTTATACAAAGTCGTGCGGTTCTGACAACATCCAGATGACCACTCAGAC
>NC_051410.1:11994571-11994640 GCF_015228065.2 Penaeus monodon
CGGTCCGTTTGCTGTGAAGCCTGATCCTTATTAGATGTTACTGTGTGCCTCCCTTTTCAATTGCTGGTT
>NC_051410.1:11995106-11995469 GCF_015228065.2 Penaeus monodon
CCCAGCTAACGAAACAATTCACAGGTGCGAGTCAGGATGCACGGGCAGGCCTCGTCCACTCCAGCCTCCGTCGCCCTCTCAGAATACATCAGCATCTTCATCTCCGAGACCACGTCGTCTCAGCCTCCGTCTTCAACCGCCACCCGAAAAGAATGACGAATAAATATACGACTTAATGTCCTCCATATCTTAAAGCGCCATCGAAAAATAAGAAGGATTAAAAGACGAAGCGCGTACAGACAAAGAAAACCAAAAATGCGCGCCATGTCGTCAGATTTTATTCCGCGACTCAAAACCCCGCCAACAAGAGGATCATGGCGCGAATCCTGAGTCTCTTCTGTATTGTCTTTGCATTCACGTATG
>NC_051410.1:11995523-11995665 GCF_015228065.2 Penaeus monodon
ATCAGGACAAGGAGGGGGAGGGGGGGGTTGTTGGAAGGGAGGATTTTACGCTTCACAGGCCCCGGATTTCCCGATTTGCTGTTTTCATATTTCTGTTTCCTTCTCGTTCTTTGTTTCTCATCCCATAGTTTTTGTCCGTCCA
>NC_051410.1:11995946-11996287 GCF_015228065.2 Penaeus monodon
AGTACACATTTAGTACATCGGTCAACTTGTTCGAGCAGCCATTCTCGTCCCTGAGAGATGAGACCGGCAGATCGGGCGCCCATTGTATGTACTCATGGTATCCCCCATTCACCCTCTGATTCCCTTTCGCTCGCTCCCTTTCCCTTCTCCTTCTCTCCCCCTCCCGATCTCCTTGACTCGTGTTTCCTCTCTCTCTCTCTCTCTTTTACCCTTCTTTCTGTCTTCCCTCTAAGCCCCTACTCCTCTCCTCATCCTACTCTTTTCCATCCCTCCCCTCTGCTCCCTCCCTGTTTCCCACTCCTGTTTTCTCACTCCCTTTCCCCTTCCCTCTCCCTCACCCA
>NC_051410.1:11996335-11996899 GCF_015228065.2 Penaeus monodon
CGTGTTTCCTCTCCCCGATCGTCCGCGCTACAAGCCGTTTTCCTCCCCCGCTTCACCCATCACTTGTCGGCGTCACACCCCATTGTCCTTTTCTCCCTGTCCTCTCCGTCTCGCCTCTTTACTCCTTTCATCTCCCTTTTCTCTGTTTCTCCATTTATTCACCCCTTTTCACCCATTTTCTCTTTTTCCTCCTAGTTCAGTTCCTCTCCCTCATTCTCCTTCCACTTCCCTTTCCCTCATCTTTCACTCCCTCATCCTCCGTCCATCTTCACCTCCCTCATTCTACTTCCACTTTCCCCTTTCCTCTCCCTCATTCTCCCTCCCCTTCCCCACCCTCCTTTCATCTTCCCCTTTAACCTCTCTCATTCTCTCTCCACCTTCCCCTCCCTCATTCTCTCCCTCTCCCTCTCTCTCTCCTCCTCGTCCCGTCTCCTTGTCTCGTACACAGAACCGACAAACGTTTATTACTCGTGTCACTTCATTCGCCGCAGATGAACCAAATGCCTTATCAAGATGAACAACAAAAGGAATACCGATCCAATAAGAACTTCTTTGCGGGGGGTT
>NC_051410.1:11997431-11997516 GCF_015228065.2 Penaeus monodon
CAACCAGGCCGAGGGGAATGTTTGTCGCATCAGTTGGCTGTTTTAGTAACCCTGATCGCCTTTCCGCCTGGCTGGAGCTCTCATG
>NC_051410.1:11997573-11997789 GCF_015228065.2 Penaeus monodon
TCCCCTCCATTTTTTTCCTTCTCGAGACGAAAGGGAAGACGCCTTGCCAACTTAATCAAGGTCCTCCCACGAAATCCTCCTCCGTCTCCTTCAGGTCGACTTACCCGGCGGGAGAGAGCGTCCCATTTAGCCGATACCTGGTGTAACTCTTACTCCTGACGTTCATGCCTGAGATTTCCCTGAGATTACGTTTTTATGGTATTGGGGGGAGGGAGG
>NC_051410.1:11998191-11998379 GCF_015228065.2 Penaeus monodon
ACACAACACAAGGGTAATATGTTAATATAATAAGAAAGAAGTATACATAGTAAGTAAGAGTAGAGATAGATTGAAGGAAAGAGATCAAAGGGATAATATGAAGGACACAACACACGCAAATGATATAGGTATGATGAGATAGAAGGATGAGGATGAAAGAGGATAGTAATAGGAGACAGCACAACAAA
>NC_051410.1:11998832-11999042 GCF_015228065.2 Penaeus monodon
GAGATAATTGATATAATATAATGAGGATATGAGAGTATAATATATAGTAGGAAATGTATATGATTGATAGTCAATTTACTAATGTATGTGATATACCCATCATATCATATATTGAATATTTATTAGTTGACTAAAATATTATCTGCTGATGTAATGAAGACACACATATGGTTCGTCTAAAACCAAAAAAAATCTACCTTATTCTAAAAA
>NC_051410.1:11999760-12001437 GCF_015228065.2 Penaeus monodon
CGATCAAATATCTATGTATTTGGAAAGATAGACGCTTATATATAAAAAAAACTACTTATTGCATAAAGTACATATCAAGGAATTAAAAAACAACAAAACATGTATTTGCATTCTGTAACAATGAGCAAAAGGAAGAACAAGGGCGAAGGGGAAAAGAAGGAAGGCAAAAGCGAGAAAGGACAGGAATAACCTAGGAAAAATATAAACAAGAGAGAAAAAAAAAGACTCAGGAAGAGAGTTGATAGAAAAATAGGAAAAGGAGAAAGAGGATAAGTAAATAAGAACGTGAAGTACACAGAGGAGTGATAATGGAAGCAAGCAATAAGAGAAGGCAGAAGAAAGAACAGGAATAGCGGAGGAAAGAGAAGAATTCAAGAAGAGGACGTAGAAGTGTGGAAGAGAGAGAAAGGGAAAAGGATAGCAGGAAAGAGCAAGGAGGATGGAGAAACAGGAAGAGGAAGAGACATGAAGAAAGAGAGAAAGTGGGGGAGGTGGGAGGAGGAATGAGCAAGAAATCAACATGGAGAAGTATGAAAACAGAGAAGGAGAGTAAAGAGGAAGAGGGGGAGGAATGAAAAAGACTCAGCAGAAAGGAAGATGAAGAAGGAGATGGACGAGAGACTCAGTTGAGATCAAAGGAAGGAAGAGAAGCAGGAAACAACGACTCAGCAAAGAGCAAACAGGAAGAAGAGGGAGGATAGACAGCTTAGCAAGGAGAGGAAGGAGGAGGAGTGAGGAATAAGGAAGAATTAGATGGATAAATTGGAAATTTTGGAAGCAGAGGAGCGAAAACTCAAGAGAAATTGGAAAGGCAAAAGAAAAAGATGAACAGAAGAAGCGCAGATTAGGGGAATGTGAATTAGAAGATAGGGCTCAGGAAGAGGGAGGAGAGACAAAGAGCAGAAAAGGAAGCAGAAATTTGGAAGAGGAAGAAAAAGAAATAAGGAGGAAAATGAAGCAGAGAGGGCTCAATGATAAGCAGAAAAAGGTTGGTATAGCATGGAATCAGCTGAAAGCAGAGAGCGGAAGTGGAAGAGGCAAGGACTCAAGAAAGAGTGGAGGAGGAAGAGCGTAGAAAAAAACAAAAAATAAATAAAAGTAGAGGAAACGAGGTCCAGGCAGAAAGCAGAAAGGGGAAGCAGAAGGAACGAGGACATAAACGAAGAAAAAATGAAGAGGGAGATACACGAGAAAAAAAGAGAGAAAAAAAGGAGGAAAGGAAGAAGAGACAGAAAAAGCAAGGAATCCAGAGGAAGCGGAAGAGGAAGAAAGGAGAAGCCAAAGAAATACAGAAACAGAAAAAAAAACGAAGGCAAGAAATTTTTGGAAGAGAGAGAGAGAAAAAAAGAAAACGGAAAAAAATAGGGAGAAAGAGCCGGAGAAGCGAAGACATGACAAGACAAGAAAAAAAAAACATAACAAGATAAAGGAAACCAAAAATAATAATAAACACAGAGAGAGGAAGAGGAGGCGGAACGAGCGAGGACGGGCGAGCGCGGGCCGGGAGGAAGGCGGCCGGCAGTCCAACACGGCTGCGTCTCAAAGTTTGGCGGCGGGAGTTATAGCCTTGTGAGAGCCAGCAGTCAGTGACTCCGGATATCAGATTTATGACTCTGTGGCACTTCCGGGCAAAAATTCTTTCGGGGGAGTTGGAAGGGATAAGTAGGCGTTCTTTTT
>NC_051410.1:12001802-12002072 GCF_015228065.2 Penaeus monodon
AGAAAAGGCATAAAAATAATGGTGACAGCAAAGGCGGCGGTATTTCTAGTGCAAAGCGCTCTCCTGGGCCACCGGATCAAATCGACATATATCAGAATTTAGCGTCAGTGTAATCTGGTAGGTTTTATACTGAACACATACACACATGTCTTTACAATGCGATGAAAAATGCCTGGAGAGAAGACAGCTTTTTCTCTTGTAGAAATTGGAGGCGATGCTTTTTGTTTTACTCGAGGAAAACAAAAAGTGTACCTACACTACACGCCCACT
>NC_051410.1:12002498-12003425 GCF_015228065.2 Penaeus monodon
GTTATACTAACACACAACACCCATGATAACAAATAACTAATCACCAACCCTTATGTATACTAATATCAGTATCTATTATTATATTTATAATATGTCATGATTATATTTATTACTATATCTATTACTATAAATATAATACATTAATTCTATATACTCAAATTTCATACTTATCTTTATTCTTTAAGTCCTATAATATAGATATAACATCATTATAATTATATTTATATATATTTCTATATTATAATATACTATAATATAATATAAATTCACAACCCCCTATGTCATATCTATAAATTGAAATTAGACAGATTGGTAAGTTTAATGAATGTGTGCGCAGAACGCATAGCATCTGTCAGAAGCTCGTTTCATTTCAAGGCTTTGCTCTTTTTTTTCAAACGCTCTGAACTTTCCTAATCTTCCTTGATCTCCCAACACACACGCCCCCCCCCCCTCCCTCATCTTTCCACCTACTGCGAGAACCTTATAACACCAGTTGAACTCGCCGTGTCTCGGAAATCTTCCAACCTTATTCCTCCCTTTAGAACTTTCCCTTTAACGTCCGTTGAACATCTTGTATCCTAGCACAGCTTTCACAGTGATTCCCCCCTACTTCCACCCTTACATAATAATCCGTATGATATCAGTTTACATTTTAATCCTAGGCTTTAGAGCACTCACAGACTCCCATTTTCTTTACACTGATTTCTACAACAGTCCTTTTGACAATAACAGTACATTCTTCATCATTGTCTTCACAATATTCCTAATAACATTGTTCATTTTATCCCCAGCCTCCGCAACCCCCACAGATCGCCAATCCTCGATCTTTACACCTTTACAACCTTCCCTACAACACTAGTTGTGCGTTCTATATCCAAGCTTTTACACCATTCCTCATAACACTCCCGTACACTTCCATTTTGGAGT
>NC_051410.1:12003466-12003796 GCF_015228065.2 Penaeus monodon
ACATCAATCGGAACTTCTCTATCCCAGCCTTTGCTCCAGCCTATCTGCTGCTGCCTCTGCTCCCTCTCCTCGCCTTCCCCATCTCTGCTTTCAGCTTGACTCTCCCCTCGAAACAATCCCTCGCCGCGTTCTAGCCCTCTCTTTTCCCTCCTTTTTTGTTTATTTATTTCTTTTCACTGAATCTCTACGTCCCCCTTGGCTGCCTCCTCTGTTTCATTTCACACCCCGAGGAACCTGTGCTGGATGTGCACATTGTTCGGCCTTTGTATGTGTGAGCGCGGGCTGAATAATGATATATGTAATACACAAGGGCACATATACAGACACGCG
>NC_051410.1:12006234-12006572 GCF_015228065.2 Penaeus monodon
CGATGATGGCAAACTGATTCTCGGGCCTTTATCTCATTAAAGATTTAATGAAGCGAAACCCTCAAAATGAATTATTTAGCCTCGCCAGTATGTACCACTGGAGGCATGGTCTCTACTACAGGAATAGCCGATATGCTTCACCGTATAATTACTGTGAATAATCCCCGTCATTGCAACAGAAACAGACACTCCTTCTCTTGAATGCAATGCACGTCATTTAGTTGATAGAAAATGACGGAAAAATAGCAAGAAAAATCAGCTGCTGATGTGACTTCTAATGAATAACGGAAAGATTAAAAGCGATTTCTTGGAAAAGCCAAACCATTACTACGAGTAGT
>NC_051410.1:12006700-12007048 GCF_015228065.2 Penaeus monodon
CTTTGAAAGTTGGATGTCAAAGATGAATGAAGAGAAGGGGGGAGGGGGATGAGGACTGAAAGTGAGGCTGTTACGAAAGCGAGACTGTAAAAGGAATCTCTGGAATGAGGCGAAGCATCTCAACATGGAATGGGAATATGCGGAACGAACGGGAATATTCAGGAATTAAGGTAAATTAAAGTTTGAATGCAGAAGCGTATGGAAATGTTCTCCGATGATGAAAACATGTAGTTTGCATGATCATTGACTGCTGAAAAGGAAAAGGAACGCGTTTGGCGTTGCAAGGAAAGGGTGGGATATGGGACTGAGAATGAATGAAAGCAGGCATTTGTCGGAATGAAATGTAAG
>NC_051410.1:12007313-12007833 GCF_015228065.2 Penaeus monodon
TGTTAATTAACATGAATTCCCTTCTCAACACAAACGAATGTGAAATACGCCATATTCTTTCTTACATACCAACCTAACCTTGGGAGGCGGTTTCGTATCTCTATTGAAAAGCTAAAAGTTTGGTATGTTAAAAGAAAGAAAATCTGTGTGGGCGTGTTAAGGTAGATTGACTTAATGAGAAAAGTTAGCAAAGACTTCAGAGGCACAGTCTGGATGGTCAATAGAGAAATAAGACTGGAAATATATATTAAAAATTAGTGCGCCTTCTTTTACGATTCTTTAAAGTACTTTAAAAGATTATATTACTAAAGTCGATAAGAAGTCCCTATAACTTTTACGGAAAATGCAAGGTTTTAATATCCAGGGAGAATCTATAGACTAGAGAGTAGAAATATCGTGGATGATATTTTCTTTGCTTGTGTAAGGAGAAAATGAGTCTGCTTAGCCGATATAGCTTCGAAATTGAGACTCTCGTAGATCAAGGAATAAAGCTAAAAATAAGACATATACATCGATTTAG
>NC_051410.1:12008103-12008246 GCF_015228065.2 Penaeus monodon
CAGAGGGCAGACAAGGTCACTAATTACATGTTGTGGAAGGGAAGGTCGAACACATGACCCGGAGTTCTGTCGGTGCATGCAACATTGGAAGTAGTAAATGTGGGAACGTTACTTTGGCGGATCAATTGCAGTCTATCCCCTCT
>NC_051410.1:12008331-12008421 GCF_015228065.2 Penaeus monodon
AAGGGTGGAGAGGGAGGATTTCCGAATAAAGAAGATATTTTGTATGAGGGAAAATCACGAACTCATGCACACACAACAGTAGAAACAGTG
>NC_051410.1:12008770-12008967 GCF_015228065.2 Penaeus monodon
ATGCAAACAATCTTCAGCAAACAAGCCACACAAAAACGGTCGAAATCCTGTGCATTGCAAGCCCGACATGCAATTGCTGCTGGGTCTCACGCATTGCTGTACCTGCACATTTTAGTCCACCCCCTGCAATTAACACTTGCTGACAGGTTTTAATTGTACAGTTGTAGTCGATTTCTCCCCTGCGTCTCTCTTCTTAA
>NC_051410.1:12009078-12009181 GCF_015228065.2 Penaeus monodon
TCATTCTTTAAATTTCATTAATTCCGTATATTTTCGATCACGTCAGTTTTTTTTTTCTCGGTCTTTCTTAGATATCAGTTTTTTCATTACTTCTCTCTCGCTT
>NC_051410.1:12009288-12009366 GCF_015228065.2 Penaeus monodon
CTCACCCTCTTTCTGACCTCTTTCCACAAGTTCCTCTTCCTGCCTCCCCTGTCTTTTACTCTGCAATATATCTGTCTC
>NC_051410.1:12009430-12009556 GCF_015228065.2 Penaeus monodon
CTCTGTCGCCGCCCTTCCATCCTGTTTCCCCTCGTTCTTCTTGCTTCTTTCTGAATCTGAATTTCCTCCGTGTTCATCCCTCCTCTCATTATTGCCGTCTTTTATTTCGTTCCTACTTTGTCTTCA
>NC_051410.1:12010670-12011031 GCF_015228065.2 Penaeus monodon
CTACGCCGGTTCCTTCATTTCCCTCCCTCCCTAAATTTCACCTACTCCTAATGTCACTTTGGCATCTTCATTTCCTTAACACATTTGTAAAACACGTTATGGTGATTTATTCTTCACTCGCACGTTAAAGTATTTTAGATCTTATGACCTTGGAACACAAAGGCCAATTTTGTGTGTCTTGGTATGTGAGATTTTATGAATGGGAAGGATTAGAGATCAGGTTGTGTTTGTTTACATGTTTGGATTCTATTTTATGAATGATTGCCCTTAGAAAGCTTGGAATTTTGGTCCATTTATGGATTTTAGGATAATGATAAAGACAGGGACACTGGGTAAAGCATTGCATCGTTTTCGTAACGAA
>NC_051410.1:12011247-12012104 GCF_015228065.2 Penaeus monodon
CAGCAGTGTACATAAACCATCCAATTAGCCACGAAAAGATTATCCCAGTCGTTTCATTCTCTTAATTTATAGTTTAATAATCTATGAGGGATTAGATTACGTTCAATTTGTTCAAGTGTTCACCTATTTTCTACACAATAGCTTCGGAAATAGCACTGTTGCATTGTCATGAAATAGCATTAACAGCAATGTACGTGAAAATGGCTATGGTAAATATGGAAATTTCCAAACTATTGGTATTTTTACGCCACAGAATAACCATAATAACAACGGCGATGATGGTGACAATTGCATCGCGGGGATATAATTGCAACAATAGCAATAATAACGGCATTGGTTGCAGTGTGGTTAACTGGAGAGCTAAAGTTAACTGCGTCGCTATAATGTTATTGTTGTTGCCGTTAAATGGGAACAAGAGAGAAAAAAAAGAAAAATTATATAAAATAAGGGAAGGAAAATAAACAAAGAAAGTTAAAGAGGAAGAGAAGAAATATAAGAGAGAAAGGAAAATAAGAAAGGAAAGAGAAAGAACATGAGAAAAGAAAGGGGAAAAAAAAAAAAAAAAAAAACAGTAATAAAGATAAAATTAAAAAACGAAGAAAATGCATTGAAAAAAAGGAGACGGAAAGCGATGAAGAAAGACAATAAGATATTTATAAAAGCTTATATGCAAATATGCAAATGCTTATATGCAAATGCTTTGTTCTTGATTTAATTTGTGTTTCATGAACATGGCAATGCACTTTATGTCTCGTTTCTTTCAATTCCTTTCCGTAAATGGATAATTGGCAAAATGTACTATAATAATATAAGTATATTTCATATCTATTTAATAGGAATACACACATACACACGTG
>NC_051410.1:12012277-12012628 GCF_015228065.2 Penaeus monodon
TGGGACGTACGTATAAACTTGTTTTCCCTCTCTCTAATAAATCACTATAAATGAAACGATACTTAAAAGACCCTTTCCAACCCCCCCCCCCACCCTGAATACCGCATTTGCCAAACTCTGAAACTCTAAATCAATTTTTTTCGAAAATGTGATCCAGGCGGGTCTAGTTGACATATTCATTTTTGAAAGGCTGATGCTCTCATATATAATACTGTTTGCTAGTTTCTGGCCCCAAGCCCTTTATTGATTTCTAGCCCCAGTAATTGGCTCGGCTCAAATAATTTATCATTTTGTGGAGTTATTTCTCTTCTTATTTTCGCTGTTCTTTTCCCATTTAAAAAAAATATATAT
>NC_051410.1:12012738-12012986 GCF_015228065.2 Penaeus monodon
CATATCCCCGTTGGCAATTTACCGGCTTGATTACTCAATATTTTAACGTTTTATGAAATATGAAGCCATAGCATCATCACTTCCGGCAAAGGTAACCATGGCAACGGCGCGACAGATGTTTCAAGCAGAATTTTGCCGCTTTGGGAAAAAAGCAAGAATCCGTTCCTTTAACGCCGTTTTTTCCATTACATTAACACTAATAAACAAGATTTTTAATTAAGATTTTCTTATAATGCCGCGGTCGTTTA
>NC_051410.1:12013328-12013544 GCF_015228065.2 Penaeus monodon
GCAAGAGCATGTTTTCCTTGGAGAATTAAACGTGAATGGCAACCGTCGGCCGATATGTTCTTTCACTGCCATTGATGCAACATAGTATCACCGTGAGAAATGTTGCCTGTGCACAATGCGGAGGGATTACGAAAGGTTAAAGTTCACAATGAGACGTATGTTGCACAGATACATCATCACTTCAACAGGAGATATTTAAATAATGTACTGGAGAGT
>NC_051410.1:12013925-12014234 GCF_015228065.2 Penaeus monodon
GGACGGTGACCAGCAGAACCCTTCAGACAATAGAACATGACCTAACGAGGGACCCGAGACCCCCGGCCTTCGTTGAGGCGGAGCTCGCGCAAGGGTCGGTCTCGGCTGGTCTCGGATTACAAAGGTCTCGTGGTCATTGTGACGAAGCCCCTTGATGCGGCCGTAATAAAGGCGGCGCTATCTATAATTAACAGTCGGGGCCGTGGTGGGGAAAGGTGTTTTTAATGGGGGGAGGGATTAGCAGGGTACTTAAGGTTCTCGCTTCATGTAAAGTGAGTGTGAGGAAGTACAGTATGTTAGATATGTCCT
>NC_051410.1:12014294-12014395 GCF_015228065.2 Penaeus monodon
TAGAGAGAGATACACACGCACACACATATATATTTAATGCACTTTCATATAAAAATGTTCATTTAAAAAATATCCTACATATCTATCCATCAATTTATTAA
>NC_051410.1:12014449-12014541 GCF_015228065.2 Penaeus monodon
ACCCACCCCCCGCCTCTCTAGCAGCAGCTGGTGTCATTTGTCTAATCAGCCGTTTGCCTATATGTTCTGTAAAAAACGCAAAGCCTCTTACT
>NC_051410.1:12015677-12016086 GCF_015228065.2 Penaeus monodon
AAAAATAGATTATTGAATACTTACGTCGCGCGCCTCTTGCCACTCGGAGGGCCAGTCATCGTATTCCATTTCTGTAAACAAACAAACGAAAGTCTTTTTTTTTGTAATGGAAAGACAGAAATGTCAGCTGACAAAAAGAAAAGGAAATCACTCTCTTTCCTTCTTCTTCTGATTTCTCTTATATCAAATTCGCAAATAAATCAAAACAAAGAATTTGACATTTGATGCCAAATCTGACGAAAACCCCGTCGAAAGCATTACATTTAATGAACATTAAATTGAAATTCGGTGTTCATTAAATCCAGTGCTTTCTACAGCAGCCATTTTCATCATACGGACAATGAATTTTATTAATAAATGTAATTGCTCGTGCAGGGATTGAGAAAAAAAATGTAAGGAATATGCATTT
>NC_051410.1:12016428-12016762 GCF_015228065.2 Penaeus monodon
TCTCCCTCCTTTCCTTCTACCTTTTGCCTCTCCTTCCCTTTCCTTTCCCTCTCCCTGTACCTTTCCCTTTCTCACTCCGCTAACCTTTCCTTAATTCCCTCCTTCCCTCCCGCTTTAAGCTCTCCATCTGCCCTGACACTCCCCATATCCCTCGCTCCCTTATCCACTTCAGGAGCGGCATTTCAACTTTTTCTTGGGGGAAAGGGGGCGGGGCGAAGCGAACAAAAATCCATAAAGATAAGCTATGCTAGTTATATCAGTGTAAATTAGTAGGGGGGAGGGACCTGGAGGGGGGAAACTGCCCCCCATTCCCCCCAACTGGAGCCCCAGACCC
>NC_051410.1:12016820-12017092 GCF_015228065.2 Penaeus monodon
CCATCCTCTTTTCCGCACGAACGGACGGACGAAACATAATCTTAATTATGATTATCATTATGCTGCTTATCAACATAATCATTTTCGGTCAACTGCAAATGCCGATGTGCGAATGAAATCTAGGTCGCAAATATATTCCTTTCTCCCAAGACCACTTATAAGGTCAAAGGAAAATAAGGGGCAATAAAAGCAATAGTTAGTTGTGTGATTGTACCATGAAAAAAAAATTATAAATAAATTTCCGGATACTTTTTTTTGTAAATAGGTTGATG
>NC_051410.1:12017157-12017430 GCF_015228065.2 Penaeus monodon
GTAACTTTTTTTTTGTTTATTTAATCTATTTTACTTGGTTTTGAGACAAAGCATGTGTGTTTATCGATTTATTTGCATAATTTGATAAGTAATAACATATTCTCAAGGTGCTGTATAAAGAATTCTAAAAAAAAAGTGGAAGGAAGAAACAAAAATGAAATACGGAAAGTGGATATAAACTATACGAAAGGAAAGAAGGAAAAAGGAAATCAAAAGGAGGAATAACATGAACAAGATAAAAGGAGAATAATGATAATAAAAAAGCGACGAAGG
>NC_051410.1:12017636-12017715 GCF_015228065.2 Penaeus monodon
GAAGCAGACGAGTTAGGACACTTTACGAGACAGGGGGAAGCTGGAGGCAAGTAAACAAAATCAAATCTTGAAGTGTCGT
>NC_051410.1:12017977-12018980 GCF_015228065.2 Penaeus monodon
AGGGAAATCAAGAAGTATTTAACGTTTGATAAATACTTCAAACGAAGAGAGAATCAAAGGGAAATCAAGAAGGAAAAGAATGAAATAAAACAACACAAACCACTTAAACATCTTTCCCTTCGTTAATAAACATCAACAAAAAAAAGGAACCGAAATAAAAGTTGTGATTAAGATTAAAACGTTTGATCGCTTCCGAATCAAAACGTTTGAGTCTTTGGCCACCTCGTCAACTTCTCTCGCGGTGAAAATAATAATGCCTCGAAATATCCATCTTATTTTCACCGTTGGTCTCTTTCATATGAACCAATATCCATCTTTCCTCAGACAAAACAATTCGGGGCACCGTGCCTTTTTTTTCGCTTCAATCAGCAACATTTCTTTAAGCTGACGACTTTTAGCAATTTTTCTTCTCTTGATTTTTCTCTCTCACTTCCTTCCTTCTGTTTCGAGTTTTTCTTCTATTTTTTCCATTCTTCTTCATTTCGTGTTATATTTCTAATTTTCTTCTTTCTTCCTTCTCAATCCCTTCGTGTTAGATTTTTCTTTTCTTTCCTCTTCTTGTTATTTTCTTTATTGCTACTCCTATTTCTTCTTTTTTTCCATTCTTTTTTCTTCCTCTAATATCTATTTCTGATATGAATATTGCATTTTCCTCGAGGCAGTCACCTTTTTTTTACTCTCAGTGGAAGACTAAACTGTAAAGTTCAAAATTGCTTTCCAGCTGAATATCTAATGAGTATTATTTTCAAATTATGTAACTTATAAGTTTTTCTTTAAATTCCTTTTTTTCCCTCTACCTACACATGTATTTGCGCATTTATCATCATTATTTGTCTGAAATACAGCATGTTCATACTTTTCAGTGGTATCCCCTGATGATGAAAATATAATATTTGATAATGAGAATCCACGTTTAATGTAGAAATTTACATCCCTTTACGTTGGTTTCCAAGAATATGTTCATTATTTCCTAAGAATACAGGAAATAATTGAATGAATGTCT
>NC_051410.1:12019585-12019837 GCF_015228065.2 Penaeus monodon
CCAAGCTACGCAGCAAATAACTCAGGATCTGCAAGAAAAGGTCACTTAAACTCTGCTATCTTCACCCGACGTCTGCAATCATGAGAAATGTATATTTTTCTGCAACCGCGAGAGTTCAGCCATGTCTACATTTATCTCTTCAATGGTTTTACCGGAATAGTCACCCATGCCTAAACTCAATTTAGATCCACTCTCTCGCTGCAAAGTTAAAAATCTACAACTTTCAAACAATGCACCGTGCTCATGCTTTTA
>NC_051410.1:12020057-12020631 GCF_015228065.2 Penaeus monodon
TTCCCTGACAAGACGATCTAAAAGAGATCCTCGAGAAAAACGGCAAGATATTCCCCTGAGGTCGACCATATTTACCATTTCAGTTTGCCGAAAGAATAAGTGGCTAAAATTCTCGAAGTCTTATCTATTTTACCCCCAGCTGAGAAGGTTGCAACTGACATGATTCTTACCGATCCGCCCAATATAACTTTTCCTTCCGGAGATACATTTTGAGATCCTTCTGCGTGGCATAAAATCGGATCGCCTCATCAAATTCTGCCGTACAATCAATAGTCTCCCTTCATATAATCTCGCTCCGGATAGTTTCTTTCTGCAGGAGAAAATATTGGAACGAGGGGGAGAGAGAGAAAAAAAATATATATATATATACATTCAACGAGTTCTTGATGGAAGAAACAAATCAGTCTATCAAACTTTTATTGTTATGACCGAAGCCATGCGGATAAAATTCCGAGACGACAGGAAATGGTGAAGAGAGGGAGAACTCATGCAGTTTCTACGGTCCATCTAGCATTCGAGAATCAAGACCTTAGCCATAGAGGTTTCAATCCTGTTTATTATTACTATCCTCCCA
>NC_051410.1:12020766-12021447 GCF_015228065.2 Penaeus monodon
CATGTAACCTTTGTCATGAGACTCAGTGTACTCAGCGTTCCTAACAATAGGTTTGTGAGTCTTTCCTTAAGCCTCGAGGGTCGTGAGAGTCTCCGAAAAGCGAGGCGTCTTGGGGTTCATATTATGGTTTATGTCCCCGGTGAATCTCCATCAGGATAATAGCTCTGTTTAAGACCAAATGACATCGGGTAACAGCTATAATCTATCTTCGGCGAGGAGAAGAGTGGCTCTTGAGAGGAAATACAGAAATATTAGCAAATACTAAGGTCATTTTGCCCATTGGGAGTCTTGTTTGTGGTTCTAAAAAGGAATGATATTTCAGCTGGGGCTGGTGTAAGCTGTGCGACTTCAACGCTTTGGCAGGAGATGATAGGTGGTTGAGAAGGGGAAAGAAAAAGATAATGAAAACAAAAACAATCAGCAATACAATATACAAAAGATTTAATATAGAGACAAGACAATAAAAAGAACAGACTCTGCCTTGCCTCGGTGGGGGACTGCGACGGTTGGGGAAAAGGGGAGCCTCACGCGATCAGAGGAAAAGTCATCTACGAAACTGGCGCTTTCATCCGCCCGCGCACCGAACAAATTCTCAACGATGAACTATGGTCGTGAGTTTCGCAGCTGTCAACTGAACATCGCTTTGCGCAACGCAGATGCAATTTCCTGCGAGTGATTCGG
>NC_051410.1:12021493-12021943 GCF_015228065.2 Penaeus monodon
CACGTTTTAACCGACTACGGTTGGGTTGTGATGCATTTCGGGTTTGTTTACAACCCCGATTAGCGTCCTTTGACAAGGCTCACTTCGAGGTAATCGTTCTTTGCTAGCGCTGGTTAAAAAGAAAATGAAAAAGAAAAAACTCCGACTATAATCAAACCGGTTGAGAAATTAAAGTTATCCTATGGAATAATTTTAAAGGCAGAAACGCCATGGAATCACCTCAGCTTCCGGGTGACCCGACATTATTACTGTAATACTTTAAAAATATCTTAAAGAATTACCCCATGGTACATAAGGCATAGAAATAAAAATAAGGAATATTTTGTGGAATATACAGTGTCAGGACGAAACAGGATCGAATGGTGAACGATGCATAAACTTTCTGAAAATTGTGAAATGTGTAAGCCAACGTGGACTATACACGGTCAAATTATTTGGTTCAATAATATC
>NC_051410.1:12022323-12023690 GCF_015228065.2 Penaeus monodon
TTCGTAATGCTCTATGACGCTCGGTTTCGGCTTACATTGCTCCATTGTCTTTATCTTCCATTAAACTTTTATTTCATTTTCTTCTCGTAAACTCTCAGCAGCTGAAAACTCTTTCATGATCTCAGTTTCATGGCACAGCAGCCGAGAAAATTTGATTCATTAAGGAGAAGTTGACTTATTTTTTCCCAACGTTAATCGTTAATGCGCCGAGTGCCTCTTAAAGGTCTTAAGCTAATCTTTCCTCTTAAACGCAGATGCGCGCGGCTCTACTAAAATGTCCATGGGTGTGTTCATGGCCGAGCTCATGTGAATACACGTGCAGGTATAGACTTGGGGAATTTATGCACCTCCACAGGCTCTTACAGCCTTCAATATTGGATTTTGTAACAGCGTCCGCAATATTACATTCTGCAACACAAAAAGGATATGCACTGCAGCAAATGGACATATTGTTACGCTCTGAAAAATATCTATTAATAAATACTTTCCCGAATGGAGATGCGAAGGAAACACGTAAGAATTCCACACCTTCCGGAGACAATTTATTACGCAGAAGTCGTCGACGAAGGTTGGAGCACTCCCCCGCCATCAGCCCAGCTGGGTCCGATCAAGAACACTGACCAATATTTACGGCGGCGTATCACGTGGTTTCACATAAAATATTCATGCATAAAATTCCGGCAGGAACTTCCCCACAGAAACGAAATTTTTGATAATACCGGGATCACTTGTTTAACTTTTCAGCTTATGATGATGGAGGAGCACTGGGGATAGGCGAGGGATCAAGTCTCACACTGCTTGGCGCGCCATCTGGTTTGCCTCGTTAGTATTAGCGCGCGTGAGGAGGGATTTCTCGCGGGGCGGACAACCCTCCTCGAAGCCTTTTTTGATGTTTAAAAGTTCCGAGAGTGATCCGTCTTTCTCATGACTGATGGCTCCTTGTCCATTACCTGATCATGACTGATGATAAGCAGCAAATTGGCGTCAGATCTCCTCGGTGCTTATAAAAAAAAAGGGAATGGGAAATCTTGCGGCGTTATTGAGTAACTGTCCAAAAAGATACTATAAGAAAGCCCAGCGCTCCGTGATTTAGCGGGCCTTCTGAAGTTGTTAATTTTAGTTATACCAGGCAATAACAGATGGCGCTGACGTCATTCATAGGTTAACAATATTTAAGCAAATGTTGGCCAGTGAGAGACATGTTTGTTGTGCAATTGATTAACTGATAATTAATTATGTCGCCCCATATGATAATCTTCTATACCTGTACAAATTGAATAGCATAAGCTGTATAATAAATATAGATATTTTCATAATCATATTTTAGAACTAAATGCAAAAATAACCTTTGTTGTACCAGTCGAAAG
>NC_051410.1:12023885-12025309 GCF_015228065.2 Penaeus monodon
GCAAATTTGTTACAACAATAAAACTACAACGTAGCCCACATGATCCCGGACTTTCTCGCAAATGTTTTGTATTTGGCGATCGGGTCCGTCCAACAACTCGCCCCCCCCCCCACTCCCTTCCTCCCCACCCATCCTACCCTGGAAGAATGTGATCTCCCCCCCCCCCTTTCTTTTCCTCCACCCCCCCCCTATCGAAATACCCCCCCCCCTTTTTTTTCCCCTTTCACTCCGTATTGTAAAAGTCCCTCAAACTCTGAATCCTCTATCTATCTCACTCAATCGAAGTATTAACTCCTATTCCCCCTACCCTTACCCATCAAACTTTCCCCTTTTCTATTCCCCTATCCTACCTCATCGCACTATCCCCTGCTTCCCTCATTCCCCCAACTCATCGAAATTCTATTCCACGATCGGAAATGTGCCTTTTCCCCTCCCTTCCCCTTGCCTTCCTACCCCCTCTCTCTCTAAGTTCTTTCCCCTACTTCAGAAATCCTCCCCCCCCTTCCCCATCCCCTTTCCAAATTACCCCCATTGCATTATCACTTTTCCTGCTTTTGCCTCCCTCCCGTTCCTTTGGAAGCCACCCTTCTAATCCTGCTCCATATATAATCTGAATAAAACCCTTAATTTATTCCACGTTTCCATCCACTCCTTCCAGCCTTTGCCCTACTTTCTTCCCCTCTTCCTCTCTCCCTCTACCACCTTCCGATCTCTACGTCTTTCCTTTCTCTCCCTTCTTCTCTCTCCTCCCATCTATCCCCCTTCCTATCACTACTCCTTACCTATCTCTCCTTTCCATTTATCCTACTCCTCTCTCGCCTCCTCCCTCCCCTCTCTTTCCACCTCCCCTCCCCCCCCTTTTACTCCTTTCTCCCCCACCCTTCATCCATCCCTCTCCTTCATCACTCTCCTTCTTTTTCTCCTTCCCCTTTTTCCTTTCTCCCTCCCACACCTCCCTCCTCCTCTTCTCCACCACATGCTTCGTGCCCTAAGCCCACAAGTCAATAGGTCGTTTCGCTCAGGGCATCCGAAGCCCCGCCCCCTCACCTCCCATACCCACAAGTCAATAGGTCGTTTCGCTCAGGGCATCCGAAGCCCCGCCCCCTTCACCCCCCCCCATACCCACAAGTCAATAGCTCTTTCCCTCTGGGCATCCGAAGCCCCGCCCCTTTACCCCATATACCCACCCGTAGCCCCGCCCCTTTACCCCCTATACCCACCCGTAGCACCGCCCCTTTACCCTCTATACCCACCCGTAGCCCCGCCCCTATACCCCAATACCCACCCGTAGCCCCCCCCCCTTCTCCTGTCAGCGGGACGGGCGGAGAGACGCATGGCTGTCGTTTTCTTGAAGAGCGGAGTCATTAGTGATCGCTGTATTTAGGAGAAGGTTTTCCCGCAGCCATTCGTTTATGCTTCGCCAA
>NC_051410.1:12025643-12025795 GCF_015228065.2 Penaeus monodon
AGCCCCCCCCCCCCCCACATCGATCACTGTAGATAGATATGGGCGGCGAATGAGTGGGCGCCGCATTCCACGTCTCGGGTGTCCATAATTAATCTGCTTTTGCTTACATTCCGTCTGCATTTCATCTACTAATCTATTTATGTTTTAGATGT
>NC_051410.1:12025964-12026491 GCF_015228065.2 Penaeus monodon
CTATTTAAATTTCGATGTATTCTACTGTTTTTGCTTCTTTGTTCTTGAATTTAATCAATCGTGTATTTTTTATTAATATTAATTTTTTTTTATCTTGGTTATTTGTCTTGTTTTTCGTTATTTAACTTCTTGTTTTATTCATGTTCTATTTCTTATTATTACAAAATTGACTATTTCTTTTATTCATTTACAATTCATATACATTCATTTAATTACTAATCTATTTGTTCTTACTTTCATTTACCATGCTTATTTTTTTAAAAATCTATATCTTCCCTTATTATTTTCCTTTTAATACGAAGAGCACTGACTAGATAATCTAAACACAAAAACAAAAAACAAAAAAATCTTACCATACCGTAAAGACGTAATGGCAAGGATCAAAAAAGATTTTCCTTCAAAATCTCCCCGAAAGGAGTGTTATTATCGAAGTATTGGTCGTAAAAAGGATACCTTAATTAAGATAGATAAATGATATAGAATAAGTCTTGTTAAATCTTATCCATATCTTGATTGATAAGATTTGG
>NC_051410.1:12026669-12026949 GCF_015228065.2 Penaeus monodon
CCCAACACAGAAGAAAGAATCAGAAAAAAATCGTTCTTCCCAAATTGCTCTCGCTCTTCGCCAGACTTGTCATAACGGACGCCCTCGTTATAACAAAACAACCAACTCGTTCACGAAACAGCTCAGTATTCTCTCTCCCTCTCTGGGCCTTCATCAGGAGCGAGAGCAAGACGCGGGCGGCAGCCTTACCGGACTACGCAATAGATCTCCGCTTTATTGGACCAAAACTTGAAGCTGATTGAGTGGGCGTGACGTGGCTACAGAGTGCCAGTCCTCTAAA
>NC_051410.1:12027432-12027757 GCF_015228065.2 Penaeus monodon
CCGGATATAAAAATCCCAAAAAAGGAAAAGAGCACAAAACCCTATTTATCCGTTATCTAATTGATCGTCATTTCAATGCCTCGCGAGTCGTTTGGAAGTGGAATTATTGCCGTATTAAAGTCGCTGAAGATTTTAGGCCCGAGATTTTCATTATCTGTCGAGAGCCCGAGTTGGGCGAGAAGTCCTTACTGGTCGGCCCGGATGTATTTTTCATTAGTGGCGAGTGGTTTCCCATTTCGGATTAAAGACGTTTTATCAGTGTTAGCCTTTGGATTAGGATAAATGGGATTAGTGTAACTGTTGCCAATGCTGCTTATAGGGCTTT
>NC_051410.1:12028032-12028351 GCF_015228065.2 Penaeus monodon
CATGGTAGCACAAGATTGACAACTATTTCTGTGGAATTTACAAAAGAAAAAAAATCATACAGACATTTCGAATTCCTTTCTATAAACAAGTAACCGGAAATACAACGGAAAACTAAGGGAATTCCCGAAAAAGTGAATTAAATAAGAAAATCAAGGGCCTGAAAAACAGAAACAAAAACACGTGGAGAATGAGGAAGGAAAACAGAGACAAGAAATAATATTGAGCGTTACAAAAATAAAAGCTAACGACCCTCCTTGCAAGATGGAAAGCTTTAATTATTAGACGTAAAAAGTTTGTTATCGATAAAAATACAGTTGC
>NC_051410.1:12028676-12028885 GCF_015228065.2 Penaeus monodon
AACCATCTTTTGTTGATACTAAAGTCCAACACGTTTGGAGTTTGGCTAACGACGTCATTGCTGGTCATAAACGCTGATTGGCTGCTGAATGCACTGCCAGGCAATAGGGCGAGCTAGGGAAAAACTGTCGAACATCTCATTCCAACAGTACACTCAGGCATAAATAACAAAATAACAGCATGAATGACCGCTCAAGACCTGTCCAGACA
>NC_051410.1:12029043-12029149 GCF_015228065.2 Penaeus monodon
CTGTGTGCTTGAAAGGAAAAGTTTCCAAATACTCCCAATGACTCTTATCAAAAGCGAAAAAAATATCCGTGTTCGTAGTTTGTTTCTTCGAGCTCTGGATACAGAA
>NC_051410.1:12029252-12029320 GCF_015228065.2 Penaeus monodon
TAACGAAATTCAGACTTGTTTTTAGGCTTAGGAGGCAGAGTTTAAACGATGACGTAGAATAGCAACAA
>NC_051410.1:12029423-12029639 GCF_015228065.2 Penaeus monodon
CATCTGCATGCATATATAATATATCGACGGCACTTTCGGCAACAAATTCCTTTTCCCAAATTTAGAAACAGGAAAGTCAAGGAAGTCCCAACCCTACTAAAGTCACTTGGTCGAGACTCATTATGGAAATAAGGGGGAAGTCGACCATAGAGCAAGCGAAAGGATGTCACGGTGGCGCCTTATCCATGGCGTTCATGCTTACGAGAGAGACCTTGC
>NC_051410.1:12029814-12030490 GCF_015228065.2 Penaeus monodon
AAACGAGACAGAAAAAAGCACATTTATTCATAGACAGAATTTCATGATTATGTGAGAAAGGAGAAATGGAAGAGTCATTCTTTAATAAATTTATATAAATTAATTTTGCTTTCTTGTTACTTTACGTTGACCTTGAGAGAAGAAAAGGGCAAGATGGAATAAATTCTATTTGCAAATTTCGTTGAAAAAAATATTGCATTATTTTTCCGCAGTTTGATACGATGAATACGTCTCGTATATCAATTTTAAAGCGTCTTTTGGTAGAACGAACAAATAATTTCGATTTTATAAAGTACAGAAATAACTAGTCACATATTTTACAATTTCTACATAATGTAATTCATATAACAAACCCTACTAACTATTCTTTGATAAGTATTTTGAACTTTTAATTAATGCTTATTCTGCCCATCCCTTATCTTCAACTCCCACATCATTTTAAAATTACATTATTTCATGAACACTTGGAAATCAACAACTCGAAAAGATTAAAATGACTAATAAATATAATCCATTTCCCTTTCGTGCTCAGGAGAAAGTAGACAAAAAAAATGATAAAATAAAAACAAGGGGAGGAATGGAAAGAGGGAAATAGAGGGAAGAACAATAAGACGAATATTTTTATGGGACATTACTTCCATAAAGTGAATAATTACAAAAGGTTTTTGATTGATTA
>NC_051410.1:12030788-12031199 GCF_015228065.2 Penaeus monodon
CTTTGACAGTGGAGAGATGCATTAAACATAATGCATTGTATTATTTATAAGTAATAATTCAACTGCTTATAAGTATATACTACAATTCACACGTATCAAATAATTCACTTATGGAAAAATTGCATAATATATAATCTAAAAACTATAAACTATTCACTCATTACTTACGTATGTATATCGTAATTTACAAGTAATCATCTATGCAATCTCATATGTAGGGTATAATTCATACGTGTTTATCAACTTACATATGTACAATACACATAATATGTATCAACTCATTTACTTGCAAACTGATATTAGAGTAAATGTGTTTATCTAAAAAGTTGCACATCCTGTATCTTCATTGCAGAGGAATTTCAATATGGAACAAGGGATACAACAATGTACAAGGTATGAAATTCTATCAGG
>NC_051410.1:12031539-12031800 GCF_015228065.2 Penaeus monodon
CTCGAGAAACGAAAAGAAGATCAAAAGAAAGGCCCTTATCCACTAAGAGTTAAATAGCATTAAAAGCTCAAGTGGCGATCAGCTGAACGAGGTCCTAGGATCCACAGAGCACAGGGCGAGGGCGTGTTAACAGATATTCTACATTCCATGTCCCTGTTATTATATGCCTTTGATTACCCCAGTAAGGCAGAGGTTAACTGTACTTAGACACGAAATACCTTTTGTAGAAAGAGTAATGGTATTTCCTACTAATGAGCAATG
>NC_051410.1:12032150-12032393 GCF_015228065.2 Penaeus monodon
GTGCAATTGCTCATCCCTTACATCCTCAAGTAAATACCTCACGATTGAAATCGCGGCCACGGCGGTCAGAGAAATCAGCGCTGACGGGGTTGACTCCCAAGCAAATCAATCGAAAAAAGAAAATGGAGTTTGAGTATAATGCCTCTGCTGGAAGCCTTGAGGTCAGCGGCGCCCACAGGTTGGGTCGTAATAAAGGAGTTTGACCTTTCCAGCTGTGAGGGACTTGAGACGTGTACACGGGTG
>NC_051410.1:12032622-12032745 GCF_015228065.2 Penaeus monodon
ATCCAATATTAGGACACCAAAGAAAATTAATAAAATTCCCATTAGCAAATTCTACTTCACTCTTCCACTTAAAATGCAAAGGATTCGATTCTCTACTCCCTAATGGTGTCCTTGGCTAATATT
>NC_051410.1:12034566-12034875 GCF_015228065.2 Penaeus monodon
CTTCCAAGTGCTTCCAGAATTTTCCCTTCTCGGCTTCCTTTCACGCGAGGCGAGTCGAGCAGACACTGTCGCTGTTGGACTTACCGAAGCGCGGAGTAATCAGCGGAGCGGCGACTACGTGACGTGTGTGGTCAAGCCGGCGCTGTGCACGGGAGGCTCCGCGGTTAAGAGCCAATGAGAGCGCCGTAATGCACACGCCGCGGGGGAGATGGGGGGGGGGGTAGAGGAGGGTTAATTTCGGTTCGGGGAGAGATAGTTTCGGGTGAACGTTTTGATTATTGTTGGTATTTACACAACCCTCTTAATCAT
>NC_051410.1:12035512-12035626 GCF_015228065.2 Penaeus monodon
GGGTCATTTAAGCTTCATGGTGGATAGAGCAGTTCCCGAGGGGCTGCCATGATGCTAAAGGATCTGCTATAAGGACCAGGCCCTTTGTGATACGGAAAAAATGGGTTTTATATG
>NC_051410.1:12036173-12036258 GCF_015228065.2 Penaeus monodon
TCGAACACAGTTTTTTGTTTCCTGAGATGGTTGACTGATAATGTTCTATATGAGTGAAATATTACAACAAATTCCTCATTCTGTG
>NC_051410.1:12036293-12036759 GCF_015228065.2 Penaeus monodon
GTAATGCCAAAACAGTTTCTCGTTTAAAATTGCGTTTAACTTTTTTTTTTCGTTTTTTTCAGGACGTAAATGCCCTACATTTGCGTTTGAAATTTCACTGCTCTGTTTTTTCATAATGATATTGCAGGGAGGCTTACTACAAATTAAAAACGTGTAGGATTTCCATGATAACAATAATGAGAATGAGAATTTTGATAATTTCTCTATCATTTCTTCGAAGAAAAAAAACACTACAGCTATTGATTAGAAGTTATAGATCTTAAAATTCTTCGTCAGTTTATGATTTAAAAACCTCAACTGAAGAAAAAATACACGCACATGTAATAACATATAATACATTTAAACCTTCAAGCATCATAATATATCATATGAAAGGCATTTGAGATCATTTGAGATAAAAGAATAAAAGTAAGTCACAACTCCGATATCGCTTTTTGATCGAATGAGAAATCGGACTTAGAGAGCT
>NC_051410.1:12037904-12038093 GCF_015228065.2 Penaeus monodon
GAGAACTAAGAGAGATCATCTAATCGCAGAAGGTGATGTCAAGTCAGCCAGAGAAACGCCGTCTTGGGGCCAAAACGACCTCAAGCCGGTTTGACAAAACGGTTGAGCGCCCGAATGCGTAATGGCCGAGAGAGATTGTGTAGTGTAATCTGGGAGAGCTTCGTTGGCGAAAATTCAAGTAATAATGCT
>NC_051410.1:12038731-12038810 GCF_015228065.2 Penaeus monodon
ACTTCCCCCTCCCTCTTCGTTTGACACGAAGCCAAAATTGAACGAAATTTGGCTCAATATTCTCTTTAAGTGCGCATCT
>NC_051410.1:12039318-12040118 GCF_015228065.2 Penaeus monodon
TTTATAATTATTTATCTATTCTCACACCTTTCCCTTATTCCCCGTTTTATCTTTCCAAAACCTTCCAACAATTTTCCCCTTTTCTCCTCCGCCTTCTCTCTTACCCTCCCTTTCCCTTCCTTATTCCCCTCTCCCTTTCCTCTACGGCTTCTCTTTATCCACCATCTCTCCTCTCCGTCCGCAATCTGTCGAGAACATCTCCCAACGGTCTCAGCATCACTTGATCATCCCCGAGGAGGTGCACTAACCTGACTTCATCCTTCCACGAATCTTGACTTTTCTTGAGCTACGCTGGCTTCTTCCGTCCGCGCGTTCGACGGTCATTTTGTTTTACATTTTCCATGCGTTGCTGTCTTTTTACTGTTATTTCTCTCTCTTTCTGATTCCTTAGATGTTTAAGGATGCTGGAGGAGGATGCTGGACAAAGGGTAAAACACGTGGTAATAATCAAAACGAAATGGGAATATAAACTGACGGTATATCATTATTTTCGATTTTTTTTTCTTCGGGTGTTAAGTTTCTCTACATTTGCTTTACTTTAGAGTTTATTATTAAAATTATCCTATAGAATGTACAAATAATCGATATCTATATACTGTGATTTCGTAGGCGGAATATCCAAAAATTGCATGAACAGCGCGAAAAGAAACCTCGAAATGGAATCATGAAATGTGAATGCGGGTTTCCCCTTCGCCTGAAGCAAAATTTCACGACAATATTCGTTTTGGATGCGAGTTAAAAGGAATATTCAGAGATGGAAAAGTGTTCCTAAGGTGCCGTTATTAACACTTATCATCTGC
>NC_051410.1:12040160-12040224 GCF_015228065.2 Penaeus monodon
ACATGCACACAATTTTTTTTAATGTAACGGTGAGTGTTGTGGAAACACAAAAATAATGGCATTC
>NC_051410.1:12040324-12040758 GCF_015228065.2 Penaeus monodon
ATGTATATTTTCTGAGATAACAAAACAAATCTGCGTATGCAGAATAAAATAGAGAAATATTTTCCTACGAATCCAAGCCACAGTGTAATTCTGATGATGTTCTGAGGATAAGATTAAAGGCGATCGCACACACGTACGTTTTTCATCCCCGCATTGCCATTGGTTATTGTTTGTTTCGCAGGATCTGATTGGTCCGCCAGAGTGAGAAGCTTGCGTGGCAAAGGATAGGATCAGCGATAGTCGGTAAAAGCTTAATATGATCCGAAGGGGAGGCGCTGCAGGTGAAACTTCGGGGATAAAATATTAATTGGCAACTCAAGCCCTATGTTGACCTTTGCTCACTCACTGGATCCCGGACCTATTTGCATAATAATAAGGGAGTGTATGAAAACAGGACATCCCACGGTGGCTGCTTCCATAGACCTCTCCTGGGG
>NC_051410.1:12041319-12041616 GCF_015228065.2 Penaeus monodon
CACTAGGTCACCACGTAGTGCAACATTGTTCATTTGGCCTTCTGTGAATCTTCCGATATACGAAGAGACATTAGAGCGCCTATGCAGAGCCTTCCTTGCCTTTATTGTGTTTGCATGACTTGGTGGAGGTTGGCTTTCCCGGAGACAAAAATGTGAAAGTTCGTTCGAATCCAAACTTTCAGCGATCCACTTTTCTTTGACTGACTGGGCGGTATTTCTGTTTTAGTTTTAGAATCTGATGCGACGTAGCCCAGATGTCTACATATTTCATGGTGAAACACACATCGTCATATACTT
>NC_051410.1:12041773-12041897 GCF_015228065.2 Penaeus monodon
CATAATATCAAGAACAACAATTTAATTTCCCAAGTAATTATACCAAATACCTCAATTACAAAGCATTTCTTGCTTGATTTCCAATGTAAGTCCCGCATAAAAACGAATAAATGCATAGATTTTG
>NC_051410.1:12042042-12042194 GCF_015228065.2 Penaeus monodon
TGGAGCGCTAGGCAGGTCATAATGCTAGTCAGTTCCTATGCTTTTTATTTTGTTGAAATTACTTAGAATCATTTAGAACATCGTGGATAGCAATAAAACTGCGCACTTCTTGATGATGCTACAGTATCACCTAATCAATCCCGAAAGTTACA
>NC_051410.1:12042297-12042413 GCF_015228065.2 Penaeus monodon
TTTAATTAAGTCTCAATTTGCAAGCGTGATCCGGAATTAGATCGTAAAATTCCAATTACAAATTGATTGAATCATAACAAGTCACCAAGGACCACTGACACAGTAAACCAACTAAA
>NC_051410.1:12042629-12043116 GCF_015228065.2 Penaeus monodon
TGTCCTGGGACCAACTGTGAATTTGCCATGCACCTCGCCTCATGTGAGGCAAGGTCTTTAGACCCCTGTACGCAGGATGGGCCCGACCGTAGATTATATGACCATTTTATCATAGAATTCCTTTTATACGTACGCATGTACACACATACTCATTCACACGCACGCAGCACCATGTTGTAAGAAGCCCAGACTAAAATCCCGTTGCGTTATGCAGAGCCACACAAACTTAAATAAGGACTTGGTAAGAGCCGTGTCTCACCAACGTCCCAGGCCGGGTCGAGTCTCGGATATTGTATTTATGTAAGAGTGAATCACCGCTAAAGCACCTCGGAGCGTAATAGCAGCCTCCGGGAGAGCTGGTATATTCGACGTTGCTGATAGGAAAGAGAGCAGAGAAAGCACAACAAATCTGGGCCGAGGGTCGAGCTGTTTACTGGTCGTTTATATATATTTCGAATAAGATGTTTGAGCTAACAGTGTATAACAT
>NC_051410.1:12044700-12044957 GCF_015228065.2 Penaeus monodon
GAAAAAACGAGATTAAAAGATTTAAACAGTGTTGAAGAATCTGTCTTTGCAGCGTCTACTTCATTTTTCCTTAATAATGCAGCGAGGCTTACTCTCTTAAGAGACGCCAAGGACCCACTTACAAAAAACAAGAAAACACGAAAAAAGGTTACTAAAAGGATGTTTCGAGATAGTGGAGATAAAACCAAGGAAAAAATGGTTGTTGAAGTATTTTTCTTGGCAGACCGATGGTAAACCACAAGCGTAGATCCGGTTAA
>NC_051410.1:12045425-12045608 GCF_015228065.2 Penaeus monodon
TTCACCTATATCATTACCCATAAAAATACAATTGACGCTTCCTTAAAAGTAGTTACAGAAGTACCACAAACTATAAGTAGTTAACCAAATGGTACTGTATAAACATCTGACGGCCACGTTAACCTGTTATATTATTATGATGATGATAACAGGTGGTTTAAAAAATAACGAAAAATGTAATGC
>NC_051410.1:12046243-12046456 GCF_015228065.2 Penaeus monodon
GCACACACCCCACCATTATTCTTTCTTTCCACATTTCTCTGCCTCTCCTTATTTGCCACTTTCTCCTGTGAAGCTCCGTGTGACAGTCTGCTTTATTGCTGTTGCTTGAAGGCAAAACAAACGAGTTGCTTTTGTAAGGACGCAGGTTCGGCTGCTGGAGACGACTGCTGTCTCCTTCGACTTCTGGTTCTTTCTTTTTTCTCCTGTGCTTTC
>NC_051410.1:12046714-12047023 GCF_015228065.2 Penaeus monodon
CGACTCATGAACTAGAACGGCAACAGCACAAGCCTTATGATAATCGGGCAAGAATTCCATTCCCTCTAGCCAATCATGGTCGGTTCCCCTATTGTCTAGTGCGGGATAAACGACTTTAAGCCTCGCTGCCTCAATAGCCACAGTTAATGATACGTCCTCGTTGATGGCCATAAAACTGGAACTTCATTTTGAAATTCCTGGTCACTGGGGCAGTCACAAAAAGAAAGAAGTCAATGGATAGGCAAGGCATTTAGGTGCCTATAGAGTAGGGGGATTAGGAAATTACATGGTGGAATGTGGGTATCCTTC
>NC_051410.1:12047601-12047876 GCF_015228065.2 Penaeus monodon
CCAAACTGGCGTCGTGCAATAAACCCGCCGATCGCCACTCTTGTCGTTGCAATCAGCTGTGCTTTATCAGCCTGGGGTAACAATAATTGACATTCACTGATATGCAAACGTTTCTATTCATATGTCAAACGGTCGTTAATGAAATCAAAATCAAAGGGGGAGATATGATTTCGCAATGAAAATCAAGTCGAAATGGACTTTCCTTATGATTTGGTGCAAGAGCAAATATCGTGATTAAAGGTATTGTGTTTTGGAGGCAATAGTGTAATTCTGGG
>NC_051410.1:12048001-12048618 GCF_015228065.2 Penaeus monodon
AAATAGGCACAAAATCTTCACAATTTACATAAGGGTATCCACAATTATTCTGCGGTTCACGAGAAAGTATCAGACGTGTTCGAGACATGTAGAAAGCTTCGGATAAAGAGGCAGGGAGGCACTAAATGTCCGGATAAGACAGTAACTCGAAAAGTCTGAGATTAATTGCAAGTTCGGAGTTCAGACTTTGGTAAGGAAAACCAGTTAACGAGAAAGTTACCAAAAGAAAATTACATTTGTCATATAACAAGGAATGCAAGTTTTGATGTTTTTTTCGGTAATAGATTTTTCATTTTCTATTTATCACTCTGTCTGTTTATTAAAATGCCTATGTCTATGTATTTACCTATTGCAGATCTAGTGATTGAGACTTTTTCTCCTTTCGTCGCTTTGGTACGCATATTCTTTGGACATCCTTAGAATCATAGAACGTACGTGCAACTTTTTTAAAAGATACCATAACACATACGTATCATTTTTATAGACCTGTTATACATCATGACAAAAATATCAGAGTGCATCAGTTGTTTTCACGGTGTTCATATTCGCCACGGCCACTTGGGATTCATTTCAGGATTTACTGAATGCTTACACACGAACACGCACGCGCGCGCGCG
>NC_051410.1:12048884-12049452 GCF_015228065.2 Penaeus monodon
ATGATCTTATTTTCCATGCAGTTTATCTCATTCATTTCCTTATCTCTGTATTCCATAACCTTTTTTCACTTGAAAGAATGTCATGCCTTTACTTTCTCATCTATTCTAGTCTGCCTTGGCCTAGTCTAAACTCTTCTCCCTTCCTTCAGTTCATTTTTGTTCATATTTTCCTACTAAATATCTTGTCTTACTCCTCCCTCCCTATATCCTTTCTCTTCTTCATAACACCCATGACTCTTATTTTTGAATTCTAATGAAAGAACTACGCCCACCATCCTAGCTTATCTCATGTATCATGTGAGCCTGCGTTCCAATTTTACCCTTACTCTGAGCTTGATTCTTACACTCTTACGACGCTTATCTAACCTTTTACCGTAAATCCTGTCCTTATTGCCCGCTAAAATCCGCATCATCTTGGAGGAACCGCGGCACACGGATCTCGCGACACTTGCCCCCATTACCTGCCGCTGTTTTATGGTCTTGCTTCTGATTTTAGGTGGTGATGAGGGAAATATTTTCTTACACCAACGTACCTATTTCTATAGGAGAAATATTCTATTCTATGGGA
>NC_051410.1:12049879-12050114 GCF_015228065.2 Penaeus monodon
TCTTCGTACATCCTAATAGATCTAGATCCTTAGACCCCCATGGTATTTATGTAATACGTCTTAACCATATAACCCCTTACCCCTCGTCAGAAAGACCACACCCTGGATCCCCGAAGTCGTTTTACAGTGTATCCTTACCGCGTACCCCACTGAGCACAGGGAGATCCGCCCCCTGGAACTATAAGAGGAAGGAGATACAACATCGCCGCAGCAAACCGAACTTCGACCTTTCTAT